>NC_088352.1:32795000-33395000 GCF_036884655.1 Musa acuminata AAA Group | reverse complement strand
TCTCGCATGATAGTGCAAAACCCACAACTATGACAGATGATGAGTGGAAGTGGTTAGAATGAAAAACAATTAGGTTTATTCGACAATGACTTGATGATAGTGTCTTTTACCATGTTTCTACTGAAATTTCTGTATATTCTTTTTGAAAAAAGTTGAAAGTCTCTATGAAAGAAAAATAGTTGGCAACAAAGCTTTTTTAATCAGAAAACTTGTGAACATAAAATATAGAGAGGGTGCTTCTATTGTTGAGTATTTGAATGAAATACAAAGTATTATTAACCAGTTATCCTCTATGAAAATGTCTCTTGATGATGAGTTGCAGGCATTATTACTTCTCAGTTTATTACCAGAAAATTGGGAGACACTAGTGGTTTCCCTCAGTAATTCTACACCAGATGGTGTTGTCACTATGAGTCAAATAACAAGCAGTTTGTTGAATGAGGAGTTAAGAAGAAAGAGTTCAGCAATATCTCATAATGATTCACTCACACTTATCTCAGAGAACAAAGGAATGTCAAATTCTAGAAGCAGTTCACGCATGGGTAGAAGCAAGTCAATATCAAGAAAAGATATTATTTGCTATAACTGTGATGAGAAAGGACATTACAAGAACCAATATAAGCAACCAAAGAAGAGCAAGAAAAAAGGAAAAGAAGTGGAGTCTATAGAGTCAAAAGATAATATCACAACTACAATGCAGGGTGGTGATTATTTGATTTTATCGCATTCTGATGATATTTTTTCTTATGTGTCAGGATCTTGAGTGGGTGATTGAGACATGTGCTTCTTATCATGCTATACCACGGAGGGAGTTTTTTTGCTACATACAGGTCTGAAGATTTTGGTGTTGTCAAGATGGGCAACTATGGCACAGCAAACATCATAGGCATGGGTGATATCCATTTAAAGACCAACATTGACTATAAGTTGGTACTTAAGGATATGAGGTGTGTGGTTGACTTGAGGCTGGATTTAATTTCAGTTGGAATGCTAGATGATGAAGACTATAATAATAGATTTCACAAAGGGCAATAGAAGCTCAGTAAGGGTTCTCTTGTTATAACTAGTGAAAAGAAATATCATACTTTGTACAAGTTACAGGCTAAAGCTTATGGTGAGCAGTTAAATGCTACAGAAAAATACTTCGGCATGGAGTTGTAGCATAAGCGACTGGGACACATAGCGAGAAGGGACTGCAAGCTCTTTCCAAGAGAGAGGTATTGCCAGACCTCAAAGGTATACATCTGAACCCTTGTATTGATTGTTTGGCCGGTAAACAACATAGAGTTTCATTTGCTAGTCTTGTTTTATCTAGAAAAATACATGCCTTAGACTATGTTTATACAGATGTATGTGGTCCTTTGAGGACAAAAACTCTTAGTGGATCTGTTGATGTTCTTGGTATAAGTGGTGCACTTTATTTTGTCACTTTTATAGATGATTTTTCTAGGAAAGTTTGGGCCTATGCTTTGAAGACCAAAGATCAGGTTATTAATGTCTTCAAAGATTTTCATGCCTGGGTTAAAAGGGAGACAGAAAGACAATTGAAATGCATAAGATCAGATAATGGTGGTGAGTATATAGGATTATTTAATGATTATTGTAGGTCACATGGGATCCAACATGAGATGACAATTCCTGTACACCTCAGCATAATGCAATTGAGGATGAATCGCACCATCATGGAAAAAATCAGATGTATGCTTTCACAGGCTAAGCTACCCAAAAGGTTTTGAGATAAGGCTTTGAGGACTATAGTTGATGTGATCAACTTATCATCATGTACAACCCTAGATGGTGATGTTGTAGAGTATGTATGGTCAGGGAAAGATGTTTCCTACAAGCATTTGAGAGTGTTTGATTGTCATGCATTTGTACATATTTCAAATAATGAGAGGTCTAAGCTAGATGGTAAGACTAAAGAATATATTTTTCTTGGATACTCATATGATCATTTTGGTTACAGGCTTTGGGATCTAGAAAAACAGAATGTGTTTAGAAGTAGAGACATATACACTTTTGAGGATCAAACTTTTGAAGATTTGAAGAAGGCACCAGCCAATACTTCTGTAGAAGGATTAACAGATTGTGACCCAATTACTCCTTCAGTATATCAGGGTGATGGGGGAGATGTGCAAGAAGATAGTATAAAACCTGACGTTGATCTACCTACAGGACATGTTGAGCAAGAAGTTGGAGAGCAACTTCCCGTAGAACCTCAGTTGAGAAGATCTTCTAGACAATGTCAACCTTCCAGACGGTACTCTATAGATGAGTATATGATGCTTACTAATGCAGGTGAACTAGAGAGTTACCAGGAAGCAGTTGAAAGTGAGCAGAAAGAGAAGTGGTTAGTTGCTATGCAGGAAGAGACGGATGCTCTTCAAAAGAACCACACTTATGATTTGGTGCTACTACCAAATGAAATGAAGGCCTTGAAGAACAAGTGTGTTTTCAAGTTGAAGACTCCAGAATATTGTTCTCAACCAAAGTAGAAAGCTAGATTGATTGTGAAAGGCTTTGGTCAAAAGAAATGTATTGACTTTGAAAAGATTTTTTCTCCTGTTATTAAAATATCTTCTATTCGTGTTGCTCTTGGTATTGCTGCTAGCCAGGACTTAGAGGTTGAGTAGTTAGATGTGAAAACAACTTTCCTTCATGGGGATTTGGAGGAGGAAATTTATATGGAGCAACCAGAAGGCTTCAAAGTCAAAGGTAAAGAGAACTTTGTCTGCAAATTAAAGAAGAGCTTGTATGGGCTAAAGCAAGCTCTACGACAGTGGTACAGAAAGTTTGATTCATTTATGACAAAAAATAGATACAAAAGAATAGCTTCAGATTATTGTGTGTACATCAAATGGTTTAGTGAGGATTTTATTATTCTCTTACTTTATGTTGATGACATACTTATTCTTGGGAAAGATATGTCTAAAATTAATAGAGTGAATAAGGAGCTGAGTGAGTCTTTTGCAATAAAGGATATGGGGCCAGCAAAGCAAATACTAGGTATGCAGATTTCCCGTGACAGGAAAAATGAAAAGATTTGGTTGTCATAGGAGAAATACATCGAGAAGGTATTGGAAAGATTCAGTATAAGCAATGCAAAACCAGTTGGTTCTCCTCTTGCAGGTCACTTCAAGTTGTGCTCAGAATAGAGTCCGTCAAGTGATAAGGAGAAGGAGAAAATGCAAAAGGTTCCTTATGCTTCAACAGTTGAAAGTTTAATATATACAATGGTATGTACGAGGCCAGATATCACATATGCAGTTGGTATTACTAGCAGATTTCATGTAAATCTAAGCAAAGAGTATTGGGCAGTAGTGAAGTGGATTTTTAGATATCTCAGAGGGAGCTCTAAGGTTTGTTTAAGCTTTGGAGGTGGACCATATGTGTTAACATGTTACATAGATGCAGATATGACAAGAGATATAGATACGAGAAAGTCTACTTCAAGTTATGTACTTACTTTTGTATGGGGAGCTATGTCATAGCAATCCAGATTGCAAAGGTGTATTGCTCTCTCCACCACAGAAGTAGATTATATTGCTGCTACAGAGGTATGCAAAGAAATGTTATGGATGAAAGAATTCTTACAAGAATTGGGGTTGAAACAGAAAAATTATGTGGTGTATTGTGACAACCAAAGTATCATCCATTTGTATAAGAACCCAATGTTTCATTCCAAATCAAAGCATATAGATGTCAGATACCACTGGATTCGAAATATATTTAAAGAGAAGCAGTTGAAGCTTCAAAAAATTCACACATGATAACGGAGCAAACATGTTGATAAAGACTTTACCAAAATAAAGACAAGAGATATGCCGATAGTTGGTCGGCATAGCTTCACATTGAGGAGTTATGGGACAGCCTCCCTTATGGGCTAAAGGGGGAGGTTGTTGGGCTGACAACCCATATTCAGCCCAATGTGGGATTTATCAGCCCACACCCCTTCTTAACTTAACCCTAGATCAATATAAGGGGGGTGTGGTGGCTACGTTTTGGTGCAAAGGTGGCTGTATTTTTTGGCAGAAAAGGGCAGCAACGTGGTGATCCTTGCAACAGAAAAGAGGAGAAGAAAAAGGTAAAAAAATAAGAGAAAGAAAGGAAAGAAAACAAGGACAACGCAAAGAGACTATTCTCAATCATCTAGCAGTGTTCTCATCTCAGGTTAGATCAAATCTACAGTAGACTCTTGCTGTGATTACTTAGGGAGGTTTTAGATATTGTGGACAGTGACATGATCCTTATATCCCAGTTATTCTCTTGTGATTGTTGCTAGGGTTTAGGGTAAGAGATTGAGATTTGTATATTCATTATTCTCATAGTGGATTATCTCTAGTTTACCCCGTGGTTTTTACCCTTCACATTGGAGAAGTTTTTCACGTATATCTTGGTATTCTATTTGATTGTGATTTCATTTAATTCCGCTGCATATTATAGTCTGTTAGTATTTGTTCATATACAAAAGTTATTCCGCTTCATATCCCATCAACTGGTATCAGAGCTATGCATCATATCTCTCTATTATCAGTTTCGAGACTCATGGTGGAAAGCCACCGAAAAGCTTCTATGCTGTACCAGGTTAAGATGCTTCATCATACATGTATTAAATACTAACAAAGGCATCACAAATTAAGACAAATGTGATGCATTTACTATTCGTATACCAAAAGAGAGAATGCAATGACTTGGCTACTTTTATTACCTTACTAATGGTACCGAATACAGTCCTTGTCTTCTTTTATAAGACTATTGAGGAGAATTAGCTCTTTCTTGCAAAAGCGGCTTGCCAGCTAAACTAGAATGCCCTTTGTGAAATAACAAAATGCGAGTGGGGCAAGATCTTTTGACGCCAATTGAAAGCGCTTAGAGATTAATTCTAGGACTAGGGTTTGGAAACACAAAATTATTAATGGGATTGATCGATCGAACTATTGTACTAAGTGATTGATATCCTCTCAACTTAGAGCTAAAGAAAAATATTCTTATATATATATATATATATATATATAAGTTGACTTATGTGTATTTTGGCCGGGCAAAAAGAAAAAGGAGTTATGGGTATCCTACGGCATGTTATTGATTCACCTTGAAGTTAAAAGGCTCTGAGACATCTATTTTGATGTCTCTATGTTGCTTGCGAAGATGACACTAACAATGTCGGAGATGGAACGACTACGCCACCTTCCACCTACTCTTGAAGTTGTTTTCTTGCTTGCCCGGAGGCTTCTGTTTTACGTATGAAATGACAGTCAAATGTGCATTTGGGAAAAAAGATTGCGACCATTGTTGCCATAAACTATATTATATAGATTTATCAACACACCCACGAGTCAAACAAGAATGGTGATTTCGTCGTTAAGACTTACCAACGGATGTAGAACTTATCGGCTATGTCTCAGAGCGAGAGCAACTGCCCTCACTTTTTTCCTCTGTTTCTAGCCTACCTTTTAGAAAGTACAAGAATGCATTTTTAGGTCGATCATTCTGGACGGAATGGTTGAACTTGTTTTAATTTAGCTCCCAAGCTATCTGATTAGGTGCTGCTTTTAGATTCCAACCTAACTGGTTAGGTGCGGCAAAGGTAATCCTTACCTACGACCCTTCAACAAGTACAGGTCCTCATCATGGTGTTCCGACTCCAATGTCGCCGATTCCATGATTCAAAGAAGGTGGCAATCTTTTCCATCTATTTAGCAGTTGGTAGCTCGTAGTCTACGAGTCATTTTTATGGCGTGGGTGGGGAGGAGGGCCAGGAAACTCCAACTCCACCGATGGTTGCTGCTTCCAAAAACAATGTCAGGACTCACTTATGATTGCTTGGCTTAGGCGTACACCAAGCTCTTTCAGCCAGGCATTCTGCTCCTGTTAGCTCTACGTAGAACGAGTAATCCACTCCGCCCAAAAACTACGGAGCGTAGTGAACATTAGGTGCGTTGTCCCACAGCTGGTGACCCATTTCAACAACTCGGTTCAGGGTTATATACACCACCTTCCATGGCCCATACTCATTCACAAAGGCATGCATGATTCTGATCATGAACCTGAAGGCCACGAAGACCAGCTTAAATCCTCACTTACAAAAGAAGAAGGTGGTGATGCTTCCGAGGGAGGAAGGACGGAAGGTGGAGATGGCAACTAAGAGCCAGTTTACCCTGAGGCTATGGGGCCTCAAGAATCGCTTCAACTCCATCTTAACCATGTCCACTGCACTCATCATCGTCCTCACCATCTTCATCACGATGAGGAACGGAGACCAGGCTGAGATCCTTGCCATGGAAGCCAAGGAGTCGTCGGCCGGGACTTGCGACTTGTTCTCAGGCCAATGGGTATATGACAACACGACGTATCCCTTGTACTCGGAGAGTGGGTGCAAATTCATGTCGGATCAGTCTGCCTGTGAGAAGTTCGGAAGAAGAGATCTCAAGTATCAGAACTGGAGGTGGCAGCCTCATGGATGTAACCTACCAAGGTAAGCCATGGACGGTTTCATGGTTGAACACTAGAAACAAAGCTTCTTTAAGCAATTATAACATGATGCATTTATAGATCTTCACAAAATTGTATTCTTATCATTACACCAATATCTTGATAGTTAACCTTGTGAATCATGAAACCCACCATCTGTTACTGTCCTTTCGTTAGAGAAAAATTGCACTAATGTTAATCTTAGGGAGCCCTCGGGGAATTCGGATGTGAAATAATCAGGTTCAACGTCACAAAACTGCTGGAGAGGCTAAGGGACAGGCGGCTGGTGTTTGTTGGTGACTCCCTCAACAGAAACCAATGGATTTCCATGGTCTGCCTGCTGGGTTCCTCCCTTCCTGATTCCCACAAGATCATGGTATCCAATGGATCCCTCATGTCCTTCAAAGCCAAGGTGACTTGAGCTTTTCCTTTCTTTTTATCTGTTTCCCTCTTTTAGACACCATCTTGTTTCACCATGCACGGTCGTCCGGGCGGGGCAGTTGTTCATTGCATTTTCATCGCATAGATTGTGGTCTCAAAGTTCCACTGTTAAGTAAGCAACAGAAACAATGTGGCACGGCAGGAACATAATGCATCGATTGACTTCTACTGGGCGCCATTGTTGGTCGAATCCAATTCGGATGATCCTGTACACCACCGAATACCAGACAGGGTTGCGAGGGCGCAATCCATCGAGAAGCACGCAAGACACTGGACGAATGCTGATGTACTGGTCTTCAACACTTATCTCTGGTGGAGGCGACCAACGATGGACATCTTGTAAGTCTCAACTATTCTGCTATGTGGACCTTTCGCACCATTCATGCTGTCTTTCATGTATCTTTTAAGAGAGTTCATAATCTCAACTTTGGAGTATATGAATGAATATATTATTTGAGTTGTAACATTCATGTTAATTAGTACCAAAAGAAATCATATTCTTGTTCTAGATGAAAGAAGAAAATGATCATGTCGATGCGTCAGGTGGGGATCATTTGAGGACGAACATGGTATCCACAAGGAGATCGACGGCCTCCGTGGCTACGAGCTAGCACTGAACACATGGTCTGATTGGCTTGAATTCCATGTGGACCATCTCAAGACGAAGCTGTTCTTCATGAGCATGTCGCCTACGCACTCGAGGTAATTGAGAAAGGAGACAACATTTCAACTCACGAGTTCTTCGAGACATTCCTCGTGTCTCCAATCCTTGGATTTGTTTGTTTTTTTATCCTAGCAAATCTAGAATAAGTTGTTGGTGTACATTAAAGACTGTCGGCAATTCGATTCTCATGGCAGTGGCGAAGAGTGGGGCAGGCCTAGTGGCCAAAACTGCTACCATGAGACAGAGCCGATCGCGGAGGAGGGATACTGGGGCAAAGACACAAATGAAAACATGATGCGGGTGGTTGAGAAGGTAATCAAGAGTCTGAGAGGCAGGGGTGTGAATGTACAAATGCTCAACATCACGCAGCTCTCAGAATATAGAAAAGACGGCCACCCGTCAATCTACAGGAAGCAGTGGGAGCCACTGACCAAAGAGCAGCAGGATAACCCCGGCAGCTATGCTGACTGCATCCATTGGTGCCTCCCAGGAGTTCCTGATGTGTGGAATCAACTTTTGTATGCCTACCTTTTTCCCGAGTAGGAAAAGAGAAACCAATTCTTCTTTTTTTCGCTCATGTTTCCCATAATTTTTGGGCTAACGGGAACCAACAGTTCACCGTGCTTGAATTCTTCTCCCACGCGTTCCAGTTCAAAAAGAACGCCAAACAAGTGTTGGTTTTTGTCTTGGAAGAGGGAAGACATCAATCATGCCTTCTCAATCTACAATGTGATTTCAGTTGGAAATTGCAGCCAAATGGTTCGCTTACAAAAATGACTTCTTATACAGATTACAAAAGGAACTTCTACGAAGAGTTTGAAAAAGTTTTTGGAATAAATTAGTTTTTATTCTGTTCAAAATAATTTGATTGAAAGAGAGGATTAACCTGAAAGGAAAATTATATTAATCATCTTCCAAGATACAATGATCACTTCCTATAATAGTAGCACTCTCAAATTACAAGGACAATAGTTTTTTTTATACTCTCTCTTTGATCCAGATGAACGCAAGAATAAAATTTAATTTTTCCATGAAATTAATGATAGAGATGAGATCTATTTATAGATGTTAGTGAAACTCACTGGGGTTAAAATTCATGTCCAGTTGAGTGAAAGATCAAATCTATTCGGATGAAAAATCTAAAAGGTTATCTCTGTTTAATCCAAATGACAAATCTATTTGAATGAAAATTGTTCATTCATTTGAAAATAATTTTAACCTATGATTTTTAACAAAAGTAGCCCCTCAATTTAGAGTGTATAGAAGGCAATGATGAGTTGGAAAATGACACCCTAATGATTTTTTTTCTAAGGAAAAAAGTAACTTCTATGTATTAAAAAACTGAGCAGCTACATCATCAGCTGCATTACAAACTTGGTGAGCCCTCAGCTCTATAAAAATTAGCAACTCTATGTGCTACAATATTGGCCTCACGAAGCACATATGAAATGTTGTTGACAAACACAATATCAAAAAGAGGTTTAATGTTAGATGTAACAGCTTGAAGTCGCTAAGGAATTAAGCTGTCATCCTTCAGAAACTTGATAGTTAGCTGTGCATCTGTGCAAAGCTGCACTCTTCAGTGGTTGAGCTTAGCCATCTTCTGCAAACCCTCCAATAATGCTAAACATTCAGCTTCTATCGGACTGGTAGGTCGACATGGCCTTCCTCCAAGCATCATGATATCTCCATTTCCCTTCTTAATTACAAAGCCAATTCCTGCACTGGATGAATTAAGCTGGAATGAGCCAAGATAAACTCATGACTAAAGAAGCTATTCATATCAATGACAACATTGGTCATCAACCCAACTCTTCCCCTTCCGAAAAAGAAGGAAATAATTGTAATCTATGTTTGAGAAAGAAAGCTGTATCGATTTAAAATATAATTGATAACAATTTTTAATCCACTTTAAATGGATCGTTGAGCACAAGCACAAATATGTTCTCAGATATAATTATTATCAAGATATTTGAATTTAATTTATTTTTAATAAGGAGAAAATTCTCAAAAAAATTTCTATTTTTGGTATCCTTTTTCATATTTTACAAAGGATATCTCATATTTACCATTATCTTTAAAATGCCCATATGACAAGACAACAGGAGCAGTATCAATTAATCCTATCGATTAGTCCCTTTGGTGAATCGATCTAATCACCAAGTATAAGATTTATATTAATTATAGTTTCTTTCTTTGACACCTCCAACCAACCATCCTAAAACTATCGAAAAATCGTAATACCTCATGTTTTACTTAAGGATCTACATATAATTGTAAGTTTTTACAAAGTAGTAATTTATAAATTAGAGTCGTAGAGAGATTTTTGCACAAGAAATAATTCTAGGGTTTCTTAAGTAGTATAATCTATAAATATATAGTTGTACAGGCCATCTCTATATTCTAGAGAGAAACTGATATGTTGAAGGATTTCACATTGGGAATCAATTGTAGAGGATTAATTTTATATTCTAAAAGATTAATCTTAGATATATTTTTGGCTTATTAAAGTTCTTATCTATCCTCAAAGCATGTAGATTATCCGTCTGATCTTCGTCTTGAAAATATATGAGTTAAACTCCAAAATTATTGTAATGACCAATGATTTCATATTCTAGGTATATTCATATATCATGATTCAGATACGTTTGAAAAAATTTTATTGAGTGTTTGATTTGGGTCTTTGATAATGTGGTAAGGATGTATATTTATAAAACCTTGATCGAATTTTAGAATATATTATAATTCACAAAAAAAAAAAGCATTGTTGTTGCATGCTTGCAGGCGACGTGCAGCGTTGTAGAAGAAGAGATTGTGAAAAACAAAAAATATATATAGTGTTGTAACGTGTCGAGCTCATGGTTTGCTGTCGGCACTCGACAACACCCCTTTGGGGGATGAGGTATCATTTTAGGCTTGTTACAGCAAAGCAACATGTGGGATGAAGGGAAAGCTTGCTGCAACACCCATAGAGAGGGATGTGAGTGAAGGAGAGAGAGAGGAGGAACGAGAAGTAATGATGGTGCACGGCAGAGCAGGTCACCATGCAACGTAGAGGGAAGAGAAAAAGAAAGACATGGAGAAAAAAAACTATTATAAAAATATTTGAAGAAATAATAAGAAGAACATAGATGACTAATAATATTTAGTGCGAGGTGATATTGATCATATTAGCATTTTAAAATTTTATATTTGTTGTTCGTGTAAACAACTTTAAGCCGTGGCCTCGGGGCTGACGTGGCTCGGTTCGACTGCGGATGACGGGGATCCTGCCGAAGGTCTCTCGGGGTTACCGACGAGGGTGGCAGAGCGGATCGGACACCATCGGGGCTCACCAGAACGTCCTGCGAGGAAGGGTCCCTCTCCTTGGCATTGGCGAAGAGGTGGCTCGGTCTTCGTACCTGCACACAGGTCGGGTCGGAACTCGACCCGACCCCTCCGACGATCAAGTCAAGTGATGTCAAGAGGTCTGTTTTGTGTCTTTTCTTTTTCTCCCCTCCTCTCCATTTAGCATGCAAGGGTATTTATAGGGAAGCTTACTGTGCCCATTGCAGGGGGCAAGCTCGTACTCCTGATAGCGTCTAACAATGGCGTTGGCGTGGTGTGGAGGGCCGAGCCTGAGCAAGTCGTTAATGCGCCTCGGCCGACGTCCCGGTTTGTTTGACCAGGTGCTGTCGGGTCAATCAAGGCGTGAGGCGTCATTCGGGGCAGCTGACGTCGGCCCGTGTCTTGTCACCATTATTATCCTCATCATATTCCCCCCCCTCCCCCCGAAGGAAGCTATGCGTCGGTTGCTGTGAGGGGGGGTCTGAGGCATGGCTTCGGCTTTGAGAAACTGTCCTAGTGGGGCGTTTGCGGTCCGTTGCCAAGGGTGTGGGAATCGTGAGGTTTAGCAACCAAGAAGGGTTGGATGCGCAATGGTGACACCGGGTAGTGTGCGGACGAGGAGCACAACTTAGTCTAGCAGGTCGGGCAAAGGCTATGGTTTCGGGTGACACGTGGCCGAGGAGCACAACGTAGGCGGGCAGGCCGTGCGGTTGTGTCTCGGGGAACGTGCGATCGAGGAGCACGACGTAGGTAGGCAGGACGCGCAGGTGCGGTCTCGCGGAACATAGAGCCGAGGAGCACGACGCAGGCGGGCTGGCCGCGCAGGTGTGGTCTTGGGGAGCATGGAGCCGAGGAGCACAACATAGGCGGGCTGGCCGCGCAGGTGTGGTCTCGGGCAACATGCGTCCGAGGAGCACGACGCAGGTAGGCAGGATGCGCAGGTGTGGTCTCGCGGAACATAGAGCCGAGGAGCACGACGCAGGCGGGCTGGCCGCGCAAGTGTGGTCTCGGGCAACATGCGTCTGAGGAGCACGACGCAGGCGGGCTGGCCGCGCAGGTGTGGTCTTGGGGAGCATGGAGCCGAGGAGCACAACACAAGCGGGCTGGCCGCGCAGGTGTGGTCTCGGGCAACATGCGTCCGAGGAGCACGACACAGGCGGGCTGGCCGCGCAGGCGTGGTCTCGGGGAGCATGGAGCCGAGGAGCACGACGCAGGTGGGCTGGCCGCACAGGTGTGGTCTCGGGCAACATGCGTCCGAGGAGCATGGCGTAGGTGAGCAGGACGCGCAGGCGTGGTCTTGGGGAGCATGGAGCCGAGGAGCACGATGCAGGCAGGCTGACCGCGCAAGTGTGGTCTCGAGCAACATGCGTCCGAGGCGCATGACGCAGGCGGGCTGGCCACGCAAGTGTGTTCTCGGGCAGTCGGTGGCCGAGTAGTTACTTGCGTTATTGTCCCTCCATGCCAATTTAACAGTGGCGGGGGCTCAGGACTTCTGTGCTTTGTTGGGTCTTTGAGGGTGGGCTCTTTGCGTCAGCAGCATGCTTTTAGGCGTCGAGATCAAGGCGCCAGGGCTCTGTCGTTTGCTTAGCTTGCCCCTGAGTCGCCACACCAGACCTTAATTATGGCGGGACGTCCTTTGGCCTCCCTGACGTGACGTGGCGGATAAGCGCGTACGTGAGTGGGCTGTCACCCACTCTCGGGAGTCGAAGGGGCACTGGCTTTGGCAGGATTTCTTCTTTAAGTGGCGTGCGCCCGGCTCCGTTCCCATCTCTCACTGCCGAGTCTTCTTCTTCGGACCTCATCGCCCCCTTTCCAGTTGTTCTCGCCTCCAGCGTCGCTTCTCTTCCCCAAGTAGCCCCTTCCTATTTCCCGTTAAGGTCGGTGAGAATGACCTCCTCTTCTTCTTCCTCCAATAGAGCTAGGGAGAGATCCCTTCCGTCGTCTCCCATCCAGTCCTCCGATGGGGAAGCGGCGCGAGCCCTTGAGGCCTTAATGTGGCCGCACGACCTCGACTCCACCATGAGCGGGTCATCGCTGAGGAGACTCCGAGAACGCTATAGTATCCCGGAGGATTATATCCTCAGCACCCCCGAACAGGGGCAGCAGGCCTACGACCCGATTCCGAAAGGTTTTGCGCTAACCCTAGACGCCCTGGAGGTGGGTCTGCGCCTTCCCCTTCACCCCCTCATTGTCTCTTGTATCTCTATATGGCAAATCTCGCCATCCCAGGTGGCGCCAAACTCTTGGCGCTACCTAGTGGCATTCCCCCAGGAATGCCACTACGCCAATATCACACCCACCCTCAACCTTTTCCTTTCCTGCTATCGTCTTTCCAAGGGGTCGGGGGGCTATTTCCTATTAGCCCGAGCGGGTTTTCGAGTCGGGGGGGCCCTTCCAATAACAAAGGATGGAAGGGGAGGTTTTTTTATGTCAGTTGTGCGAGGGATTGGGGTTTCGGGGTCCGATGGTCCGCGAGAGCGATCGATAACACCACCCTGAGCCTGAGCGACGAAGAGCGCCGGGATTTGGGGAGGCTCAGGGAGGTTCTCCCCAGCTCCTAGGCCATCCGAAACATGACCGAGAGGTGGCTTGTCGAGGCGGGTCTCAGTCTGACGCCTCGGGGTATGTTAATAGCGCCTGGTCCGGGTATTACGTGGCTCATCCTCAGTACTAACTTTTGTCCTACTTCTTGCAGAAATGGTGAACCTCTGATCCCTTCTAGGCAGTCGGGCGTCGCCAGCTTCTTCTCCACGTCCCTTGGCCGACCTAAAGCCCAGCTCGAAGGATTCCCCGTTGGAGATTGAGGTCGGGCGTTCTCGGAAGAAGGCAAAGATCACTGCCTCCAAGGGAGCTAAGGCGGGCCTGGGACGGGCGGACCGAGCAGAGGCGGGCCCTCTTCGAGGCGCGGCGAGACCCAGTCGGGAGGCGACGGGGAAGGACCCGTGCCCTCCCTCCGTGCGCGACTTGTGCCGACTACCCGCAGGCGATGACGAGCCGTTTCTATCTGTTAGGATCAAGAGTACTAAGAGGGGGGGGTGAATTAGTGTAGCAGAAAACCTTCTGCGATAAAAACTGCGTTCGTTCGTTAAAAGTGATTTTGGTAAGAAAGCCGATTCGTAAATCACTTTAACTTTTCTTTAAGAGAGATGCAGCAAAGATATAAATGTAGTTTGAAGTTATGATTCTATTCAGATAGTAGGCGCAAACTGAAATATGATATTCGTATGAAAAAACTGATTTATGTCTAAACGCCGATTCGGAAAGTGCAAAGCTTGAAACCCGATCATAGATGCGCAGAAAGAAGTAAGCTTTAGAGGAGGTTTGCAGTAAAGATAATATGCTCAAAGTAAATGCAAACCGAGATTTAGAGTGGTTCGGTCAATCTTGACCTACTCCACTTTTGGCTTCCTCCACCGACGAGGTCATCGACGTCAACTAGAGGCCTTCCTTCAATAGGCGAAGGCCAACCACCCTTTTACAGTTTCACTCTTTTTGACGGGCTTAGGAGACAACCCTTACAGAATTTTCTCTCCTCTCTTTAAAGCTCAGAACTTGGAAGAAAAGAGGGAGAAGAACTTTTGGCCTTTACAACAATTTTGAGCTCTAAAAATCACAAAACAAGATCAGGATTTTGGTGTATATAAGTGCCCTTTCAGTGCTGAATGGGTGGGGTATTTATAGGCCCCAACCCATTTTGAATTTGGAGCTCAAAACTATCAATTCCCGGAATTCCGGGATTTGGCGGTTGCACCTCCTGACTGAGCCGATTGCACCGCCTGGCAGAGCTCGAAGACTGAGCCTCTGGGTGGTGCCACCTCCTGTCAGGGGCGGTTGCACCTCCTGCCAGAGCTCGAAGACCGAGCTCAGGCGGTGCCACCGCCTGACTGAGGCGGTTGCACCTCCTACCAGAGCTCGAAGACCGAGCTCAGGCGGTGCCACCTCCTGTCAGGGGAGGTTGCACCGCCCAGTCTCGCTCGGAGACTGAGCCCAGGCGGTGCCACCTCCTGGCTGGGGCGGTTGCACCGCCCAGTCTCACTCGGAGACTTAGCCCAGGCGGTGCCACCTCCTGGCTGGGGCGGTTGCACCGCCCAGTCTTGCTCGGAGACTTAGCCCAGGCGGTGCCACCGCCTGGCTTGGGCGGTTCAACCGCCTAGCAGAAATCAGGGTCTGAATGGGTTGATCCATTCGGCCCAATTTGGGTTTTTCAGGGGCCCAATTGCCCCAAGATTAAGTTAATGAGATCACCTCCCATTTCCAACTTAATCATTGTGCTAACTATGATATTTCCTAAGACATTTACTGCAACTTGCTCCGGTGCGTCAATTGCTTCTTCCGGCGAGCTTCCGGTGAACTTCCGTCGATCATCCGATGAACCCTCGGTGATGCTCCTGCGGACTTCCGGCAAACTCCTGGACTTGCGACGATCCACTTGGCGAGTTCCGACGAGCTTCTTTGGCAAGCTCATGGACTTCTCGGATTTGTTTCCGCAGAACCTCCGACGACTGTCCGAACTTCCGTCGAACTCCCAACGTGATCATTATCTTGACTCCGGCGCAACTCTTGCTGCATGTCTTTCTTCCATCATAGTTAATCCTGCACACTTAAAACAAAACTTCAATCGAGACAATTAATCCTAAGCAATTAACTAAGTTGTCCGGCATGTCATTGGTCCCTCGACGCTTCGTCCGATTCTTCGGCGCATCGTCCTCTCCTGTAGCCTATTGCCCAATCGGCCAGTTGACTCCGCAACTCCGATATCCTTGGCACAATACCCACTCTTTTTGGCCCGATGCCCAAGTCCACGGCCCGAAGCCTTCTGTCGATACGTTGACTGATCCACCGGCCCGACGTCCAATCTTCTGACATGTTCCTCCGGCACAACATGATTTTCCTGCTTTAATTGTCTCATCCTAATCGAAGCATCCTACGTCACTTAAAATGCAAATTAAATCATAAACATATATCAAGTAGTTTCATAATCAAAATACGAGATTCAACAATCTCCCCCTTTTTGATGATGACAACCACTTGATGACGGAGTTAAACTTAACTCCCGGAGTTTAAACAAACTCCCCTATCAATATGCCATATTGATAGAACCTTGAATTCAAACTGAATTCAAGTCATTGTAATATTCATCATGAATACTTGTAACATGTCATCATGAACTTATGCATAAACTAATGCATAACATCATACTTCTCCCCCTTTGTCATCAACAAAAAAGGAGAAGTCTAACTATTCTTATTGCATGAAAAACATAATATCAAGTTTTATCATCATGCAGTTTTGAAGCCAGAAAATTCATCAAATGTTAAATCATGCTTAGGACATTCAAGCTATCAAGTTTTAGATATGCAAGTTTTACAGCATACAAGATAGTGCTTTTAGAACATGCAAGCTAGCAATGTTACAACATTTTAGAACTTGCAAGCTAGCAATTTAGAGATGTTCAAGAAGGCAACTCTTGCTTCTTGAAATATGCAAGTTGCAAGCTAGCAAATTTTTGCTTCCTTTGCAATGTTTGAGCTCACAATTTTGCTTCCATTGCAAGGTGTAAGTTTAGCATGTTTAATTTTCTTGAGATAGCAACTATTTGCTTCTCTTTATACTACAAGCTAGCAATTTTTACGATATGCAAGTTTTACTACATACAAGCTAGCAAAAATTCCGAAAGCAAATGCAAGATAGCTTTCTTGTGCAAGTTGCAAGTTTTGCTTCTTGAGATAGGCAAGATAGCGCTTTTGCAATTTTTGTTTGGCAAGCTTGTGATGTTCAAGATAACAAGCTCTTTCTTCTCTTTTGAGAAGTGTCATTTTTGCTTTCTTTGCAAAGTGCAAGCTAGCAAAATGCCAAACTAGCAAGAGATAATGTTTTACATGAGGAAATCAAACAATTTGACAAGTGTTACATTTGCATCTTCTCTTTAGAGGAGTGTAATTTTTGCTTTCATCTTGAATTATGTAAGTTAGCTAGTTTGCCTCTTTTCATGATGTCCACGCTAGAAATTCTTGCTCCCCCTTTGTCATTGTCAAAAAGAAGGGAAGACCCTTTTTTCAATTTTCAGATTATGACAAAGGTAAGTATCAATTTTATTTATGTATAATTATATATTCAAATTAAAACATACACAATTTCAAAAGCCTTATTTTTCATGCACGATACTGAAAAATAAATCAATCATTATTAATGGGTATATCATACATGATACTCAAACATTAAAATTTTTAAGCATTTATCAACATGTTGATCATGATACCAAACATTCATCATTTAAAGCATTTATGATACATATCATATGCAATACATCATGTACATCATTGTCATAAGTATTGCATGCATCATTTCAAATTCATGAATATTTCATCATTGCATGCATCATGCCAAATCATAAAATATACAATCATCATTAATGCATGATTCCTAATCATCATTTATTTTGCAACATGATGGTACCAAATTTGTCAAATTACATCCTACCATACATGATCGAAACTTCTTATTTGTATATATCAAAACAAATTAATGAATATTTCGTGTATTCTTATCATCACATAAGGAATATCAAGAAGAATTATTAGGTGATGAGATAAACATTTCATGAATACAAGGAATTGCATAAAAATCATATCATAAGTGTTTCATGTATTCATATTATCACATGAAGCATACAAGACAACAATGCAAAGAAATCATGTCATGAAGAATATCAATGTGAAAATTCAGCAAAGATCACATGATACAATCGCAAAGCATGATATAATTATGAGATGATAATTTATCATATCAATGAAAGATATCAATGAGGATCAATTGTTAGGATCAATTCGTGAATACCAAAGATATGATTCATGGTTCATTAAAATTTTTCTTAACAAATTCACGATCAAGATTCATATAATTTATAATAAAGCAAATTGATATACAATCATCACACAAGACATACAAGGCAAAGAAATCTTGTTATTTCTATATTATGAAATATATGATATCAAGGCTCATGATTCATTTGAAAAGATATAGCACAAAGAGCAACTTGAAACATTCTTATCAAGATCACATTTTAAAATATTCCAAGTATCAAGATATCAATATGACACTTCATTGAATTATGAGAAATCAAAAGACAAGTTACACTTCATTTGAAGAATTCTTTTTTGATAAATGTAGGGAGCATAATGAACGATCTTGATTTATAAAGGACTTCATGTTATAATTATCAAGATCATGATTTTAATAATTATTTTCTTTAGCAAAGAATCACAAAAGCACTTTAGTTTTGCATAAGAAATCTCATTGTATTGTGATTTATAAATTCTTTCTCTACACATGAATCATAGGAGATGTATGTGAAACAAATCTTTGCAAGTAAAAATTATTTTTAAATTATTTTTGCATAAGAAATCTCATTGTATTGTTAGGATCAAGATATGTATGTGAAACAAATCTTTGCAAGTAAAAACACTATCATCCATATTTCAAGATGGAATTTATAAGCAGGAATCATTTCATCAAATCCATTTCAGAAAAATATTTTTCATATAATAAGTGTATGAGAAAATCCGATTGTTAGGATACCAATTGTTAAGCGAATCCGAAAATGAAATTAACACTTTCATGCATTCGGACAAGATTTTGCTATAGATTTTCAAGTTCAATCATGAAGATAAAACATGCTCATGATCATAAAAATTTTTGTATCCAAAACACATAATTTCCAACATGTTATTAAGGCATGTAATAGTGTAAAATCATCATGACAATTAAGTGATTTGAACATTGAATCAAGAAAGTCCGAAAAACAAGTTCATGCATTCGAGCACATTTTTGCCATAGTTTTTTTAAATACACTCATGAAATTAACACATGCTTATCATCATGTATAGCTTAAAATCTCATGCATAAAATTGTTAATCAAAATATTTAATATTACATCATTATGCATTTCTTCAAATCAAACATGATTTTTTTTAATTAAAATCGAGAAATAACAATGGAAATCAACGTAATACACATTATTACTTCTTAACCATGATTTCATATTTTCAATCAAAATCATTTTATTTGTTTATCATGCAATATTATCATTTTCGAAATTACTTAGCATGATCATAATTTTTTTTTTTAACATGTAAATTCATTCTAAAATATTTTTAAAAAATATTTTTTAATACTAAAGCTTTGAATGCTTTATTTTATGTTTTAGATAAAAATGAGTTCAATTAAATTTCTACTCTAACAATGCATATGATATATGATGCATACTTAAAGTTATACGTATATAAACTAATAAAATAAAAGAATCAAAAATTAATATTTGAGTTTATAACTATGAGTTATTTAAAAGAAAGCCAAATGAGTCCATTCATGATATGTGCAATTTATGTATGTTGCTAATTGATTAAAAGCATTTGGCAAAAGTTATAGTGACATTGAATCCAAAAGGTAATGCCAATCCAAAAAGCTAAATATTTGAGCTAAATATTTGAACAATCTTCCTTTCTAAAAATATGTGGGATCGCTAATGATCTACGAAATGATATGTAAAACTCATAATGAAGATACAAGCTTATCAAAGAAGAAAGACAGTGATATGACCAAAGATCTTAAAAACTTCTTAAAGCTTATTAGCTGAAATGAAGGATATATCACATTCGGAGATAACAATGAAGAATAAATTATTAACATAGAAAACATTAGTAACAAATGAAATCTTTTAGTTAAAAATATATTTTTTATAGATGGTTTGAAATATAACTTAATAATCATTAGCCAACTTTATGATAAAGAATACAAAGTTAAATTTGAATCCCATACTTATATAATAGACATACCGAGTATGAATAACTTTTTAATAGCTTTAAAAAAGATAATATTTATACTATTAATCTTAATAACTTTCATGATATGACTTTCTTTTTATCTTTAAATGATGATATATGGCTTTGACGTAAGAGACCAGGATATACTAACATGAAATTGATTACTCAAATTGAAACTAAAAAACTTATATAAGAAATATCTAAAATTAAATTTATTAAGGATAAGATTTATGATGCATGTCAATTAGGAAAATATATAAATAATAGTTTTAAATCCAAAAACCAAGTATCTCTAGGCCACTATAACTAATTCAAATGGATCTCAAGTCCAAAACGAAAGAATTTTATAATTTTATTTATTTAAAGTGATCATAATAATGAATTTAAAAATTAATTTTATAATTTCAATGTATTTGACCATAACTTCTTCACTCCAAGAAATCTAAAATAAAAGTAAGTCATTGTAAGAAAGAATACAAGCTTATAAGAGATGGCTAGGATCATGCATAATAAACATAGATTATTCAAATATTTTTAAGTCGAAGTTATTAATATCGTTTGCTATATCATGAGTAGGATCCTTATTAGGCCTCATTTATCTAAAAATCATCATAAGTTAACAAAAGACATAATAATTTTTTATTTTAATTTTTTTATTATAAATATTTTATTTTAAATAATAAGGATATCTTAGAAAATTTTGATATTAAATTTGATAAAGATATTTTTTTAGATACTCTTTGATTTCTAAATCTTATATAGTTCTCAATAAAAGATCTTGAAATATTAGTTTTTATTAATCTCCTTAAACTATTATGATTATTATTATTTTAAACTTAAAAATTTAAATTCAAATGATGATTTTACTTCTCAAAGCAATATGGATACATCTATTTTGAAGAAATCTTATCCAGGAAATCAAACTATATAGATGGGCAGAAGCTAATTGTTAACGATATATCAAAAGACAGACTCATTCTTCTTTAATAAATATTTACATTAATATAATTTTTTAATCTCAAATTGAGTCTAAATGTATTGATAATACTCTTAAAGATAACTCATGAGCCTCGATAATATATCAATAGCCAAATCAATTTAAGAGAAATAAAATTTAAATATTTATTATAGACCTAGTATTAATATTGTAATTAGCACTTAATGAGTCTCTAGGAATAAGTAATATGAATAAAATGTCATAGCTTGAAATAAAGCTCGATTAGTGATTAAAGGTTTCAACCAAGAAGAAGGTATAGATTTTGAAGAAACTTTCACTCCTATGGTTAGACTTAAAATAATAAAAATACTCTTTACTTATAGTTATTTAAAAATTTTAAGTTATTTCAAATGAATGTTAAAATATTTTTCTTAATGATTTTATTTTAGAAGAAATTTATGTTAAACAACAACCAAAATTTGAAAATATCTTTTATTTAATCATGTTAATTATCTAAGGCTCTCTATGAATTAAAGTAAACCCTTAGGGGTTGGTTTGAGAGACTTAGTTTTTTCTTAAGTCAAAATATTCAAAAGATAAGGTTGACACCATATTATTTATTAAATATTTTAATAATAATATTATTATTTAAATTTATATTGATGATATTATTTTTGATTCCACTAATAAAACTTTGTGAGTCATTTGCCAAGAGCATGGAACAATAATTTAAAATAAGTCAAATGGGTGAAAATTAATATTTTGTTATGATTACAAATTAAGTAATTAAATGATAAATTTTCTATTAGTCAAATCAAGTACCCTCTTGACCTATCAAAAATATTTCATTTGAAAAATGCTAAAGTTGTCAACACACCAATAAACACCTCTACTAAATCTGACATGGATAATGATGGTATTTTTTTTATTAGAAGATTTATAGTGGTATGATAGAAAGCTTATTACATCTCACTACTATCAAACCTGATATTATGTTTAGTGCAAATCTTTATATTATGTTTCAATCAAATCCTAAATAGTCTCACTTTAAAGTTATAAAAAAAAATTAAATACTTAAGAGGAATACTATCTCTAAGACTATGGTATCACAAATCTAATAATTTTGATTTAATTAATTTTGTAATGTTGACATTGCATGATGTAGAATAGATAGAAAAAATACCTCTCAAACTTGTCAATTCTAAGCTCTACACTTAGCTTCTTGATTATTTAAGAAGAAATATTCTGTCACACTATCTAGTTGAAGTTGAATATACAATGAAAGATGCATATTGTGTATAAAGACCACACTCCGCTTGAATGGCTTTGCTAGTTTTCAAACGAGTGCTTGTTTATTTCTTCGGAATGGTCACATATTGTTGTTGCCCATTATGTACAATAGTGCTAGTTTTCCCATGCTGCCTTTCCATGGCAATTCAATATTTGCATTACCCACTCTAATACCATTCTATCATATCCTTAATTGGGATTGCCTAAGGTATATGACACTAAAGCGATATGCATTTGCAAGGGTCGACCTAGACCTTAACCTTATGTAGTCTATAAACGACCTGCACAATAAAGAAAATGTTAGAAAGGCAAAGATAATTGGGATCCAATTTGCCACCGAACATACACTCCATAATTTATCATTGTCGCACATGAAAAGGCCAAGATAACAGAGATCCAAAGCAACACAAGGCAATCAACATTTATTAGAATTGAAAGGGTTTTAAAAATAGATCGAAAGAACACAAAGGAGGTTCCAAAAGTAAATGCAGTCTCAATGTTTGTACAGTACTTTTGTTGAATAGAAACCAAGCACACTAAAGACATTGCATCACTTCTCAAACACTGACCCAACGTCCCATTCACTCGGGTGCCACCTAGAGTATTTAGGATGTTAAGACGGTTGATGTTTTGCACCACTAAGTCGTTAGTCAAAAATCATATTATGGCATATGAGAACAATACAATTTTGGGTCATTTTTTTTCTTATTTGATGTTGCATAACCAGAATCATTTCTTAGTTCTATATAATGAGAATAGAAAGTAAAAACATTAACAACAAATAAAAATGGGGTTTACTATAATATTTTTTGCCCCATACTACCCTATAGGCCAATTAGTCTCTTTGCACGTTTTCAATTCTATTGTTTTCTGTCTTGTAGTTTGCACTTTAGTTTTATAAGCAATAGAGGTTGTTTTTATTCAATTTTACACTTGACCTTCCTACGATAATTCCATCTTATGCTAAAATTTTCATCTGATAGGTAATATCGAGTCGACAGATTCTTGAACCTAAATCGAAACCTCATATAAATAAGTTACATCTCTTAGCCGTTGAGATTGTGAATGATGACTTCATCATTTAAAAAATGATCTATCAAAGTCAAGTAATCTATAATAAATTTTAGATTTTATATATAATTAGCAATAGTAATACCTTCTTGAGTTATTTTCATCAATGTGAATAGAAAACTTAGTATTCAAATGCGAAAGCCATTGATGAAGGTGATTTGTGACTTAAACTACGCTTTTACTATAGGGTTACATGAAGAAATTAATAAAGCTATGGAACTTGTATGAGGCTTGGACAGCTTATAAAATAGTTATAATCAAGATTTAGTTTTAATATTGATTCTCCTATTACTTGAATATTTTTGGGTAAAAAACTAAAAGCCATCGATATAACCCAATAGATCATATCTGAATAGGAGGCTTGTGAGTTTTGTTTGTCGAGATGCATAATTATTACCTATAGAGAATTTGAAAAAGATTAGAGTTGTTATATTATTAGATGTGAGCCTTGTAGTTGAGAAGAACTGTTATTTCATGATAAAACAATCATCGCAATGTCAAAGCTATAGTCTTGAGTTGAGAAAGAGGAATCTAGAATCTAAAAATGATATAGATCTGATGAAGAGATCAGATATGGAAAGTGCAGAAGAGATGATTTAATCTAATAAAGGAGAACAAATTTAGGAACTGTGAAGATTCAATTTGATGGAGGTAGAAGAAGACAATATGATCTGATGGAAGAGATCAGATTTGGGAAGACAGAAGAGAGCGATATCGGTGGACTATCACCGAGAGGCCAATCATAGATCGGAGATACCAGTGGATTTGACGAGTAACAAGAAGAAGATGGGGATGCCAATGTACACCAAGGTCAATGTAAGGAATAAGCATACAGTGCAGATGTAGGCACAGAGGAATTGCGTCGATCTGCCGATGGGCGTCGTGTGGTAGGGAGCTCAATCGGATAGGCACAGAGGAATGTGCCTGAAGTGTCATCGACAAGTACTGGAAGAAGGCGTTGGTGTAAGAGCACAAGGCGGATGCAAAGCAAGTAGAGGTAGGCATAGAAACGAAGATGCCTACAGTGTGGAGGTAGGCACACATCCCAATAGACAGAGAGATGAGGAAAATAAGTGTTTAAAGTAAGAAGATTCTAATATGTGAGGGAATTATATTATATTGCTCGATGATGAATCATGTTATATATTTATAAGGTTGAGAAAAATTGATCGTCCTTTAATCATCCTCATGAATCCAACAGAGATAGAACAGGCAAGTATATCATGATTTCCTTCTATCAATCATTGATTTGTGATCGATTCTCTATCAATATCAATTTATTGATGATCGCATCAAAAGATGATTCTTTCTACGATATAAACATTCAAGATTCGAATGGATGTACATACTGCATTCAAGAAAGAAAAATGAACTCCATTCCATCTCCGACCACAAGAAGTGCATTTATAAGATTATACACACAGTATGAGTTTGTTCTTACCAACAATCTGTCTGCTGCTCACTGGGACCTCCTCCCACCCTCGAACAACTCATTGATCCTCGCCTCCACGTCCTCCACGCTATACTTCGAGTATCGGTCCAGGAGCCACCGGGCGTCTCCTCCCTGCCGCAGCCGCGACACCAAGTTACGGTACGCCGGCAGGACGGCCTCCGCAATGCCCCCCCGCAGCTCCGCCCGCATCTGCTCGTCCACCGCCACCCAACTCCCCTGCGTCCTCCATATGTCTTCCAGGTAGTTGTTGAACATCCCCAGCTTGTCCCTTATGGCCTTCTCCGTCGCGACCGACGCTGACCTCGACGCCGCCCCGCCCAAACCGTCCATCCGCAGCGCCGCTACCACCTTGGTCCACGACGCCCGCTGGTACTCGCTCGCCCACTGCCGCAACTTCGAGTTCTGCCGCCTGATCCAGTCCTCCCCTAACATGATCCCCACGTCGCTGCCCTTGGCTTTCTGCAGTATGTACCGCCCGTTGTTCATCAAGAAGACGTAGGTGAGGGAGAGGTCGCGGTAGATCTTGGACTTGGCGTCCAGGTTGTCCAGCAGGATATCTGCGATCCACGCGACGCGGACGGGAAGCGGCACGGCGACCCTCGCGGCGTCTTCAGCCATGACCTCCGCCAGGGTCGGCCTCGAGCACGCCGCCCCGAGATAATTCATCACGTACCGCGTGATCGGATGGACGTCGCCGCCGGGGACGGCGGATTTGACCCGGTCGCGGCGGATCAAGTTCTCTAGCTCCATGAAGATCCTTCTGATGGATGCGCTCAGGGCTCTGTGCACGACTCCCATCTCGTCGAGGACTGCGGCGGAGTACTGGTCGGAGAGGACCGTGTCGATCTCGGGGAGGAGGTCGCGGACGGCCTCGTACATGTCGAGGAGGCCGAAGAGGCGCTCCGGTCCCTGGTCAACGGAGGCGACGGCAGCACCGAAGGATAAAAAGTCAGAAGCTACTGGGACGCATGTGACAGAGAAGGCAAGGTCAGCGAAGGCGGGGAGGGAGGCGAAGACGCGCTCACACAGGCGGCGCTCGCTGGGGATCAAGATGAGGAAGACCATCCGGGCGGCCTCGATCCAGCGGGGGATCTCCTCCTCGATTTCGTCCCAGGCCGCGGCCAGGAATCCGTCCTCGGGAGGCGGGCGGAGGCCGAGGCGGGCAACGGACTCCTCAACGAAGCTGCGGCGGAAGCCAGCGTAGGTTTCCACGCACTCACGACCGAAACCAGCGGCCACCATCCGGTGGGCGATGTCATTCAGGTTCGCGACGGATCCTGGTGGCAGGGCGTCGATGATGATCTCGTAGGTGTCAACGGGGTTGGCCACCGGTATGTGTTCTTCGACTCCTCCATGGTAGGCATCGTCGTCGTCGTAATCTTTGACCGGCGGTTGGGTGGACTCGATGACAGCACGGAACTCCTCGTCGAGGCGGAGCACGCAGCGGCGAAGGAGGTGGTCCATCCGGTCGAGGAGTGGCTTGGTGGCGGGGGAGGCCTGATTGTTTAGGTCAGTAGCGGTGTCGAGGAGGTCGTCGATCGCCTCGAGGAAGGCGGCGGCGTCGGCAGAGTCGGACCAGATGAGACGATTGAAGTCAACAAAGTGGACTACTTGGCCTTCGAGGGCTCGGAGGGTTCGGTCAAAGGAGGCAAGGGGAGAGGGAGATGGCGACTGGCGGGGGTCGGCGGTCGGGGCGTCGCGGCGGCGTTGGTGCCGATCGGAGGTCTTGTCCAGGGCGAAGAAGCGGTTGTCGAAGGAGGAGAAGACTTGGAGGATGTCATCGGCCATGGTCTGGGTGCGGCCAAGGCTTTTGGCGATGTGGCGGACGGCGGCGATCAGCTTCTCCTCTCCATCCTCCAAGTCCTCCATCTCCCCTTTACCAGTTCGATCTCTCTAAGATCTCAGCGCGTGCGTGAGGCGAGGACGGGGACGGAAGAGAAGCAACCGGTAACGAATGACGTACCTCTCGCTGTCGGTTTGGGTAGGTGTCTAGTTTCATATACAAACACGTAAAGTGATTGCACATGGGTTGACCTAGGGAGATAGTAGGTGAACGAGCTCTGGACTGGTTTGGGCTGTGCTGATGCGGTTTGGTCCGATTTGGTTTGGGTGGGTTTTAGTGTCTCCTCGGGTAAAACGTGGCGTTAGAATTGCTTAGACCGGCCGGCCCATCTGGCGAGTTGGATCGTAAGTTTAAAAGATGCTGTGGGCCTGAGTGCGAGGGGATGCAGTCATCGCGATTCGGAGCGAGTGGATACGAGATAAAAGTTGAAAGCAGTCATGAGAAAATAGGACGAAAGACGAGAGAGAGAGAGAGAGAGAGAGAGCACAACAGCACGATGCTGATGCGGTGTCGAAATGATCCTAAGTACACGAATCATGAATCCGGTCCCTCGGCAAATTCTTAGGTGGACCTGATCCAGCACCGCCTCTATGCTACCATCTAAAATTGGCTAATCCGATTAGAAAGGGTGTTGCTGGGCTTTGGTCGATATGCTACCATCGACGTCTTGCTATTTTATAAAAAGATAAAATTTATAAAATAATATTTATCTTTACATAAATATATAATTTTGGTCTTATCATAATGTTACCATCGTTAGAGCTTATGTTTAATAATTATTAGATCTATTGTTATTATTAAATATATTTTTTTATATAATTAATATTAAAAAGTTTAATGAATATTATTTGTAACTTATATCTTTTTGTCATATCTAACAAGTAGTTGTCAAAGTAGTCTAAGATAATAGACCTCTAGGGTATAAATTATAAAAAAAATATTTATCATTTTTAATATATATTATATTTTATATTGATCTTATAGTTGTCAAAGTGGCTTGGATTAATAAATTTATAAAATCATATGAAGGAATTGGTTTTGACCTTAAAAAATAATATTCATAATGGTATACATAATTTAAAAAAATTAAATAATCTAAAAAAATTATTTTAAATAATTATGTGATAAGGTATGATAAAACTATTTTAGATATACTTATAGTTTAAGGTTATATTTTCAAAGGTAATAACTTTGACTCATAAGGATAGTATTAGTTTTTTATAATTATAATTTTTTTAGTAAACATTTGGTATAACAATATTTTACCCAAAAGTATAATATAGATGATATCAATAGTTCATTATATTTTGAAACTTAAAATATTAATATTATATTTTCTTTGTTACATTCTCATGTATTTAATATCTCTATAATCTCTAGATCAAATTACTTTAAATAACCTAGTACATACAATTTACATTAGGTGTGTCAAACTTTATTCGGATTTATTGAAATGATCGCAAACTTAATTTCTGAAAGTTATGTAGGATAAATAATTAAAAAATATCTTATAGGTTTTTTTTATAATTGATAATAATATTTATATTTCATTATAATTTATAACTAGTGTACTAAAATATTTAAAGATAGATTTAAATCTACTAACAAGTCATTAGCTAACACCTTAATCAAAATACTAATTATAGCTTAATATGATAGTATTCGATAAATTTTATATCATATCTTTGTTATGACTAACAAAGTTGTAAAACTTAAAATATTGGACATGATGAGTTACTCTTATGTAAGTTATTTTTAACTTTCTTCTTCCTTGTTTTAGCTCATTTAAAATTTATTGTGACATAAATAAAGGATAATTAAAATTTAAATGAGTTAACAAGGATGTATATTTAGGAAAAAATAAGATTAAAGCATAAAGGATCTTATAATATTTTGACTACTACTTAAGTAGTGGATACTAATAAAAGAAAGCTGAAACATAATCTACTATATAAGTTAATTAAGTTTGAAAATGATATACAAACTTATAAAAAATAATTTTATAGTAAAGTGTTATTTCTTTGGTAAGAAAAATCATATGAAAAATGATTAGTTCTAAAGAAAAATTACAAACTTTACTTTTATATATTTTGAATCAGATATTACATAAATCATTTTTAATACTTAGATTGACTTTGGTACTTCAAATTATATTACTAATAATATATAGAGATTTCTTTTAACATGAAAATCAAAAGAGCATGAAAGATTTTCTATTACAAGTAATTATCTTAAAATGAAAGCAATAGTAATAGGTATTAATCGCCTATACATACAAATGATTCATTTGATTCATTTAATTATTTATCTAAAATTATTAGGATATTGACTTTTTCTAGTGATGTTAAACTCAATATATTTGTTATTTAATAAAAATTGATTATGAATCTATATAATAGTTTATATAGAATTAATATGAATATTGAGTTTCTAATAAATTTACCATCAAATATTAAAATAAAATGTAGTTTCGTTAATCAACCCCTTGAAATTATATATTTTTATATTTACAGATCATTTCATATTCTCTATTTTATGAATTATATATTTACAAATTATATATTTTTATAGATGACCTATCGAGATATATATATATATATATATATAACTAATACATAAAAAGTCTCAAACCATTGACACTCTTAAGCTATACATAAATAAAGTGGAGATATAATTAGATAAAAAGATTAAAATTATTAGATCTAAAAGAAGTGATTGAATTTTATATAGATATAATAAGTTGGGTTAGAATCATAACCTTTTTATTAGATTTATAAAAAAACTAAGATATTTATGCACAGTGTACCTTACCATATATACCACAATAGAATAGTGTTATTGAAAGAGAATGGTGTTATTAAAAGATGAAATCATACTCCTATGAATATTATTAAAAGCATGATGAACTTTTTCTTTATACTTAAGTCTACCTTAAATAGGGTTCATAGTTAGTCAATTTTATCAACTCCATTTGGGTTATGAACTAGTAGAAAATTTATTCTAAGACGTTTACATATTTAGGATTATCCTACAGAGATTAGAGTAAACAAAAATTAAATCAAAGAACTATATTGAATTATTTTATTAGTTATCTAAAAAAAATTCAAGGGGTATAGATTTTATTATGATAATCATAATATGATAATAGTTGAATTTAATGTAAGTTTCAAAGAAAATATTGAAATCAGTGATGAAAAATCTCAAAAATTTGATCTTGATATTAAAGAGATATGAGTTAATGCTCTTTTGTTATTTTCTATTCAAGAAGTTATTATTCCTTAAATCATTGAACAATTTGATGATGATAAATAATAAAATGATATTAGTTATCCTACAAAATATTAATATCATTGTCGATGAACTTATAAAATAATCATAATTAGTAATTTTGATAAGATCCCAAAAGAAAAGAAGTCTTATCATTTTTTATGATTATATGATATATCTAAAATAATTAAATTATTATATAGGAATAAAAAGGACTCTTGTTATTTTCATAAACTATAGAAAATAATGATTTTAAAAAATAGTACAATACAAGGAAACAAAAGTTGAAATGAATAGACTCGGATGATATTTAGGTACTCATAAAATTGTTTAATAATTACAAAAGAGTTCATCGTAAATGTATCTTTTAAATGAATCAAAGGATAATATCGAATAATATAAAACCAAACTTATCATTAAAGATTTTTTTTTAGAAAAGAAGCCATTAAGTATAACAAGATATTTTCTCTAATTTTTAAAAATATCTCGTTACGAATCATCATATTAGTAACTCATTATGATCCTAAGTTATATCAAATAGAAGTAAAAATAACTTTTCTAAATTAAGATATAGATAAATAACTTATATGAATAATACGAAGGGTTCATATAGAAGGAAAAAAAGATTTTGGGTGAAAATTTTAAAAAATTCATTTACGATCTTAAACAAACATATAGATAATGATATTTTAATTTTCATGATATTATTACCTCCTTTAGATTTAAAAAATATTATTAATTAATATATATTTGAAGGTCAGTGAGAGATAATTTATTATATTAGCTCCATATATGAATGATATTTTGCTTATTAATAATGATCTTAATTTATTACATCAAACCAAAAAAAAAATCTAACTAAGAAATTTAAAATGGTTGATATGAATGAGAGTGTTTATACTATTAGTAGAAAGATATTTAAAAACAAATCTCTAAAATTATTAAGACTATATCAGAAAAGATATATTGAGTAAGTCCGGAAGAGATATAGTATGTAGCTTTATTCAATAAATGATACACCTACAATAAAATATTAAAAATTCAATCAAGGTCTATGTTTTAAAGATGACTTGGAAAAGAATAAAGAATTTTTTTTTATATGTAATCAGAAGTCTATTATATGCTTATGTTTATATTAAACCATATATCAAATTTACAATTAGAATGCTGGGTAGATATTAGAATTACATAGAAATATAATATTCAAAGGCTATAAATAAGATAGTGAGATATCTACGAGGGATAAACAATTATATGCTTATATATAAAAGATTAGATTAGCTTAAAATGATCGAATATGATTTTATAAATTACCTCAACATTAGAAATCCACTTTATAATTTATATTTATATTAGATAGAAGGATAATTTATAAGAGAAGTATAATGTAAATTTTATTATCAATAATAGAAGTTAATTTTTGGACATGCTTTGACCATTAATCAAGATTTATGATTATAAAATTTTATCTTAGGATTTCGTATGGTCGAACTCAATTGTCAAGTCACTTAAGATATTTTTTTATTATCATAATTATTTTTTTTAGAATAACAAGTACTTTAATGATTCTAAATATATCGACATAAAATACTCGATGGTTGAATTTTTTTTTAAAATAACTAATGTCAATTAAGCACTTGAGTTTTATTGTATTGATTATTGATTTATTCACTAAAGCATTATAGCTTGAGGTATTTAAGGAATATATTTATATGATTGAGTTTGTAAATAATTTTTAAAGATATGATGATATATGTTTAAGTGAATATTATAATTGATATTTTTACTTATATAATGAAAGTTAATTAATTTTATTATCTTATTTATATTTATGTATATAAATATTATGATATTATGATTGAATATAATAACTAGATTATTTTGACAAGATAAATTACAAAAGTTATTTTATATTATATTAGAAAAGATAAATAGTATTATAATACATAGAAAGAAATATGATATTAATAACATACGACTATTATAACTAACATTAAGAGTTAGATTTAGTGTAGTATTATTATAATTATTAGATTTATTAGTCTATTTTTTAAAATTAGTGATCATTCATAAAATATTTTTAAAATTTTAAAATCTAATTAGATAAGATTATTTTTAAATAATTTTTTTTTATTTTGATTTCAAACCTTTGTTTTATATTTTAAATATTTTTAAATTTTTTTAAAAGTAGGAGAATGTTAAATTATATGATTAAATTAATTTAATATAAAATATATTAAAAATTTGATTAGATCCTGATTAAAATTACGATAGATAGAAAGAAAATCTTAAGAAATCTTGAGAGGTAATCTTAATAGAGAGAGTCTACTAGTTATCTTTTTCCAGATGATTCTTTCTCACAGATAAAATGATAAGACCTCGTGGATCTAAATATAGTTATCACAAATCACCTTTGAGATCTTTTTCCTCTCCTATTTAATTTCTCCCTATTTCATTGGTAACAATGATTTTTCATAAGAGATAAAAAGAATCTACAGTTCTACTTCCTAGTTTAATCGATAGATCGATCAAATAAGTTACATTCCAAGTATCCTATTATTATAACCAAACTATGTAGTCATATAAAGTGAGATGGAGAATCTATATCTATATTTACTTTGTCCTATCAAACTGTCTAATTACTTTTGACGAAACTCACTGTGGCTTTATGCACCTCCTCGGTACTACTGGCAAGATCCTGTATCAGCTATCGAGAAGAGAAGCAAAGGATGGATAAAACGAGAAGCCGTGGGCAAAACAAGGCAGAATGGCAAGTGTTGTTGCTTTTCTCACACTCTATCTAATTGATCTCCTGAATGGGAAGATTACATAAAATCGTCCGATCATTAAATAGTCAACGAGTCAACACCCATGAATAAACAATATATTGATGATATGTAAACGCGAATGCAATATGCACCGACCCACCGACGCCCAATGTTAAAAATGGCTATCAAATCGATTTTTCTCTCGACAGCACTGTGCTGCTGATCTCCGTCTTTACGCCTCCTGACAACATCACGGTAACATTCCTCCAGGATGCTCCTCGGAGCAGCGTACCGAAGCCGACCATCTCCAGTGTCTCCATTCCCATCTTTAGCCCCGTGATTGAACGTTTTATCTCACTCTCTCTTGGTATCTCCATCTCTCGATATAAAAGTGATTAACCCAGTTTTTGGTGTCTAGCATATTCTTCTTTGTACAATCATAAGGTTGCTGTTTGGCGACTTAGGAGACCAGCATTCGAGTCATAGAAACAACATTTCTTAAGCTTATTAAGAGGTAAGACTGCATATATCGATTCTTTCCCAACTCTATTGGGTCTACCCTTTTAGCAGATTCTCCATTCTGGAGTTCATTTTTGGTGCGGTGCAGTTAAGTTTCAGTTATCTACGGAATGTTATTATTGAAATGAAGAGTTGGAATATCAGATCTACTGTCGAAGAATATGTTGCTTCTGAAGTCTGAACTAAGGAATTTCAGTAGTTTGTTTTTCTTTAAATCGATGGAGTGTTCATTTTTACACGTAAATTTGTAGACCATTAATGAAATTGGAAATATAGATTATGCTTAGAAGTTAGAATTACAATTTTGTTCTTTTGCCAACTTCAGAGCAAAAGCTGACTCATTTACCATGACGTATCATGGCCTATAACTTGTGAATATATTAAACAATTTTGTACTGATTATTTCCTATTTCTTTTATCTGCTTCCTATCGTTGATTAAACAGAAAAATTCTAGGAGAACACCCATTGGCGTTCAGTCGAATGATAGCGTCATTCTTGTTATAATGTTGTATTCAAACACAAACTCTACATGTCCGATAAGGAGATCCTAGAAGGTGGTGTTTCATGCTTGTTTCATCTCTTGTTATATGTTTGTTCCATTGAGTGTGCTCATGATATATGCCTTTTAATGATACTCTCGTGGCTACTTAGAAACTAATTGAGCTAGCATCTATAAACTAGTTTTCTGCAGTCACCTATGGTCTATGCACTTGTCATTTTGCTGTGCCTGAAACACTTTTGTCTCTATGCTTGGACATAAATGCATCTCCATTATCAAAACACTTATTTTACCAATTGTAAGTGCATCTTCGTTATGACACTCATATTTATCACCACAACATAATGTTTACAGCTATATTTTGCTTAACTACATGCCTTGGATCTTTTATTTTGTGTGTGTGGGTGTTAATGATATGGAGCTCTTTTATGCCTAAGCTTATTGTGGAAATTAGGTTGAGACATCAACCATTGATCCCAACTGTTTGGAATTGTTTTTTGCAATTGAGCCCTGTCATGTTGAATCATATTTTCTAATTGAATTTCACTAAAAGGAGTTCTACTGATTGTTTGTTGAATTTGAAAGCTTGCAGATCAAGTTAATTTCCAATCACGTTCTGACTTAATCATGTATACCTGTGTATGGCACTGTGCTAATTTTTTTGGATAGTCTGATACTAGCGGGTTAATTTATGAAGCTTCATTTTTATTACAAGATATCCCAAATAAATAGAAAGAACTTCTCTAATTAGATCTTTCTTAATGCTATAGAAACCCAGAATTGAACATGAGTGTATAAGTTGCAGCAGGATGATTTTATCATGGCAATGGCAATTTTGCCTGAGAACACAAGGGATAACATGCATGAAATTTTTTACCAAAAAATTCAAAATAACTATCCTTGCTCAAAATAACTATCTGTGCCAAAGCTTCAATATAGAAATGTAGACAAGTTTTTTATTTTATTTTATTTTTTCATTTTATATTTTCAAATATTTATATTCTAATCGGACTATCTGAGTGAGGAACGACAGAATTCTGTGCTTAATCTTCCAGAACTAGGTTGGAATTTTTTTTTTAATGTTCCATCTACAGTCAAATTTCTGTTCTTTGCATAACAAACAGTTGGATTGATTAAATCTCCTGTTAAGATGATCAGTAAATTGTCCTATTGTTTCCTGCTGCTATGTTATGGTTTGGAGTTTTTAAACAAGGCATTAAAGATTTTATGGAGTTGTTAATAAGAATTTAAGTAATTTTCATTGCCAATTTAGTTGTAAGAGATTCAGGCTGCCTGTTAGTTTGTTGCCCTTTTATCAAAGCAGCTCCTACTTAAAAGAAAACATCATACAATTAATTCTCCAATTAAGCTGTTTGTCAATTTGGGCTTTGGGTCATGTTTGTCTATTAGACTTTAATCGTCTTTCTTAGTGCCATCTGTGGTTATAATTGCCAATTGGTTGCAGCTACTTGGTAGTGTTTAGCGCAGGTTTTTAGTGACCTGCTGATTGTGGTGAACTTTACGTAGCTCAAATTTGACTATTTAAATGAAAACCAAACTAGCTCTATTTACATTTTCAAGAGATGCTGCGTCTTCGAGGAATGAGTACCAGTTTGTGTTCTATATTTGGAAATACTTTTTGGCAAGGATTAGTGACGTAATTACCTCTCGTCCTTTTAGCATACTTATAGAACAATTTTACCGAGCACAAGATTTATGTGATTCTGTACATTCTTTGTTACATGAGAAGTATTAAAAGATAAAGATAATAGGGTAATTTATAAAAAAAATCCTCAGTAATGGGGTTTTAGGGGATGATGCACTCATGGGTAATTTATCAAAATCCTCATTTTTTTTGTTTTTCAATTAAACCAAAATAAATTTTAAAAAAGACATTTGATATCTTTTGACCTTAGTTGAATTTGGTTTGGGGCTTGAATCAATGTGATGGATTGAACCATATCAAATTTATTGAACTCGATCCGTTTAATATAACATAAAGTATTTAATTTTTTGTTATTATGACCTAGATTGCCCTTTAATTTTTTTTTTCTAAATCACCCCATTGCCCCTATTCTATCAATACAATAGTAACATTGACGAAGGTCGCTATTGCAAACCTTCTTGTTGGTGGTGGCTAGCAACGTTGCAATCTTCATCGCCAACACAAGGTACGACTAGTTTGGAGCCCTAGTTGTTGGGTTGAGATTCTTGCTAATAAGGTGTTAGGTTCTTGTCAATAAAGTATTAGTGGTGGCATCGTCATCGTTGGGTTCCTGCTAGCAAGGCATCGTTATAGAGGAGAGGAAGAAGGGTTGTGGTTGCCATTACCAATAGGGCAGGAGGTGGATGAAACTACGTTAGGTTTCTTGTTGTTCATCGTCGTTGAGGCTATCGGTTGAGCATTTAGCTTTGTGTAGCCTCGATGATTACCGGTTTATCATCATGTAGTTTTTTTGTAGCCTCGTTGTATCGTTATGTGACTTACCGTAGTATTTGTGGAACATTTATAGTCTCGTTGAAGCGTCGAACCTTGGCAATGTCACTGATGAAGCGTTGGTTTATTGGCTATCGTTCAATGCATCGTGAATCATTCACTACAATAATAAAAAAAATAATATTAAATAATTATATCTTTTGTAGTTTGATACTATTAATTTTGAATGTCAAAGTATAGGCTACTTATTATAAGGATGCTTCTCTTTTGAATGAAATATTAAATTTTTTTTGGTGAGATGGATGGTTTCAATGAAACAACATCTTTATCAATATCAGAATCAGTAGTGATTCAATACCAGACCTAGTTAAAGGATCTTCTACCTAACCTCAAACTTACAACCTCGATTTGAGCGAGGTATTTGTAATGGATGACAATGAAGATAGTTATAAGATATTTCAAGATTGGATTGAGCAGAGAATAGTATAAGAATTCAAAGAAGATATAGATCATAATACATTTGATCCCCATGATATCGTTGATTGATTTCAATCCAGATATGTATATAAACATCTTGGAGGATAGGGTTACAAAAGATGACTTATTATCCATGACCTATATATTGGATAGGTAGTAATTTGTCACTGTTCATATTACAATATGAAATATGATAATTTGTTGTGATATTTGACACTTGCATTTTTCATGTTTTGTAGATATTTAAAGATATTCCAGAATTTAAAAGAGCTTTATAAGAATATTTAAGAAGGAGGAATCTTGAAATAAAAATTCAAGTATATAGAAGTTACAAGCTTATAGCACGATGTAAGGTTGAATATTGTTGATGGATGATAATTGCTCGTAGAGGCGATACATGTCGGAATATAAAATTCATGAACGAGCACTAATATAATATACTAAAAGGAAATTGAGATCATTCATCTTGCACTAGTAAATTTACCCGAGTAATATTTTTCAAAGTCCAAACATCTATCGAGGCAATCATAGCATACCTAAAAAAGAGGATATGTACATATTGACGTTTTGATATATTTAACATTCCATGGTCTCATGCAATAGTTGTTATTAAGTTTTTGAATTTCAATCCATATGACTATTGTGAAAATTACTTTTTGATAGAATATTTAAAGAAAACTTATTATGACACCATCAAAATAGGTTCCTCATCAAAATATCAACTTGATATCAAAATGCTAATATCAATCAGCACAGCATAAACAATAGAGTAATAAATCAATCACACAGTGAGACCAAATCTTTTTAACGTGGAAAACCCAATGTGGGAAAAATCACGGGACCGCAGTCCACCTCAAACTTTCACTATCAATAATAATGATAATAGGTTTACAATAGGTCTTCTCTAGAATAACTAGAGGATCAGAATAACATCAAGATCATAGATCTTGGCTCAAGAATAGCATATCTTCATCACGTAGGATGGATCTCCTCAAAAGAGAATTATAGGTTTCACGGAGTGGATATCGTAGGAAAGTACCTTAGAGAGGGTAAACTGTAGATCAACACCGTTAGGATTGTAGAGTTTGCTGCAAGGATTCTCCACATAAAATTTGGGCCGAAACTGACAACGTTTAGCCACCGATCGTGAAGCAGAAAACTCAGAAACCTAATCTTTCTCTCTCTCTTTTCTCTGCACGCCGTCGCAGCGTGCACGCTCACTGTGCACGCTGCACTCTCACTCAATTTTGCCCTTTCTTTCTTGATTTCTTTGATTTGGGCTGATGGCCCAAATTTGTCCAAGCCCACATATGGGTTCGACCCAACAATTCTCCCCCTCTAGCTCATATGGTGGGCTGTACCAAGCCGCTCTTCGCCTACATGCTTCAAGCTTCTCCTTAGGCAAAGACTTTGTCAACATATCTGAACCATTATCATTGGTATGCACCTTTTCCAACTGTAATTCTTTCATCTCAAGCACATCACGAATCCAGTGATATCTCACATCAATATGCTTGGATCTAGAATGGTATGTTGAATTCTTGGAGAGGTGAATGGCGCTCTGACTGTCACAGTAAACAGTATATACTTCCTGTTTCAAGCCCAATTCCTGTAGAAACTTTTTCATCCATAAAGTTTCCTTACAGGCTTCAGTAACTGCTATGTATTCTGCTTCTGTGGTTGATAGAGCAACACACTTCTGTAACTTAGACTGGCAAGAGACTGCTCCTCCTGCAAATGTCATCAAGAATCCTGAAGTGGACTTCCTGGAATCAGTATCACCTGCCATGTATGCATCTGTGTAGCCTTCTAACACAGGTTCATCACTGCCAAAACATAAACACAACCTGGAAGTACCTCTTAGATATCTTAATATCCATTTCACTGCTGCCCAATGTTCCTTTCCAGGATTAGAGAGAAATCGGCTGACAACTCCAACTGCATGAGCTATATCTGGCCTAGTACAAACCATAGCATACATCAAACTGCCTACTGCAGATGAGTAAGGCACTTTGGACATTTCTTCTTTTTCTTTCTCACTTGTAGGATATTGTTTCGAACACAGTTTGAAATGACCTGCAAGTGGAGAACAAACTGCTTTGGCTTTACTCATATTGAATCTTTCAAGAACCTTTTCAATGTAAGTCTCCTGAGATAGCCAAATCTTCATTTTCTTCCTATCACGAAGAATCTTCATGCCAAGTATTTGTCTCACCGATCTTAAGTCTTTCATGGCAAAAGACTTACTTAGCTCTCTTTTAAGCTTTCCAATTTTTTCAACATCATGGCCAACAATCAGCATATCATCAACATATAGCAGTAAAATAATAAAATCATCATCTGAAAATTTCTTCATAAACACACAATGATCAGATGTGGTTCTATCATACCCTTGGCTCATCATAAAGGAATCAAACTTCTTGTACCACTGTCTAGGTGCCTGTTTGAGTCCATATAAGCTTTTCCTAAGCTTACATACCAGATTTTCTTTTCCCTTGACTTTGAAACCTTCTGGTTGCTCCATGTAAATTTCTTCTTCTAAGTCACCATGAAGAAATGCTGTTTTTACATCAAGTTGCTCAACTTCTAAATTCAAGCGGGCAGCCAAACCAAGAACAACTCGGATAGAGGACATTTTTACAACCGGAGAAAATATTTCTTCAAAGTCAATACCTTTCTTCTAACTGAATCCTTTCACAACTAGTCGTGCCTTGTATCTTTGTTGTGAGCTATTATTTTCAGTCTTCAATTTATAAACCCACTTATTCTTGAGAGCTTTCTTCTCTTTCGGCAGCTTTACCAAGTCATAGGTGTGGTTCTCAAGCAAGGATCTCATCTCTTCTTGCATGGCTTTAACCCACTCACTCTTATTCTCATGTAGAATAGCTTCTTGGTAAGTTTCTGGCTCTCCCCCGTCAATAAGCATAACATACTCATGTGGAGGATATCTGGTAGAGGGTTGTCGCTCTCTAGTGGATCTTCTCAATGAAATCTCAACTGGTGGTGGAGGTAGCTGTTCAGTTGGTTCAGAATCATCAACTGTAGGTGTATCATCACTAGTATTCTCACCACAATCTTCTTGTTCATCTCCCCCATGATCATCATGAACTACAGGTGAAGGAACTGGACCCAAACTCCAAGGAATATAAACAGAGGTTTCTGGCTTCTCAACATTATCACCATCATCAAACAATTGGTCTTCAAGAAACACAACATCTCTGCTTCTAATAATCTTCTTGTTCACTGGATCCCATAATCTGTACCCAAACTCTTCATGACCATATCCCAAGAAGATACATGCTTTTGCCTTATTATCAAGCTTGAACCTCTCATCTTTGGGAATATGAACAAATGCTTTACACCCAAAGACTCTCAAATGATTATAAGATATATCTTTTCCTCTCCATACTCTCTCTGGAACATCACCTTGCAGAGGAACTGATGGAGAAAGATTTATCAGGTCAACTGTAGTTCTCATAGCCTCCCCCCAAAATGACTTCGGTAACTTGGCGTGAGAAAGCATACACCTAATCCTTTCTTCAATGGTTCTGTTCATCCTTTCTGCCACACCGTTCTGCTGAGGAGTTTTAGGAACTGTTTTCTCAAGCCTGATACCATGGAACCTGCAATAATTCTCAAAAGGACCCCTGTACTCGCCACCATTATCTGATCGAACACACTTTAGCTTTCTATCAGTTTCTCTTTCAACATTGACATGAAACTCCTTGAAAGCATCGAGTACCTGGTCTTTAGATTTCAAAGCAAAAGCCCACACTTTTCTAGAATGGTCATCAATAAAAGTAACAAAATAAAGAGCACCTCCAAGAGTTCTAGTTTGCATAGTACAAACATCAGTATGAACTAAATCAATAACATCATATCTTCTAGATGATGGATATGTCTGAAATGCAACTCTATGTGTTTTTCCAGCTAAGCAATGATCACAAGATTTAAGAGATGTACCTTGCAACTCTGGTAAGAACTGCTTTCTAGCAAGAGTTTGAAGTCCCTTCTCGCTGATATGTCCAAGCCTCTTATGCCAAAGATCTATACTTTCACCTTTTCGAATTGCATTAATCTCTCCTTTGTGTAGCTTAGCTTCCATGACATAAAAAGAGTTAATCTTCTTTCCTTTTGCCACAATTAGAGAACCTTTAGTGAGTTTCCATTTACTTTCACCAAAATAATGTGCAAAGCCCTCATCATCAAGTCTACCTGTAGATATCAAGTTAAGACGAATATATGGAACATGCCTTACATCTTTGAGTATTAATTTGCTCCCAATACTGGTCTCCAAGCAAATATCTCCAATACCCACAATCTTAGATGTACCATTGTTTCCCATTCTAACATTACCAAAATCACCAACAGTGTAAGATCTAAAGAAATCACCATGAGAAGTAACATGAAATGAAGCACTAGAGTCAATTACCCAGTTATTGTCCTGAGCTACAAGACTGACACAACCTTCATCACAAACAATAGTGATATTACCTTCAACAGCAACTGTATTGGTCTCTTTTTCATTTTTCTTCATTTCATTCTGTTCTCGCTTCCAAAACCTACACTCTTTCTTCATGTGACCTGGCCTATTACAGTGAAAACATTTGATATCTCTTCTAGACTTGGATCTTCCTCTATAACCATATGGATTTCTGCTATGACTTCTTCCACGTCTTTCTTGTTTTTCAGTAACAAATGCACCAGAAGAAGATTCACCCTGTTCTTTCCTTCTTGCATCTTCATTTAGCAAACTATCTTTAACCATATCTATGGTTAGAGTCCCCTCTGGCGTGGAGTTACAAATAGTCACCACATACGTTTCCCAACTTTCTGGTAAAGAGCTGAGAAGTAATAATCCCTGCATCTCATCATCTATATTCATTTTCATAACAACCAACTTGTTTGCAAGACTCTGAAATAGGCTTATGTGCTCAACAATGTTACCACCACCATCTTTATACTTCAAATTTACAAGCCTTCTGAGGAGAGAAATTCTATTTCCCACTGTCTTTTTCGCAAAGAGATTTTCTAACCTTTGCCAAACAACATCAGCTCTGATTTCATCTGAAATATGCTCATGCAAGTTTATATCCATCCATCTTCTAATATAGGCAATAGCTTTTCTATATTGAACTTCCCATTCTTCATCGTCCATAGTAGAAGGTTTATCTTTAACCTTGATAGGCTTATATAAATCTTTGCAATAGAGCAAATCTTCCATCAAACGCCTCCAAGTGGAATAATTTGATGAGTTCAATTTAATCATACAATCTGACTCCATTTCAATCACACAAGAAAACTAGCACCAAACAACCTGATGCTCTGATACCACTTGTTGGGAAGAAATCTGTTAATGCGGAATAATTCTTTTCCCTCTTTGTGTATCAAAATAGGTTCCTCATCAAAATATCAACTTGATATCAAAATGCTAATATCAATCAGCACAGCATAAACAATAGAGCAATAAATCAATCACACAGTGAGACCAAATCTTTTTAACGTGGAAAACCCAATGTGGGAAAAACCACGGGACCGCAGTCCACCTCAAACTTCCACTATCAATAATAATGATAACAGGTTTACAGTAGGTCTTCTCTAGAATAACTAGAGGATCAGAATAACATCAATATCATAGATCTTGGTTTATCTTCATCACGTAGGATGGATCTCCTCAAAAGAGAATTATAGGTCTCACAGAGTGGATATCGTAGGAAAGTACCTTAGAGAGGGTAAACTGTAGATCAACACCGTTAGGATTGTAGAGTTTGCTGCAAGGATTCTCCACATAAAATTTGGGCCGAAACTGACAACGTTTAGCCACCGATCGTCAAGCAGAAAACTCAAAAACCTAATCTTTCTCTCTCTATTTCTCTCTCTCTTTTCTCTTGCACGCCGCCGAACGCTCACTGTGCATGCTGCACTCTGACTCAATTTTACCTTTTCTCTCTTGATTTTTTTGATTTGGGCTGATGGCCCAAATTTGTCCAAGCCCACATATGGGCTGGACCCAACAGAAAACAATTTTGGATTAAAAAATCTAATAATAAGATTATCTTACCTCCCAAGAATATAAAATAGCCGAGTAAAAGAAAGAAGGCAAGGGTAAATATGAGACACAATGGTAAAATCTCTGGAAAGTGTTTAAGGTGTCAATAATTGATCACATGCAAATTTCTGATTGTATAAGTCGATGTTCTAAAATATAAAATAGTATAGTTTCTTCGATCTTTTTGTATTACCACATTTTGGTTAGTTTTTCATTATCTACATTGGCTTTTTATGTATTACTTATATAAGTATACAAATATAATTTTTTGACAAGTGCATTGTAATATTATGAGACATTATGAACTTGTGATAATTTTAAGTATAAAGTTATCATTTTGTAATTGATGTTACAATTGTTGTTGTAGAAATATTTTTGATGATATTTGTAGAGTGGATTTGTTAGGATAACATGCTTAATTTTAATAATTACACTAAGTTCATCTAAAAAATATAAAATTGGTATTACTTAATTTAGAATCATGATAGTTTTAGAGAATTTGGTTTTGGTTTAAAAGTCAATTTTAACTCGAATTTGGTTTTAACATTTGGATTATTGCATACTAAAATTTATTAATTACATTAAAATTTTTGTTGTGAATGTTCAACCCTCCTGAGAGATATGTGGGACATATCAAGGGTGATGACATTGAGGATATTGATCCTCTACGAGGAGGCTATTACGAGTATAGACTCGAAGAAGTGGTAAAATGTCATGAATTCCAAGATAGATTTCATATACTCTAACAAGATTTAGAACATTGTTAATGCACATAAGAGTAATGTACCATTGGTTGCAAGTGGATCTTCAAGAAGAATATCAGAGTAGATAGAAATATAGAAACCTATAAAGTAAGGTTGGTAGCTAAAGGGTATTGTGCAAGTATGATGAAACCTTCTCACCTGTGATTATGTTGAAATTCATCCGAATTTTATTGGTCATTGCAACACTATGATTATAAGATCTGACAGATGGACGTGAAAACCGTGTTCCTCAATGACAACCTCGATGAGGTGTATATGATACAGCTTGAGGGATTTGTATCCAAGAAAAGTTCAAATAAGATGTGCAGATTCCTTAGTCCATCTATAGACTAAAGTAGGTTTCTCGAAGTTGGAACATAAGATTTGATGAGGCAATTATGTCTTATGACTTTGTTAAGAACAAAGATGAGCATTGTGTGTACAGGAAGATAAGTGGGAGCGCTATCACCTTCTTGGTGCTATATGTGGATGACATTGTAATCGTTGGGAATGATGTAGGAATGCTCTGTTAATGCTTAGTTATTTAGACACTTCTCTATAAATGACTTAGGGGAAGCATCTTATATTTTAGAGATTCGAATCTATAGAGATAGATCTAAGTGGATGCTTGGCTTGTCATCGTCTAGGTACATAGACACCATTATCAAAAGGTTTGACATGAAAAATTTCAAAAGTGATCTCATACCAATAAGATATGAAATATCACTTTTCATAAGTATGTTCCCAAATACTCTTGTTGAAAGGGTAGACATAGATAGGATACCCTATGCCTCTGTGATAGGATCTATCATATAAGCTATGCTATGTACCAGACTTGATATAATGCATGCTTTAAGTGTTACGAGGAGGTATCAGGTGGATCTAGGTTTGGAACACTAGAAGACAGTAAAGTGTATCCTTAAGTACTTAAGAAGGACTAAGGATCTTTTACTAATATACAAAGGAGGTAACCTCAAGATTGAGGGCCATATGAACTCGAGTTTCCAGTCTGATATTAATGATAGTAAGTCAAACTCAAGGTATGTGTTTACCCTGAATGAAGGAGCAGTAAGTTGGAAGAGTTCCAAGCAAGACACTATTGCTGACTCAACCACTAAGGCAAAGTATATTGTTGTGACAGAACTAGCAAATAAGGTAATTTGAATGAAGAAGTTCATTGCAGATTTAGGAGTTGTGCCTGGCAGCAAGGAGCTGATTCCCTTATATTATGACAACAATAGAGTGATTGCTCAAGCGAAGGAACTCATGTCTCATTAGAAGTTTAAGCACGTTCTAAAGAGGTTTCATTTGATCAGAGAGATCGTAGTCTATTGTGATGTAGCATTGGAAAGAGTTCTATCTAAGATAACATTGCAGATCAATTGACAAAGCCGTTGTCTCAGCTTGTTTTTTAGCGTCATCGGGACCTAATGGAGATCAGGCATATGGGTGATTGGCTTTAGGTCAAGTGAGAGATTGGTAGTTACAAGTGTCATACAAGTCAATCACGTGAGTGATGACACATGTGATATGCTACACGATCTCTTTTGGTTATTGTTATTATGACATTTTCTCATTTTATATAACATAGATTGCTAAATATTCTCGGTCATAGGTTACTCGAGAGGGACATCGAGATAACCGGATAGGTCGGTGTGTTATATATCTGTCCATATGATGGAGGCAGTTGATCTCATAGTTGTTTGTGTTGAGACACTAGGGATATAATGCAAGTGCTCATTGAAGAATGAGTTTTCTGAATGATCCGCTTATGGAATGCTAGATGATTAATGATACCTCATCGTTAGACAGCGATTTCGTAGTCTCAGTTTTGTATTTGGTTCTTAAACTTGAGATACCAAGCATGTCTTATTTGAGTATTCTATTCTTTGATACCAAATTTATAGGTTTGAAAGTTCCGGATCTAGTACAGATAGTCATTAGGAATGACAGCCAACTTTATGAAATCAATTGGGTGTTAACAAATGATCATCCACTCTTGGTATCATAAGAGGAATATCTCATGTGTTTTCACTCAAGCACATCCTTAGCTAGGGTCAATCGGATCATGATGAATCCGATAAGCATTTGATTCAGATTGAGAGAGGAGTTTTTTTAGAGAATTCAATTAGAGTGAGGCTTACATAAATTTCGTATATGCTTGACAACATCATGCCCGGTATACGATCTCTAGGATATTAGATGGATGAGATACTATAAATACATAGTAACAAAGGGTAGATAGGTCAAATAGATTAGATCCTCTTGTATTGTTTGGGGACTATGGCGTAATGGCCTAATACGTCCATAGTCGATGAGTTAAGTGAATTATTATGAGGTTAATAATTCATTGAGTTAGAAAGAGTTTGGAGTCAAAAGGAGTTATAACAATTGCAACTCATGGCCAACTCGGTATTGGACCTAGAGGGTCACACACATATGGTGGATAACACGACAAACAGAGGATCAGATATGATATCTGATAAGCCCATGTTTTAATGGATTCTTGGGAGAGACCTAATAGAGCTTATAATAGTTATTAAATGAGGATTGAATACCCATTAAATCATGGGTAATTGGATGAAGATCCAATACTCAATAAGAAGGATCCATTATGGTTAGTCAAAGGAGGCTCTCTATAAATAGGAGTTGGAATTAAAAGGATCATAAGCTAGACTCCTATTGTCGCCAACCTCCTCATCTCCTCCCCCCTTCTTCCTCCAATCAATTGCCCCTTCTCTAGTGTGAGAGGACAACAAGAGGGACTGATCCGTCCTCGTGTGATGCTACATGGTAGTGCGTGATCACGAGGAAAGAACATACTGCGTGATGAGGTACGTCATCACTGCGTCCATCATGTGGATCACCACTATAGAGGAGTTTGCGAGAGCTCCTTCGTTCACGGACTAGAATATGCAAAAAATAAAAAACAAAACTGGTTTCCCAAAAGAGGCCATGACATTTGGAAGCCGAATAGGACGAGAATCATAAGGAGTTATGATTGACAAGAGTTGCCTACCTTTTGAGCTTAAGTGTGATTGGTCAAGTTCCTCGAGGTCATACTATGACATCAATTAGATCCTGATCCATACTAGAAATTTGTCGAAGATTTTCAATTCACATGCCAAAGGGTGTCATGTGTTTCGCGAGTAAGTAGTGAGAGTAGATTAAGATAAAATTCTATATCTTAATTATTTTTTCATAAAATCTAAAATCTGTATGTAATTTATTTTCTGTTACATCTTTACTTTTCAAAAATGTCGCTTGCAAATCCCTTACGTGGCATACAAGATGTTAACTATCTCACTGGTCCAAACTATACGGATTAGCTCCGCAACTTTGAGAATTATTCTTATGGCGGAGAAATTCACATATGCCCTTGACACAGTTGTGCTCGTGCCTACGGAAGGGGCAAGCGAGGATGAGATTGCTCGCTACATAAAGTATATAGATGATTCCACTGTTGCTTAGTGTTACATATTGGGCTCTATGACTCCCGAATTATAGAGGCAGCATGAAAAGATGGATGTCAAATCCATCCTCCATCTCCACAAATTATTTGAGGAATAGGGAAAGACTCAGCGATATGAGATATCCAAGAGTCTCTTCCGCGCAAGGATGATTAAGGTGACATCGATTCAGAATCATGTCTTAAAGATGATTAAGTAGATAGAGAAGATTACGAGTCTATGAATGGTTCTAGAGGATAATCTGTGTGTGGATTTTATACTTCAGTCCCTCCCAGATTTTTTTTTTCATAGTTCATAATGAATTTTAACATGAATAGAGGTGATTCTCTCTAAGCTCTTAATATGTTGAAGGAGGTTGAGGGCACCATCAAGAAAGAGAAGTCAGTTCTCTATGTTGGTGAGAACAAAAAGAAAAGGAAAGTAGAGAAGTCTCTTAAGAAGGGTAAGGGCAAGGGCAGGCCGAGAAAGACAAAGGTTGCTAAAAAAGGCCTAGCAAAGGACAAAGGGCAGTGCTTCCACTACGGTAAATACAAGCACTAGAAGAGGAACTACAAGGAGTACCTTATAGAAAAGGCGCAACAGAAGCTTAGAGAAGCTTCAAGTACATTCATGATCGATCTTCATTTGTTAGAAAGTTATGATAATGCACGAGTATTGGATACTGGCATTGCATCTCATATCTGTAATTTGTTATAGGTTCTGACAAGGGCTAGAAGATTGGCGAGAGTCGAGGTGGACCTCAGGATGGGGAATGATGTAAAAGTTGCTACTATTTCCATTGACGAGGTTATCCTATAATTGCTTAGTAGAGTTATTCTTGCATTAGATACATGCTATTTCGTCCCTTTGATCCTTAAAAATATTAATTTTATTTCTTATTTGACAAATAATGGATATAAATTAGTTTTTGAGAATAATGTTTGTTCACTGATTTTAAATTATATCATCAATAGAGGAACATTAAATAATAATTTATTTGTGTTAGATGTTGTTCCGTATGTTATGAATATTGGTGTGTCTAAGAGGAACTGAGATGAGGTGAATGATGCATACTTGTGGTACTGTAGGCTAGGTTATATCAACAAGGGAAGAATTCAAAGGTTGCTAAAGGATGAATACTTAGATATATTCGATTATGAATCATATGCAACCTATGAGTCTTGCTTTTAAGGGAAATTGATCAACTTACCATTTAGTGGAACTAGAGAGAGAACTACTGAGTTGTTAAGACTCATACATACTGATGTATGTGGTTCTATGTCAACTAAGGCTATAAATGGTTATTTATACTTTATTATATTTACTGATAATTTCTCTAGGTATGGACATGTGTACTTGATGAAGTATAACTCCGAAGCCTCCGAGAAATTTAGGGAATACAAGAATGAGATAGATTACCAGATTGGAAAAAGTATCAAGACTCTTCGATTAGATCAAGGAGGAGAGTACTTGAGTACAAAGTTCACCAAATTCCTCAAAAACCATGAAATTCTATTCCAATAGACTCTTCTTTATACACCTCAGCTAAATAGTGTATTATAAAGAAGGAACCGCACACTGTTGGACATGGTGTCGTCCATGACGAGTTTCGTCGACCTACCCGTCTCTTTCTTGGGCTACTCTCTAGAATTTGCAACTTGCTTTCTGAATAGAGTTTCATCTAAAGTAGTAGTGTCTACACCATATAAGATATGAAAAAGAAAGGAACTTGATCTTAAGGTTGTTAATATTTGGGGTTGCCCTGCTCACGTTAGGAGACACAAACCCGACAAGTTGGAATTAAGAATGAAACGATGCAAATTCGTGGGATACCCCAAGGAGATTTGTGGGTTTTACTTCTATCACCCCGAGGACCAAAAGGTCTTTGTTGCTAAGAGGGCAGTATTCCTTGAGAAAGAACACATTCTTGGTGGAAATAATGAGAGCATGATAGAGTTGAGCGAGGTTGGAGAACTTAGTTCAAGCACTATTTTGCAAGACGAGTCTGTTCAGGTACTTAGCACATAAGTTTCGACTTTGCGTTGGTTTGGTGGAATGTCTAACACTCTTGACAGATATGTGGAACATATAAAATATGATGACATTGAGGATATCGATCCTCAGACATACGAGGAGGCTATTACGAGTATAGACTTCAAAAAGTGACAAGAGGCCATGAATTCTGAGATGGATTTCATATACTCCAACAAGGTTTGGAACCTAGTTGATGCACATGAGGGTATTGTACTTATAGGTTGCAAGTGGATCTTCAAGAAGAAGATCGAAGTAGATTGGTGGATCTTCAGGTAGACCTATAAGACAAAGTTGGTGGCTAAAGGGTATCATCAAAGACAATGTATTGACTATGACGAAACCTTCTCACCTGTGGCCATATTGAAATCTATCCAAATTCTGTTGGCCATTGCAGTACACTTTGATTATAAGATTTAGTAGATGGATGTGAAAATCACGTTTCTCAATGACAATATCGAGGAGGAGGTGTATATGATACAACTTGAAGGATTCATGTTCAAGAAAAGTCCAGATTGTTGAATCTCGGATTTTGATGATGAAGTCAATTGTCATTTGTTGTCTAATCTATGTATTGAGATAAGTGTGCAGGATTAACTACGATGAAAGTTAGACAAGCAGCAGGAGTTGCGCCGGAGTCAAGTCAATGATCACGTTGGGAGTTCGAGAGTTCGACGGAAGTTGGGACAGTCGTCGGAGGTTCTGCGAGAACAGATCCGAGAAGTCCAGAAGCTTGCCAAGAGAAGCTCGTCGGAACTCGCCAAGTGGATCGTCGCAAGTCCAGGAGTTTGCCGGAAGTCCGCAAGAGCATCACCGAGGGTTCATCGGATGATCGACGGAAGTTTGCCGGAAACTCGCCGGAAGAAACGATTGATGCACCGAAGCAAAGCTGCAGAAATTATCTTAGAATTAATCATAGTTAGCACGTTGATTAAGTTGGAAATGGGAGGTGATCCCATTAGCTTAATCTTGGGGCAATTGGGCCCCTGAAAAACCAAAATTGGGCCGAATGGAGCTAACCATTCGGACCCTGATTGCACCAGGAGGTGCAACCGCCCAAGCCAGGAGGTAGCACCGCTTGGGCTAAGTCTCCCAGGGAGACTGGGCGGTGCAACCGCCCCAGCCAGGAGGTGGCACCGCCTGAGCTCAGTCTCCGAGTGAGACTGGGCAGTGCAACCTCCCCTGACAGAGAGGTAGCACCGCCTGAGCTCAGTCTTCGAGCTCTGGTAGGAGGTGCAACCGCCTCAGTCAGGAGGTGGCACCGCCTGGGGCTCAGTCTCCGAGCCAGACTCAGGTGGTGCAATCGCCCCTGACAGAGAGGTGCAACCGCCTGGGCTCAGTCTTCGAGCTCTACCAGGCGGTGCAACCGCCTGATCCCGGAATTCCGGGATTTGATCGTTTTGAGCTCCAAATTTGAATTGGGTTGGGGCCTATAAATACCCCACCCATTCAGCACTGAAAAGATATAGACCTACACCGAAATCTTGATCTTTTCTGTGATTCTAAGAGCTCAAAATTGTTGTAAAGCCTAAAAGTTCTCCTCCTTCTGTTCTTCAAAGTTTTGAGTTGTAAAGAGAGGAGAGAAAGGTTCTGTAAGGGTTGTCTCCTGAGCCCGTCAAAAGGAGTGAAACTGTAAAAGGGCAGTTGGCCTTCGCCTATTGAAGGAAGGCCTCTAGTTGACGTCGGTGACCTCGTCGGTGGAGGAAGCCAAAAGTGGAGTAGGTCAAGACTGACCGAACCACTCTAAATCTCGGTTTGCATTTACTTTGAGCATTTTATCATTACTGCAAACCTCCTAAATAGCAACTGCCTTCTGCGCTTTTACGAACGAGTTTCTAAGTTCAGATCTTTCCGAATCTGCGTTTAGACGTAAATCGGCGTTTTCGTACGATCATTACATTGCAGTTTACGTTTACGTTTTGACTCCACTTATAACTGCAAACTGCTTTTTGCGCATTTATAAAACGCATCTCAAAGTTCAATATCTTCATAATCAGTATTTAGACGTAAACTACGTTTAGACGTAAAACTGCGTTTAGACACAAACTACGTTTAGACGTAAACTGCGTTTAGACGCAAACTGCGTTTAGACGTAAACTGCGCTTAATCTTAAGTAATCTTAGAATCGGCTTTTACATCGAAATCATTTTTATCGAACGAACGCAGCTTTCGGTTTTAATCGCTGAAAGATTTCCGCTGCACTAATTCACCCCCCCTCTCTTAGTGCTCTTGATCCTAACAATTGGTATCAGAGCAAGGTTAACTCTCTAACGGATTAAAACCCAAGAGAGATGGCATACGCCGGAAACCAAGAGGGGCATTCTATTACACGTCCACCCATGTTCAGTGGGATGGACTACACCTACTGGAAGACCCGAATGAGGATCTTTCTTATTTATATGGATTTTGAACTATGGAATCTTGTCGAAAATGGATTTTCGAAGTCTTCTCTTCCAATGATCGATTGGAATGAATTGGAGAAGAAGGCTTTCGCTCTTAATGCAAAGGCTATGAATGTCTTATTTTGTGCACTTGATAAAAACGAGTTTAACCGTGTTTCAACTTGTGAAACCGCATTTGATATTTGGCACACACTCGAAGTGACTCACGAAGGCACAAGTAGAGTGAAAGAGTCAAAGATCAATCTGCTGTTACATTCTTTCGAACTTTTCCGGATGAAACCGAGTGAAACCATTGGCGACATGTTTACCCGTTTTACGGATGTCGTCAACGGTCTAAAAGGACTCGGAAAAAGCTTTTCGGATTTTGAGCTCGTAAATAAGATACTAAGATCCCTTCCTAAGAGTTGGGATCCTAAAGTCACTGCTATTCAAGAGGCAAAAGATCTACGCAACTTCCCTCTTGAAGAACTAATCGGGTCATTAATGACCTACGAAATGACTTGTAAAGCTCATGAAGAGTAAGAAGATATTCTTCCAAAGAACAGGAAGGATATGACACTTAAAACTTCAGAATGCCACTTGAGAGAAAACTCTAAGTGATGAGGACTGTGATGATGACTTGGCACTTCTAACAAGAAAATTTAAAAAATTCTTTAAAAGAAACAAGTTTAAGAATGATGCAAAAAATAAATTTGAACCTAAGAAGGACCAAGTTATTTGCTATGAATGCAAAAAACCGGGACACTACAAGAGTGATTGTCCCCAAGTCAAAAGGAGAACATCAAAGAAGAAGGCGCTTCAAGCAACATGGGATGACTCGAGCGCGTCCGAAGAAGAGGAGTCCAACACCGAGCAAGTTGCTCATTATGCCTTAATGGCCATCAGAGATGAGGTATCAAATTTAATAGATGCAGATTTATCATTTGATGAATTATTAAATGCTTTCCATGAATTATTTGATGAATGTAAGACTATTAGTAGAAAATACAAATTGCTAAAAAAGGAGCATGATAGTCTTATCTGTAATTTCGATAAGTTAAACGTTGAACATCATGATAGTTTAAGCTCATGCATAAAATGCCATGATCTAGAAACTCTCCAAAAAGAAAACTTGCTACTTAAGGATACCTTGAAGAAATTCGAGGTTGACAGCAAGTCATTAAACATGATCCTTACAAATAAGGGTCACGTTCCCAAAAGAAGTAGAATTGGATTTGTGAGAAGTCCTCACCAAAATCCAACCACCTTCATAAAAGGCTCCATCTTACATGTTCAACATCAAAACAAATGCAACTTTTGTTGCAAATTTGGACACAAGACGCATTATTGTCCATTCAAGAAAATAAGTCCAAACAAATTGATTTGGGTTCCTAAAGGAACCATGATAAATTCTATGCAACCTGATAGACAATTTAGATCTATTTGTGAGGCACCCAAAAGCAAATGGGTACCTAAAAATCATCCCTTCCTGTAAAAATATTAAAATTTTAGGCTGGAGCAAGAAATAATATTCTGCTCCTTGTTTCTCGATTCAAAAAGGAACTTGCACTATTTAAATAACAAGTGGAAATTATGAAATCACAAATGCGATTTGGATACAACCTTATTTGACTTTTTAGAATTAGAAACGTATGATTCCCAAATTCACATATCCCCTTAATCTTCGAACCTATTAATTTCATCCATTCATCATCTTCGAATTCAACCTTGTATCATGAAGAAACTAAGTATGTCATGAACTTGAAAGGGTTACCAACTTACTATCACAAACATGTGTACGACATTGGGAGTATGCACGTTAAAAGATATATCTTGATCGTACAAGAGTCTTTGCCTTAAAATAAAAAAACTCATACGTAATTACGCAAGAAAAGTAAATTGCTCTGAATGAAAACTCTTCTCAAAACAAAAAACTCCCAGATCAAATCACGCTGATCAGAACAAAGTGTTCACTGCCTACAGGAGGTGGCACCTCCCCAGCAGGCGGTGGCACCTCCAGCTCTCACGGGTTGCCAGCGGTTGCACCGCTCCAGCCAGAGGTGCAATCGCCCGCAACTCTGCCCTTTTTAACCCGAGCTAGGGCCGGCGGTGAAACCGACCCCAACTCACTCCCTTCCTTCCTCCACTCTTCCAAGCCTCCTCCATCCTCATTTCACCCCGTTTAGCATCCCCAATACCCCTCATTTCGGAGCAAAACATCAACAATCCTTTCCTCTCTTGAAGATTTCACTAAGGTACTCTCCAAGAACCCCTTAAACTCTGTTTTTTCTTTCACTTACTCTTGCTTATCATTATCCCTCTAAACAGTAGTAGTTATGGGATCTAGAAGATCCTCAAGGGACAAGGGAAAGAGGAGATTAGTAGAAGATTTTGATCTCACCCTTTTTGATTAAAAAAACCATGCTGAAAAATTTTCCTATTTCGAACTTAGGAGTGTCAATAAGGGAAAATACGTAGATCTGAATGAACTAAGAGACTTAGAGACTATCCAATGGTTTGCAAACCTAGATCTACTTCCAATCTTGCAAATTAACGAACCCATCTATCCAAGACTAGTTAGATTGTTTTACAATAACATACAAATAGATGATGAAGAAAGAATGTCCACCTATCTTTTAGGACAACACATCTCAATCACTGATAGATTCATTTGTGACATGATAGGCATTCCCATGAAAATCATAGGACTTTACTTTAGAGGATCATGGGATGATGAAACTATTGGAACATCCTATGTTGAAGCCTTAGGAACAATCTTTGCCAATCCCAACTTAGCATTTGTTCCTAAAAGTTGTGAACATCTACTGCCTTTAAACACTAAGATACTTCATCATATCCTGACTAGCATAATTCTTCCTAAACAATACCATCATGATGAAATGAGTCAATTAGAATTGGGAACTATGTATTTGATCATGAAATGACATGACATTTGCCTTGGTTATCTTATCCAACAAAACATGTTAGAACTATATAAGAAAGACATGATGCTCCCATATGGTGGTATAATCACTAGAATAATGAAAGCTTACGATATTTTAATACCACCGGAAGAAGAAGTAAAAAAAGTAGATAGATTTAGCATAATAAACAAAAATCTACTAAGATGTTATTATAGAAACGGTAACTGGGTTAGAATGCCAAGAAGAACTGATCCCCCTCAACCTGAACCAGAACTGAAAACACCAGTATTTAGGGGTACCCAATCTCCTCCGATCTGTCCCTTTGAGGAAACACATCCATTTGAGCAAACTCATACATCATCCGTCGAAGATATTGGGATTCGGATGGACCGATTTGAATAGAGACAAGAACGGCTTGAACAATGACAAGATCAAATCCTATCTGAGCTACAGCAAATTCATAGTCAATTTGACTCCTTGTTTAGGCACTTTAATTTTTCACCTCATGAATGAGCTTGTATGAACATCTGTTGTTATTGTAAACTCCTTATGTTACTCACCATGATGTGCTTTGTCTTGATCCTTGATATAGTTGTAAACATCTATTGTGGTAAACATATGCCTTGTGCCTTGTGGTAAATATAAACTGAAAGGTTATCTCGGATTTTTATGGTATTATTTTTTGGTATGAAATGTTGATGTGTCCAAATAGACAAACTAGTTAAAATCATTTTTCGGACTTTATTGAATGATCAAATCACTTGATTACATAACATGTGTTGAAATGTTTTGTCTTCATGATTGTATTTGAAAATCAGTAGCATAATCGTGTCCGAATGCATCTCATTATCCAAATGCTATAAATCATATTTTCTCGTACACTTTTATAAAAAATATTTTTCTAAAATAAATTTGATGAAATGATTCCTGCTTATGAATTCCATCAAATATGGGTAAAAGTATTTTTTGCAAAAAGATGTTTCAAACACATATCTTGACTCAAAGAGCTGGAATCACTAATGGCCTTCCTCCTTCATGCACAAAGGGTTATACAAAGCAATCTACATACCTTCCCTTATATGCTTGATAACTTGCTTATATTGTTTTCCTGCTATCACAGCTATCATGCTTTTTGTTGATGACAAAGGGGGAGAAATATATGAATTGATACTATAAATTGATGCTAGAATTGATGCTATAAACACTGATCTGATGCTATGATTATGCTGCCATGCTTGCATCACCAAGAGATATATGAACAGATGCTATAATCTGCATTATGCCTTGAGTTGATATCTTACCATGTGAAGAAATGCAATACTTGCTTATATGCTTGATATGTGTACATCATGTAATGATATCAAAATCTAACTTCACAGCTTCACATGTTGATATCTTACAATATGATGAATTGTTACTATTATCATCATTCAAACTTGAAATGTAAAAACTGAAAATGGATGTCAAGCCTTGACATCATCTTCAAAGAGATACATCATGATGGGTATCATGATGGGAGTATTGATAAGTTCAAATGATTTGACTTATCAATAGGTCTTATCTCAAGTATGGCATATAGACAGGGGGAGTTAAGGATAACTCCATTATCAATTGATTGTCATCATAAAAAAGGGGGAGATTGTTGAATCTCAGATTTTGATGATGAAGTCAATTGTCATTTGTTGTCTAATCTATATGTTGAGATAAGTGTGCAGGATTAACTACGATGAAAGTTAGACAAGCAGCAGGAGTTGCGCCGGAGTCAAGTCAATGATCACGTTGGGAGTTCGAGAGTTCAACGGAAGTTGGGACAGTCGTCGGAGGTTCTGCGGGAACAGATCCGAGAAGTCTAGAAGCTTGCCAAGCGAAGCTCGTCGGAACTCGCCAAGTGGATCGTCGCAAGTCCGCAGGAGCATCACCGAGGGTTCATCGGATGATCGACAGAAGTTCGCTGGAAACTCGCCGGAAGAAGCGATTGACGCACCGAAGCAAAGCTGCAGAAATTGTCTTAGAATTAATCGTAGTTAGCACGTTGATTAAGTTGGAAATGAGAGGTGATCCCATTAGCTTAATCTTGGGGCAATTGGGCCCCTGAAAAACTAAAATTGGGCCGAATGGAGCTAACCATTCGGACCCTGATTGCACCAGGAGGTGTAACCGCTCAAGCCAAGAGGTAGCACCACCTGGGCTAAGTCTCCCAGGGAGACTGGGCGGTGCAACTGCCCCAGCCAGGAGGTGGCACCGCTTGGGCTCAGTCTCCGAGCGAGACTGGGCGGTGCAACCTCCCTTGACAAAGAGGTAGCACCGCCTGAGCTTGGTCTTCGAGCTGAGGTGCAACCGCCTCAGTCAGGAGGTGGCACCGCTTGGGGCTCAGTCTCCGAGCCAGACTCAGGCGGTGCAACCGCCCCTGACAGAGAGGTGCAACCGCCTGGGCTCAGTCTTCGAGCTCTGCCAGGCGGTGCAACCGCCTGATCCCGGAATTCCGGGATTTGATCGTTTTAAGCTCCAAATTTGAACTGGGTTGGGGCCTATAAATACCCCACCCATTCAGCACTGAAAAGATATAGACCTACACCGAAATCTTGATCTTTTCTGTGATTCTAAGAGCTCAAAATTGTTGTAAATCCTAAAAGTTCTCCTCCTTCTGTTCTTCAAAGTTTTGAGTTATAAAGAGAGGAGAGAAAGGTTCTGTAAGGGTTGTCTCCTGAGCCCGTCAAAAGGAGTGAAACTGTAAAAGGGCAGTTGGCCTTCGCCTATTGAAGGAAGGCCTCTAGTTGACGTCGGTGACCTCGTCGGTGGAGGAAGCCAAAAGTGGAGTAGGTCAAGACTGACCGAACCACTCTAAATCTCGGTTTGCATTTACTTTGAGCATTTTATCATTACTGCAAACCTCCTAAATAGCAACTACCTTCTGCGCTTTTACGAATGAGTTTCTAAGTTCAGATCTTTCCGAATCTGCGTTTAGACGTAAATCGGCGTTTTCGTACGATTATTACATTGCAGTTTACGTTTACGTTTTGACTCCACTTATAACTGCAAATTGCTTTCTGCGCATTTATAAAACGCATCTCAAAGTTCAGTATCTTTAGAATCAGTATTTAGACGTAAACTACGTTTAGACGTAAAACTGCGTTTAGACGCAAACTGCGTTTAGACGTAAACTGTGTTTAGACGCAAACTGTGTTTAGACGTAAACTGTGTTTAGATGCAAACTGCGTTTAGACGTAAACTGCGCTTAATCTTAAGTAATCTTAGAATCGACTTTTACATCGAAATTGTTTTTATCGAACGAACGCAGCTTTCGGTTTTAATCGCTGAAAGATTTCCGCTGCACTAATTCACCCCCCCCCCCCCCCCCCCCCCCTCTTAGTGCTCTCGATCCTAACACAGATAAGGTATGCAGATTGCTTAAGTGCATCTATGGACTAAAGCATGCTTCTCGAAGTTGGAACATAAGATTTAATGAGGCAATCAGATCTTATGACTTCGTTAAGAATGAAGATGAGCCTTGTATGTACAAGAAGGTAAGTAGGAGCGCTATCACCTTCTTGGTGTTATATATGGTTGACATCCTAATCATTAAAAATGATGTCTTCATGGTTAAGGTTTGGTTATCTAGACACTTTTCCATAAAAGACGTAGGGGAAGCATCATACATTTTGGGGATTTCAATCTATAGAGATAGATACAAGATGATGCTTAGCTTGTCCCAATCCATGTACATATACACAATTGTCAAAAAGTTTGGCATATAAAATTTCAAGAGAGGTCTCATACCAATTAGACATGAAATATCACTTTCTAGAAGTATATCCCCAAAGATTCCTATAAAAGGGCAGACATAGATATTATACCCTATGCCTCTGTGATAAGATATATCATGTATCCTATGTTATGTATCAGGCCTGATATAGTGCATGCTCTAAGTGTTACGAGCATGTATCAAGCGGATCCAAATTTGGAATACTAGAAGGCAGTAAAGTGTATTCTTAGGTACTTAAGAAGGACTAAGGATCTTTTATTGGTATACGGAGGAGGTAACCTCAAGATTGAGGGCTACACGAACTCGAGTTTCTAGTCCGATGTCGATGATAGTAAGTCAAACTCAAGGTATATGTTTTCCATGAATGGAAGAGCAGTAAGCTGAAAGAATTTCAAGCAAGACACTACTGTTGACTCGACCATTGAGGTAGAGTATATTGCTGAGGCAAAAGCAGCAAAGGAGGCAATCTGGATGAAAATGTTCATTGCAGGTTTGGGAGTCATGCTAGGTAGCGAGGAATTGATTCCCTTATATTGCGACAATAACGGGGCGATTGCCCAAAGCGAAGGAACTTAGGTATCATTAGAAGTCCAAGCATATTCTAGGGAGGTTCCACTTGATCAGAAATATCATAGCCTATGGTGACGTAGCATTGGAAAGAGTTTCATCCGAAGATAATATTGTAGATTCACTAGCAAAGTCATTGTCTCAAATTATATTCAAGCATCACTAGGACCTGATGGGGATCACACATGTGGGTGATTGACTTTAGGTCAAGTGGGAGATTGCTAGTTATATGTACCATACAAGCCAATCATGTGAGTGATGACACGTGTGATATGCTGCACAATCTCTTTTAGTTATTATTATTATTATTATTATTATTATATTTTCTCACTTTACATGAGATGATGAATATATATTGTTGTATCCTTAGATAGTGGGAGCTTGATAGAGTTAAGCGAGGTTGGAGAACCTAGCTTAAGCATTACTCCACAGCCCGAGTCTACTCAGGTACCTAGCACATAAGTTCCAACTTTATATAAGTTTGGTAAAGTATCTCATCCTCTTGAGAGATATGTGGGATATATTAGAGGAGAAGATGTTGAGGATATTGATCCTTAGACTCAGACCTACGAGGAGGCTATCATAAGTATAGACTCCGAAAAGTAACAAGAAGCCATGAATTCTGAGAGGGATTCTATGTACTCCAACAAGGTTTGGAACCTAGTTGAAGCACCCGAGAGTATTGTACTCATCGGTTGTATGTGGATTTTCAAGAAGAAGATTGGAGTAGATAGAAAGGTAGAGACCTATAAAGCAAGGCTAGTAGCTAAAGGGTATCGTCAATGGTAAGTTGTTGACTATGACAAAACTTTCTCACCCGTAGTCATGCTAAAATCCATCCGAATTTTATTGGCTATTATAATACACTATGATTATGAGATCTGACAGATGGATGTGAAAATCACGTTCTTCAATAACAACCTTAAGGAGGAGATATATATGATACAACTTGAGTGATTCGTGTCCAAGGACTGCTCAGATAAGGTGTGTAGGTTGTTTAGGTCCATTTATGGACTAAAGCAAGCTTCCCGAAGTTGAAACATAAGATTTGATGAGACAATCAGATCTTATGACTTCGTTAAGAACGAAGATGAGCCTTGTGTGTATAGGAAGGTAAGTATGAGTGTTATTATCTTTTTGCTGTTATATGTAGATGACATCCTGATCATTGAGAATAATGTAGGAATGTTATCCACAGTAAAGACTTGGTTATCTAGACACTTCTCCATGAAAGATTTAGGGGAAGCATCCTATATCTCGAAGATTCAGATATAAAGAGATAGATCCAAGAGGATGCTTAGCTTGTCCCAATCCAGGTATGTAGACACCATTGTCAAAAGGTTTACCATAAAAAATTTCAAAAGAGGTCTCGTACCGATGAGACATGAGATATCGCTTTCTAGGAGTATGTCCCCATATACTTCTGGAGAAAGGGCGAACATGCATAGGATACCCTATGCTTCAACGATATGGTCTATCATGTACGTCATGTTATGTACCAAGCCTAATATAGCGCATGCTTTGAGTGTCATGAGTAGGTATCAGGCATATCCAGGCTTGGAGCACTGAAAAGCAATAAAGTATATCCTTAAGTACTTGAGAATGACTAAGGATCTTTTACTAGTATATAAAGGTATTAGCCTCAGGGTTAAAGGCTACACGGACTCAAGTTTCCAGTTTGATATCGATGATAGCAAGTCGAATTCAGGGTATGTGTACACAATGAATGGAGGAGCAATATGTTGGAAGAGTTCCAAGCAAGATATTACTACTGACTCGACCACATAGGCGGAGTACATTGCTGTAGCAGAGGTAGTTAAGGAGGGAGTCTGGATGAATAAGTTCATCATAGATTTGAGAGTCATGCCGAGTAGTGAGGAGCTAATTCTCTTATATTGCGACAACAACGGGGCGATTGCTCAAGCGAAGGAACCCAAGTCTCATCAGAAGTCTAAGCATGTTTTAAGAAGGTTCTACTTGATTAGAGTGATCGTGAACCGAGAAGATATAATAGTGGAAAGAGTTTCATCCGAAGATAACATCGTAAATCCACTAACAAAGTCGTTGTCTCAAATTATCTTTGAGCGTCATAGGGGTCTAATGTGGATCAAACACATAGGTGATTGACTTTAGGTCAAGTGGGAGATTGCTAGTCATAGGTGTCCTACAAGCCAATCACGTGAGTGATGGCACATGTGACTTAACACATAGGTTTTTTGCTTATTATTATTATTATTTAGCATTTTATCACTTTATATTACTTGTTTTATATATATATATATATATATATATTGTAATGTCCATGGATCTGTGTAATGAGAATCAGATCGTGATGAGATCACGATAATGAGACTGATTTGTCTTTAAACACAAACCCTAAATAATCTTGTTCAAATGTTACTCGAGAGGGACATCGAGATAACCAAACAGACTAGTGTGCTATATACCCGTATATATGATGGAGACAGTTGGTCTAATAGCTACTCATGTGGAGACACTAGGGATATAGTGCATGTGCTCATTGAAGAATGAGTTTACTGATTGATCTACTTATAGAATGTTGGATGGTTAATGATACCTAATTGTTAGACAACAATTCCATTGTCTCAATAGTGTACTTGGTCCTTAAACTTGAGACACCAAGGATGTCCTGTATGAGTGCTGTACTCTTTGATACTAGACTTATAGGTTTGGATGTTTCAAATCAATCACAACTAATCATCGGGAGTGATAATCTACCTTACAAGGGCTATTGAGTGTCGATAGAGGATCATCCGCTATTGGTGTTGTGAGAGAAATATCTCATGTGTTTTTATTCAGATAAATCTCTAGCTAGGGTCATTCAGATTGAGAGAGAAATAGTTCTTCGGGAGAATCCGATTAGAGCGAGACTTGAGTAGAAATTATATGGGTCTGATAGCACCATGTCCGATATACGGTCTCTAAGATATTAGATGAATAAGGGACCATAAATACACGATAACTGAATAAAGACATGTCCAATAGATTGGATTCCCCTGTATCATCTAAAGACTACGGTGTAGTGGCCTAGTACGTTTGTAGTCGATGAGTTGAGTGAATTATTATGAAGAATAATTCATTGAGCCAGAAGGAGTTCTGACAGGTATGACTTATCACAAACTCAATATTGGGCCTAGAGGGTTACACACATATGGTTGGCGTTGCGACGAGTAGAGGTTCGGATATGAGATATCCGTCGGAGCCCCTATCTTATTAGATATTCAATAAGCCCATGAATTATTGGATCTTATTGATGAGATCTAATCAGAGTCGATGAGAGATTATTGGATAGGGATCCACTAATCTAAGATGTTTGGATAGTTGGATGAAGATCCAATACCCAATAGGGTATGATTCATTAGGGTTAAGTTGATAGGGGACCTCTATAAATAGGAGGAAACCAAAGGCTCCTAAGTTAGAGCATCTCTTAGTTGCCACCTCCTATTCTCCTATCCCCTTCTCCTCCTCAAATAGCAGGCTTGGAGATTTGAGGAGCATCGTCGTAGCCTTGTTCTGTGGATCACCGCTAGAGAGGAGGGCGCTTGACTTCCTTCCTCATCTCCTAAATATCTGCAGGGATTCCATGATATACGATCTCCCTAGGTAACACAACTATCTCACCTGTGTTTTTTAGTTTTACGGATTTTACACACCAATCTTCGCACGACGACGAACATATCTTTAGAAAATTTGGGGATTTTGTTTTTTGTTCTTTCACTATGCATGTGATGTCGCCTCTAGATTTCCCTATAATATGAACCTGATAGCACTATGCCCAATATATGATTTTTGAGATATTAGATGGATGATGGATTATAGATACATGGTAACTGAGGGCAGATAGGTCTAATAGAGTATATTTCCTTATACCATCTGGGGACTATGGCATAGTGGCTTAGTATGTCCACAGTGGATGAGTTGAGTGATTTATTATAGGGATAATAATTCATTGAGTCAGAAGGAGTTCTAATAGGCATAACTCATGGTCAGCTCGATATTGGAACTAGAAGGTCACACACATATGATGGACAATGCGACGAATAGAGGATACGATATGAGATATCCGATAAGCTCATGTTTTAATGGATTCTTGGGAGAGACCCAATAGAGCTTAGAATGGTTATTGGATGAGGATTCAATATCCATTAAACTATGGGTAATTGGATGGAGATACAATACCCAATAAAAAAGGATCAATTAGGGTTAGTTAAAGGAGGCTTTTTATAAATAGGAGTTGAGACTAAAAGGGTTATATGCTAGACTTTTAATACCGCCAACCTCCTCATCTCCTCCCCCCTTCTTCCTCCAACCGATTGCCCGCCCCCTCTTTGGTGTCAGAGGACAATAAGAGGGACCGATCCCTCCTTGTGTGCTGTTGCATGGTGGTATGCGATCATGAGGAAATAACTTGTTGCACGAGGAGGTGCGTCGTCGCTGCGTCCATTGTGTAAATCACTACTAGAGAGGAGTTTGTGAGAGCTCCTTCATCCACGGATTATGATATGTGATCTTAGGGGATATACGAGTTCTCTTAGGTGAGAACGTCTCAACCACTTTTTGTAGTTTTTTGGTTTCATGAGTGTTACGCTTTCGATCTTTACACAATGATTCAATAAGATTGTTTTGGGAAATTAGTTTTTATTTATTTTCCGCTGCCCATGTGATGCTCTCCAAGGTTTCCCAACAAACCCAATATATGTCTTATCTTGTTATTTAGTAGTGTGAAGGACAAGATCTAGTGCTTGCTAAAAGATTGCAAGATCCAACACTATCTAATAGATCTAAGGGTCTTTGGACAATGAGAATGGGGAGGGTCGGGGGAAGGTGAGTGTAGTGATAAAATAGTCTTGCAAATTAGTTCTTTCTAAAAATTTAAAAATATATATGAACTCTCACACCCTTTCAAGAAGAAAAAAACCTTATCAAATAAGCCATATCATAGGTGAAGGATTTTTTTATATAAAAGAAGCAATTTTTTTTATGATTTGCAACCAAATGCATAGAAAGGAGTCGGCGTTAATATAATTTAAATATAGTTTACTTGTTTTTGAGCTAATTATATATTATTCTCTATAGTTAGCCTTAATTAGCATTTTGATATCTATACTTTAAAAAGATTAAATTAGGATCCTTGTATTTATGTAAGTAAAATATTTAATTCAAATTTTCCTCACATCGTCGGTCGATTCTATTGACGAAAGTTAACCCTGTACTTACTGCATTTGCAGTCACATGTAGTTTCTGACACTAAAACAATAATTCACAATCTTGCTGAAATATTAATTTCACAATTGCTATTTACCCTTCTCGCTTTCCTTCTCGACTTCTTGCCCTCTATCTTTACTAACCCTCCGAGAACTTACCCAATGACAATGTGTGACAATGATTACGATTTGATACGGGAGGAGAGGAGAAGAGCAAATCAATAATATTTTCATCATAAATCTATGGTCGTAGAAATGCTACACTTTCCTTTGCCTTTTGTCACCCCTCTTTCCTTCCTGTTCCATTGGATCTTCTTGAGGAGCTTTTGTTCCCATCGAGCCACAAAAATTATCATCACATAAATGATCAAAGATTGCATCTTGTTTGAACCCGAAATTAACAATAAGAGTTCTTCCACTTCAAGCTCTGCATTCGATTTCTTTGCAAAACGACCTTTTATCCGAGGCTTGGTTTTAGCATTTGCCTTTCTCGAGACATATCTCATGGTCTTCTCAAACTTCCTCGTCTTACTCTTCTCCCTATGCCTCGTGACCGGGGCTTCTCTATCCATGGGATTGAACTATGGTGGAACTTGGAGAGGATGATGGCCTAAGAAGAGATCTATGGTTCATTTTGGATGCTCGAATGTGAGATGTGTTGGATGTATCACGACACTTGCATCAATTAATGACAAGAAAACCTAAATGACGTAGATAGGAGAAGAGAGAACAACGAGAAAGATCTTAGTGAAATCAGTAATATTTTTTTCACTAAAATTAGCAATAAAATCTAGGTATGAGGCTAGGGCGGACGACAAGGCCAACATCGACCAAGACGGGGATGATGAGGATACTAAAATTAATATTTTAATGAGACTATAAAATTATTATTTTATTTTCATTTTATCGTCAGAAATCATACATGACAACATAGGTAAAAACTTCCGTTAAGTGCGAAGAAAAACAGAATTAAATGTTTCACTTATATAAATAAAAGAATTTTAATATATTTTTTTAAATATATAAATTGAGACGCCCACGGCCACGGCTCCCCCTCCTCCTCGGCCGCTTCCGCCGCCTCCTCCAACTCGCCCATTGGCGCCACCGTGACTGGTCACCTGTTCCTCGCCTCTCCCGCCTCATTCAACGATGCCCTCGGCCGCCTCAACCTCCTCTCCCTTCGCCACGCGGCCGCCTCCTCCGGCCGTCCCGCCGCCTCCCTCCTTGGATGGTTCTCCGGCCGACGCCGATCTCCCCTCCGCCCCTCCATACGGGACCGCGCCATCTCCCACTCCCTCTTTCGAACCCTAGATCTCCTCGATGTCTCCGATGACGCTCCGCCCGATTGGTCGTCGGAATCCCCCGATCTTCCTCTTCGGCCTTCCATATTTCTCCTCCTGTCCTCCTCCACTACCGGAAACCAGGCCGTCCATACCCACGAGTACAAGGCCTTCATTCTCTGCCCGAGGGCCGGCGGCGGCGTTCTTGAACCGAAGTCCCTGCATATCGTCAACGTGGGGCCAGCTTTTACGGCACGGTACGGCTCCTTCTCGTCAGTGACGGCGTTCCCATGGATACAGTCCCAGTTGGGGGGGGTTTGAGGAGGGGGAGCGTGAGTTGGGGAACAAGAGAGGAGAGGGGAAGAGCTTGAACCATCTCCGGCAGTTGGCAACGGAGCAGCAGCATTTGTTGGATTTGCCAGCGGAGGGGTTCGGCTTGAACAGATTAGGGAAGTTAGTTGGTCCTGCAGTCACCGAGTACGCCTCAGAATTGGAAGATTTGTATGGAAAGATGGTGCTTAAGTTAGAGAATTTGTCTAGGCTTGTGGAAGAGAGTTCTTCCAAGGTTCTTGAGCAGGTTGTTATTATATCTTTCTTCTCGTACTTCTTGAGCAATTTCGATTGATATCTCTCAGTTGGCATCTTAAATCGATAGATCATAGTTAGTTATTTTATGTGCAAGCTGTTTTCCTACACTGCAAGTTCAAAGAAATTATAGTGATTTGTTGAGTAGCACTTGTCTCTGAATTTGCTGTTGTTGTACTCTCTCTCCTAGTGACTGACATACATATAACCCATCATACAAATGGACAGGGAGAGAAAAAAAAAAAATCAAAAGATGAGGATACAACAAGAGTAATTGTAGCAAATGGACAGGGAGCATAAAGCCATAGAAGAATAGAATGAGAGTGGTAGTTGATACAGAAGTAGGAAAAGGGGGATGAGTAACACTGACAACAATAGATAGCAGAAGAGGACAGAGGAATAGACTAGCTATAGGAGCAGATGCAACAAAAGGGTGAACCAACATGCATAACTGAAGAAATATCAGTAGTGCAGTTAAATTAATTTGGTAGGTTTTCTCTACCATGTAGAGTACCTGGACTCATGGACTCCATTGTTCTCTTATCACTGTTTAGATAAATTGAAGTAGGGCCTTAGTCATGTTAATTACCTCGTTTATTTGCGAAATAGGTATTTCTGGGAGAGGATGGTTGTAGCCTGTGCCAGTCCATCACTTAGAATCATGGTTTTGATGGATTGGTTGATCCTAATATAGGTGGACAACAAAATAATTTTTTAGCTGAGATAGGATTAGAGGACTCCTAGAAATCAGAACAGGTCAATTCCAAAGGGGAATTGACTTCATGCACCGAGGTATAATATTACAAGTTTGTTGGATTAAAAAGGATGCTTTAAGTAACCTATGTTAAGGTTTTGTTGTACTGTAATAGTAACTGGTTCTTAATTTACTTAATATTGTTATTTTATGAAGTTTTTACAAGTTAGAAATATATTGATAATCCTTGTTATCTGAGATGAGGATGCTCGAGTTGGATGGGGTTATTGCATTAGAAGAGATTTGATGATAAATGATTGCACAATTGTTAAGTTGGAAGTAGCTCCAATCAATGTTAATTTTTAAGGGAAAATATGATTTGGGCAATTCTGGCAAAGGCAATTTTGTTTCCATTTAAGAAAAGAACAATTACCTTATGTTCAAGGTGTAATGACAAGGGATGAAGAATAGTGAAATTAACAGATGCAATTATTTTCAGACTTTGTCGTTATTGCTTTTATAGTTATTGAGATTCTTTATTGTTATCATCATCCTCATTTTAGGTTTCATATATGTCATCCTCATTTACTTCTTCGTGCATATGGCCAACATGATTAAATTCCCTCTATAGGGATTGAAATGTCTTCTGTTAAAGGTGCTTACTTTGTGATTTGACAGGAAAACCGGATTTCTGAATTACAAAGCAGAATGGAAGGATTAAAATGAGAAATTTTCAGTTGAAGTCTGTCCATGTGGTATGTTGTTACATTTTATTGCTTTTGCTGTTGATTCATATCTTTTTTGGTATTTCCTATAGTTATTAGTGACCTATTCTTACAAAGGTAACTCTTGTATCTGGGAAGAACATTCATCTCTTGTTAGTTACTGGTTCAATTTTACATATATGTTGATCACAATACCATTGTTCTAATTTGTCAATATGATGTTATTTTTCTCTTTAAGGATATGTTGGAATATTCTATCAAAAAGTAGCTATGCCATTATAGGATAGATGACTAGAGATAGGAACAGTATAGGTTTACAATATAATCAAGTTTTTCTAGTAAGATTCAGCTGATCATATCTTCTTTGAATGTGATCTTGCTCTTGAACTTTGGAATACTATTGGAAACCATCTCATAGTTGATTTCCCCAACTTTGATAGTTGGCATCTCGGCTCTGGCTTTTCCAAACCTCCTCTTCCCCTTTCATTGACCCTACTCTACTAAAGAGACATCATTGCAAACTCATTATGCCATCCTTGGCCAAACCAAAATGATTCATGCTTTCACAACCACCAGGCTAGGGTGCTCACCATATGGAGAAATGTGGTTACATATCCATCGATGACCTCATCCGATACGGAACAAAATATGAGGAGACTCATCCTCCCATCCAAAACCTGTATGCCCTAAATCATCTAGCCAATAATCAACTGTCTAACTATAACCTATATGGCTCAGTTAATTCTGATCTGGATTGTGCGTGCAGGTTTTGGTTAAACGGCTTGCAGAAGGTGCCCCGACCTGCTACGCCTCTATCCCTCTTCATGCTAAAAGCTATGCAATAATCGAAGGACGTAAAAAGCTCATGATCAGGGGCTCCAACAAATTTTGCTTTAAATAGACTTGGTACCTTCACTCCTTGTTTTCCGGATATTTTTAGTTCGTTCACTAAAGTTGTTGAGGCTGTTCATATTCCTAGAAATGTCGATAGGGAGGTGCATCTTCTCTTCTGGTCAAGAGGGGCTTCAACTCCTCTAACAACAGCATCCGGAGGGGTCATCACTCTCTGGCTGATCCTTTTCGTAAACAGCTCTTTTGATTATTTAGGTAGCATCCTTTTCGTAAACAGCTTCAAGTATGTATCATACCAAAGAGGAATTGATGTGGGGCATATTTCCCAAGTGATGGTTGGTGCATTTTTAGGTAGCATCGTTGTAAATTAAATGGTCTTTGGACACTATCTTCGTTTTTTGCTTGATACAAGAGAGGACTTGGCACCCACAAACTTCAGCATAGACAGCTCGATTCAGATCTAACTGATATAAATAATGGGTTTTGAGTTGGGTGGGATTGCTTCGTCTAGATATTGCTTTCATTGCTTTTAGCCACATTAGATGACCAAATCGATTTGGTCTGATTGAACTATACAATGCTATTAAGCAGGTCAAGGAAATAGAGCTAACAAGATGGGCGTGGGCCGAGAGTCGCCGCGGTCCCCTACTGCTTCATCATTTTGCCCAAGTAACTATAGATACAAATAAGAGAATACAGCTTATCTCACCCATTAGGATTGTATCTGTCTATTTATTTTCTCCGGTTAATTTCTTTTTTAATCTACCAACAGATCTACTTAGACCTCAATGATATGCAATGAACAAATGGAACCAACATAAAAAAAATCAACCAAAAAGAAGGTTCCTTTGTAAAAGGAAAAAAAAGACGCAAAGGATTCCAAAAAAGAACCTCAAAAATAGACATCACTCTCGACAAATTCCATCCACTTTCTCTCACCGGAAAAAGGAAAAAATGTTAAATTCAGACAAGATTTTGTTTAATCCTCCAACTAAGAACACCAATTTTTTTGTTTATAAAAAAACAATTTAAAAAAAAAATATAGGAACCGATTTACCAAATCCCATAACAAAAATCTAATCAGAGATTCGTGGGGGGAGTATAATCAAATCATTCTTTAAGCAATATAACTCCCTTTTACTTTAACAGATAGGAGTAAATATTTTTTTGTGCATATCTATATGTTAATTTAATGAGCATAAAAGACTTGTCTAAAACATTGCCAGATAATCTTTGTTTAAAATTTTATTTTTAGCAGAGTAGATAATCCTTAACAAAGCTGATTTTCAATTAGAATATTCGATGATTAATTTGAGGTAGTTGGATTACCATTCACTTTAACTTCACCATTAATTCAGTCTATTTTTTGGGACTATTTTCCATTTTTGTTGCTTGGAGTATCATTGTTCTAAGATCATAACTGCTCACTAGACGATGTAGGTCAGTATCATTATATGCATGACTCGTTTTTTTCTCTTTGTTTTGGCTACTGAATTAAGCAGGAAAACTTTAACCATGTCTCTAAAAATATGTCGGCATCGCCTTAATAATCATGATCATGTCTCATTTCAGTAGAGCTTTATAATGTTTACCATACATCGCCTAAAATGTTCATCAAGTCAAGTCAATACAAAAGCAACGAGAATAAAGCAACCGACAAAAGGAACATAAATAAATAAATAATGTACAATCACTGATGTCTTTGATAATTGAAGGCGCAAAAGAAAGTGTGTTCTACGATGGCAAACATTTTTTTGTTGGCTTCACGAGGCATTGCCATCACCCAGCTTGACCTGCCTCATGAGATGTTTTCCTTTCTTTTAATCCCCAACTTATTTGCACGCAAGATGAGCTTACAAGAGTGCTGATCAATGCTTGACCTCGCCTTTGCAACGGGTGGCAGAGATCGATTCCTTGTGTGTGCCACACCTGTAAAAGAGAAACATGGGGACAAGGAAGAGCTTTTTATTCCTGGGCTTGAAGTAACTAAGGGCATGTGACAACCTTAGTACCATCTCATGAATGATAGACTACAATAGAGACCACTTATGCAGCCCTAACGATGCCTACAACCAGAAGAGGTCATCCCTATTTTATTTGAAGTTAATGAAAGAAATAATGTCGAATATATCAGTGGTTGTTGCCTCGCATGCAAGATCCTACGATGGGACCACTAATAGCCACCCACCCTTCAAAAGGATGTTATGGAATACGTATAACGATACAACTGATGCTAATGAAATGCTCAAATCTAGTGATTGCTTACAGTAGAGCCATCCCAATCAGTTGTGCTTGGCCTTTGTGAAATGTGAAATTGATGCCACTTTCCTTCAACTTCTAGGCAATAAAAGTTCTTAACAGTGAGAATAAATTATTTCACGAGTAGGCAGAATCAAACTCTTGAGAATCATAACAAAAAAATAAAGTAGAAAGATTCATCTAAGAAAACATAATCTCTTGATTCGACATTCTAAAGGCTTTCATTGACAATACGACGTACTTCAATAATACTTAATTTAAAGAATTGAATGACTCCTTTGACATATCATTACATTTCAGGTCATTATAGAAGGACTAAAGTAAAGGATGATCAAGCCAAAGACACTAGACAAGTGTAGTAATTACATCTTGTGCAACAATAATATAGTCGAGACTTTTCTAATTAGTTATCGTATATTGCCTAAATGAGAATAATGGGCCTCCCATTTCTGACTTGAGTTGAAGACAATATTGGGCGTAAAATAATTCATCCGTACCACCTTGTCATGGACATTCGACTTGAAATCTAAACCTGGATAACGCAATCTACAACAGACATTTGATGTACAGGTCTTAAGCCATATGCGTATGCAGCCATGCATTCAACTTCACAAAGAAGAATTAGGACCCAAACCTTAGAACCAATTTGAAACACTGAAGTCTCGAAGCTTCCGAAGGTGATGCTCCATCTCTTGTCTGGTCTTTGCCCACTCTTCTCTCTCTATGACAGTGGTTGGATCATCCCTTTCACTCTAAAATAAGTTCCAGGCATTAGGCAAATATCACAAAAGATTAGAAGAGGCAAATGATAAAGATCACAATACCTTATCAATAATTTTGAATAGGTTTCCACCATCACGTATGATCAAAAGATCATTCCTCCTATCTCTGTTTCTCCCTCCTGTCACAGTAACCTGTCACCAAAAATACACATCATCAAAGTAACTAAATGTTTCTATAAGCCAAGGTTCCTTGAGCATGAAGTGACGAATATTCTTTTGAGGGAACATTGATATTGTGAAAAGAAACATGCAGAGATGACATATAACACATAATATCCTAAAAAGAGTACCACTGCCACATTAAGGCATCTAACCAAAATGACCTGTGACTTAAAGATCAATACATCAATCTTACATCAACTTTTGGTAATGTAATAGCCACCTAAATACTAATACTAATCTGCATCTTTGAGTAACATTTTCCAATTCTCCTTTTGTGCTTCCCACATTTTGAATGTCTATGTAAATGAGGATGCTGGTCTTATAAATTTCAATCTTTAGATTGTCATATAGGCTTAAATATAAATAACCATTATTAATGTTATTAACCAGTTCCTATGAAGATGTGTATATGATTTCTGGATTCAATTACACAATAGTTGTCATCCAAAGAAAAGCTCTCACATTGTACTTGATAATAACCACAATAGCTTGACAAGTTGGGTGCAGCCGATAGAACCAGTTACAAGTGGATGGAGCAGGAAAAAATAAGCAGGTCACTGGATAGGTAGGAAACAGGAGAAAAAGTTTAGTGGCTAGGTAGGAAATTAAAAAATAAAATTTTACCAACCTCGGGTCGGTATTAATATTTGAATACATTATTCTTGTGGTATGTCAGCTCTAATTTTGTTAATAAAAGACACAAACATATACGAAACATCAGTAGCTAAACGCAAAAGGATAGAATCGAAAGACATTGTGCGATGACATATAAAATTGACAAACAGCTAATAAAAAGATCACTTACCAAGACTTTAGCTCTTGTAATGGATTTAGTTTTTGAGTCAATGACATAAATTTCTTCAAAGTCGAGAACAAATTCTGCATCACCTAGTCGTCTGTTTCTATAATGTTTCGTTAAGAAAACCTATAAGAGAAAGAAACAATATCACATGAAAGAGGGAAGTTGATTAAACTACAGCAAGCTGGATGCATCTAAGCATGCTTGAAAATCGTCATATAAAGAGAGATTCTTATATTCAAACTCAGCATATAGCATTGCAGCAAGCATATGATGCCAAGACAATTAAAGTAGAATGAAATGTGTCGACATAGTATGAAAGCAATTACCATGTACTTAAACTAGAAATTTATAATAAGTAGAACTAACAAATCTAGCAAAATATAGAAAAACCTAGAAAATAGTTCACTAGAGCTTGTCTACATGTTTGTAGAATCCCCAACTGAAAGGGATTGAACAATCACTCATCTAAAAATTTCTAAATAAGAAAGGAAAAAACAAATTTTAGTGGTCCCCAATCACAAATTTAGAGCAATAAGAAAAGAAGATGAATATTAAATAGGATATATGGTAGATGGACTGTGACATGCGTATGATGGAAAAAGAATCACCTGCAAGTTAACAAAGCTTTAAAGTAAAGATACAGGCAGTGGGTACCTTATGTTTCTGATGCCCTGTCAAACAATTTGGAGGACAGGTCGAGAGAAGAAGATATGATAAATCATAGCAAACTCAAACAAAAGAACTTAGTAAACTGGATCTAAAGGGTCCCTTATGTTAGTTAAGAGCCATCAGAATCCATATAGACTAGAACTGGCAAAATAATTGGATTAGGATGCAGCTAGAAAAAGATAGACTGGAACTGGCAAAAGAAAAAACCAGAGAGACAATGAAAATATGAATCGTATCCTTGTCGTGGCACCAGGTAATCTATCTTTTGGTAATAAAAAAAAATAGCTTGAGCTGGTATTTACTAGGCTGATTCCATAAGCCCTTTAATTATCTCTCCATTCATTAATTTAATTAGATCATATCTCCTAGTTTGACATCAACTGATTTCCAACAGCACAATCAACAGACAGGGAAAGTAAACTTCTAATACGCATCCATAGCAGGAAAGAATACTGCAGGAATAAATAGATTGACATATATGCATATATTTATATCACCCAAAGAAATGAAAAGAGGGCTTTACATGCATGCATATATAATTAACTTGACCATGAATCAAGAGCATATTCTAAGGGGATATAGAGAAACACGAACCAATTGTCAGAAAACAACTAGATTTACAAGGTTGATTCCATAAGACCTTTAATTATCTCTCCAATCATTAATTTAATTAGATCATATCTCCTAGTTAGACAACAACTGATTTCCAACAGCACAATCAACAGACAGGGTCTAGAAAGTAAACTGCTAATACACATCCAAAGCAGGAAAGAATACTGCAGGAATATATAGATTGACATATATGCATATATTTATATCACCTAAAGAAATGAAAAATGGGCTTTACATGCGTGCATATATAATTAACTTGACCATGAATCAGGAACATATTCTAAGGGGATATAGAGACACATGAACCAATTGTTAGACAAGAAAATAACTAGATTTCGAATGAAATATAGAGAAAAAAAGAACTGTTTTGTATTTACTATAATGACAGAGCAATCATAGTGATCAAAGAAGCTAACATCATCTGCACAAGAACTGAGGAAGCATTGAAAAGAGCATTATTCAAAACCAAAACCATCATTAGGACAAATTGCACTAACAAGGAGAAAACTGACTGTTTGTGAATATTAGTTTAATGGCTAAAAGATTCTCTCAATCAACAAATAACACAATTACGCAACACCTGAAAGAGCAAAGCATGCACTAGCAATTGGGTCTCAGTGTGTACCTTCAGGATCTCCCGCTCAGTTTTGTATAATGGATCTCGAGGTGCATCTATCGGTGGCTCCATAACGTTGTAGCAACCAAAATTAGTTTTGGAGCAACGGATGTACTATCGAATGCAAGAAAAGATGGAAAAGTGCAGTTAACAATAAGTACAATTTTGATGAACCAAAGCAATCATCCCTAATGGATGATCCCTTCAACATTATTTTGTCAACAGCAGAAAGCACCCACTTTAAAACTCAAGCATGAACTAAACACGATAATACTGACAAAACATTGCAGCAAGCAAATTCTCCACCAGGAACATGACATCAAGGAGGAAAGAAAAAAGAGTTGTGATTTTCTTTTGGATACCTTCTGAGGCATAGGCGCAAGGACCTTCGGAATCGAGTAAACATCCGTGTCGGGAGGAGTAACATACATCTGCTTGTTGAAATGCCACAACGAGATTTGCATGAGAGTAACAAGAGAACGCCACTATAGAATTTTTAAAACGAGAAAGATGGAAGGCTGAAGACCTCTCGAAAGTCATAGACGTTGTGATCGGGGTCGGGAGGCTTCCGGATGAAGAAGTCACAGTGAAGGAGGCGGATCTTGTGGAACTCCTCTTCATTGATGCGGTAGTCGACAACGGTGTCGGAACCCCAACCCTGGGTGGACACGAAACTCTCGCTGGTGACCATCTCGATATCATCCGGCGATGAGTCGGCGCCGGCGGCAGCGGCAGTGGCGGGTGCGGAGATGGGGGAGCCTAGGAGGCGGTCGTACTCGACATCGTAGTCCTTCTTGTTGTCGAGCTCCTCTACCTCGTCCTCCTCCATGTCGTAGTCGTCGCCAGCGCCAGCCTCCACGTCGTCGTCGTCGGCGGCCGAGGTCGCTGTAAGGGGTCTTCGGCCTCTCGCCGTTTTCGTTATTGCCGCATGCTTGGGGTTGGGCCATGGTGAGGAGCGGGTGGTGGCTAGAAGTGGGAGCTGGACTGTGGACAGGAGACGCTGCGTGGAGGTTGCGAAGAAGGGGAGAGAGGGTGGTGGTGGGGGAGTCAGGAGGAAGAGAAGGGTAGAAGTCCTCATGATGTACTTGGTCTTTTTCTTTTGTGTTCGCCGCTGCTGCTGCTTTGGCTTAATATTTCCATCCGCTATCGTCTGGGATTCGAGGATGCAGTAGATAAAGAGAAGGTTTGGGACTTGCGTGAACACGGTCCCGTGAGTCGTTCCAATACAATTGTGATCTGAGCGTTCATTTTCAGAACGACGGTTCTGATGGTTCACAGCCCCATCTATTTCGCCATACATAGGGCTCTGCGCATTCTGAATGACCGTCCTGATGTTTCTGGAGGATGTGATGTCTACGCGAGACGCATAGCTAATCACCCTCGTGGATTCATATGACGTGTACTTCGATTGCAGCAACCTGCTTGCCTGCTCCTGCCCAGCGGAAACCAAACACCCATCTAATCAACAAAATGAGAGGTGAAGCCTTGTGAATCTTTGTCTGTTAATGAAGTATGCAGATGCGCAAAGATTAATAAGTATAAAAATTATAATATACTATTATTTATAAAAAAAAGTTAATATTAAAATATGAATCAAATTAATATAGATCCCTAAATTTACAATACACACTTTTTGATGATTTTCAAAAAGCTTTTATCTAGAATGTGAATATAACATCATCCAATTTAGGGACAAAAGGTATAATTTAGAGAAGATATTTAATTTCTGGTTTACATAACTAAAATAAAATAAAAAAATTTATAATTTCTCAGTCATATTATATATCCACACATCCGTGTATCCATGTATTTAATTATTATGTATATAGTACCTACGAGTTTCTATTTATATATATATAGGCGAGAATAAAAAGTCCAAGATAAATAATTAGAAAAGTCCCTCCCATAAATAAAGATCATCACCTAAGTAATTCGATCACAATTTAACTTTTTCTATTGATCGATAATCATAATTAAATTCCAATCATATTTATAATATATCTTACCTAATTAGATAGTATCATATAATCTAACATTCTTCCACTTGCCCATTAATTAGTAAAATACAAAAGCGTTCAAAATAAAAAATAAATAAAATAAAATTTATTTAAAAAATAATTTTATCTAATTGGATTCTAAATTTTAAAAATTATTTATATATATACGAATTAAAAAAAAATAATAAGTTAAATAAATATAATAATATTACATTAAGTCTTACTAGCAATGCAAGTCATAGTGATTATATGACATCGATGTCATACTTTCTTCTATGCATCACAACATTATTAGTTTTTCATAATATAGTATAAAATGACCCTTATAATTTATCTTGTCTAGACAATCCTATCATCATATTCAGCAATAAATAACTTTAAGCACATAAGGAATATCAATTATAATGTCAACTCAAATATGCAATCATAAAATGACCCTAATGTAGTTGCTCACAAATTCAATCATAACAACATGTTCTTTTAAATACTTTATGTTGTAAATCCTAAATGAATGAATTAGTAATCAATATAGTAGAACTCAAGTTATTAATTAATATTAGTTATTTCTATACTCTTTTATCTAACCATCAAATACTTTATATCATAATAGAGTTATAATAGTACTTGTCATCCTTAAAGAAGAAAGCTATTGTGATATATTACAAAGTATCTCCAATGACTTAATAATTGAGTCTGACCACACTAAGTTCTAAGAAAAATATTCATATAAAGTTTGATTAGTAGCATCAAAGCATACCATAAAATCAGCTTCTATTGTTAGTAATATAATAATATATTACTTTATATTTTTTCTTGTAAATTGATATAGATATAAATTAGAAATTGGACTTTCGAGATAATTTACAAAATCAGCACTTGAAAAATACCATCATTTCAAGCTAATTTAATTTCATATATATGAGCATATAATAATCTCTTCTAAATATTTTATTATTTTCTTTGTAGTTTTTTAGTATTTTCATTCTTATGTACCTATAGTATCTATATAGTATTTCAACTACAAAGCTAAATATGTATAGGCTTGAGTACATAATAAACTTCCAACTATGCATACATAAAGAATATTTTTCTTTATCTAATTATTTTTTAAGTTATTTTTAAAAAATATTTATTTTAACTAATTTTTTTACTTTTATCATTTGTTGAATAAAACTATATACTAAATCTCTCGAAGACTCGATCAATATATAATTTCTAAGACAATCCTAGCGATCGTTGGGATCTATTATTGAAAATTCTTGATGAAATTTTTTTTTGATTCAGTACAATAATCCAAGATCATTACTAGTAAATAAAATATTATTCATATATAAGATCAATATAATAAACTTGCACCCACTAATATTCAGATATAAATATTGATTAATAGTATATTTTTTAAATCTAAAGAAAATAATGGTATCAAGAAACTTTGTATACCATTCTTTAGAAGCTTGTTTAAGATAATAAATAGATTTTTTAAATTTATATTTCTTTCATTTTCTTTTCAAATCGTGTAGGTTAATATATATAAATCTAGATTCCCAATCAGAAATTTTTTTTTACATCATTTTGATGTAACTTAAAATCATAATGAGTTACTAATATCATGATGATTCTTAACGAGTACATTTAAAAAACTAAAAGAAGATATCTTGGTCGATATATTCTTTATGAGTAAAACTTTGATCATAAGTTTGATCATTGTATCGTTCAATATTATCCTTTGAGTCATGTTTACGTAATAGACTCTTTTATAGTTATTTGACAATCTAATGAGTTCTCAAACACCATTTTAATAATTGATTTCAATTTTTTTTTTTTATATCATATTACTTTTCAGAATTATTACTTTTAATTAACTCATGAAAACAATGAGAGATCTTTTTGATTCTTATATCATAATCTAATTTTTATAAATATATCACATAATAGTAAAAAATGATATGTCTCATTTTCCTTTAAGATATTCTCAAAACAATCGATTATGATTGTTCTACAAGATCATAAGTAACGATATCAATATCATGTAGCAGTTTACTAATGTTATTTTGTTATTCATCTTTTTAAATCATTTAATGATTGAAATAACAATAATCTCTTGAATGATAAAAGAGTATCAACCTGTATCTCTTCAATGTCAAGATTAAATTTTAAGATTTTACTCCCACTAATTCATTATTTTCTAAGAATCTTATATTACTATATTCAACTATCCTCATACGATTAGGGTAATAAAATATGTACTATTTTAAAAAAAAATTAGATAAATTATAAAATATCTAAAAATAATCATTGAATCTAATTTCTTTTCATATGAATTTAAGACAATTATCTCTACTAATAATCCTAAATATGTAAATATTTTAAATTGGGTTTGCTACTAGTCCACAACTCAAAAGAAGTTGATAAAATTGACTTACTAGAAACCCTATTCAAGATATATATAATCGTCCTTAGAGTTTCTTTTCACATTAATTCGAGTATAGAATAATAACCTATCATACTCCTAACCACATCTATAAAAGTATGATTTCACCTTTCAACAATCTTATTCTACTATGGTATATATAATAAATCATACTAAGCACACATATTCTACATTTTTATGAATCTAACAAAAGAACTAGAATTATGATCGAATTCATTATAATTACTATAAAATTTATCACCCCTGTTAGTTTTCATAATTTTAGTTTTTCTTATCTAATTATCTCTTGACTTTATTTATGTATACTTAAAGGCGATAACAACTTAAACTTTACATGAATTAGATATATATAGTTATATCTCAATAGATTATCTATAAATGTGATAAAATGTCTTTCTTTGCTAAAGCAAAAACATGAAGTGACCCATAGATATAAGCATATTTAATTTTAAGAAGTTTATGAAACTATATTTTATCCCAATATTTGATTACAGGATCATTGTAAACTCAAGATTTACATTAATTCTATATAAACCATTATACAGAATTTAAATATTAACTTTTATTGAATCATACTGAGTTTACAACCACTAATAGAGTGTTGAATCTCGAATTTTGATGATGAAATCAATTAATGAGTTTATGGACTAATATGCTTATGAGATAAGTAATATAGGAAATACTTCAATCATGAACTCGAACTATCAAAAGACAAATTGTCAAAGTAAGAGAATAGGACGTTTTGTTAGGAAAAGTATTATATCTAAAATTGGACGTCGATTTGGAGGATTGGTTGACATACTGAAGATTGGACTTCGTACTATAAGTTTGAGTATCATATTGGAATGATCAAGTATTACGCTAAAAGATCGAATGTCATGGAAAAGTTGACATGCTGATAGATTGGGTGATATGCCGAAGATTCTGATGAAGTGCTGAAAGATCGGACAACATGCTGAAATAGCATATAATGTACTAAAAGCTTTGTAATTGTGTCGGATATGTGGTTGAATTGTTAAAGTCTTGATTGAGGTCTTTATAGATCAAATTAATTTGGTATTGGGCCGAAACTATGCTAACTTATTGATTGACTTGGGCTTGAACCCAAGCTTAATTGAGCCTGTTAAAAGGCAAACCAATGGTCTAATGTAGGCCTGGGTGATGGTATTACCTGAGTTAGCTAGCAAGCACACATAGTACTTATCAACACTATCAGTAGTGGTACCACCTATGTTGACGGTAGTACTACCTAGGGCGATAGTAATGCTACCCAAAATTCAAAAATTATGATGTTAATATCGAACAAAAGTATAAAATTACAGCATCAAAAGTTATAGTGATAGTTTTGCCATATGTTAACATGGTACCGCTTGTACCCCAAAATTTCAAGGATTTAAATTTTTTGGCTCTATTTTTTAAGCCTCTTAAGACCTATAAATACCCCAGTAAGGCTTGGTTGATGAAGAATCAAATTCTAAGTTGGTGAAGGGTTGTAGCTCTCTATGAGCATTATTTGAGTCTCTTCCTCTTTGATTTTAGAGATGATTCTAGATTGTAGAAGGTGAGAGATCTCATACAAGAGTGAGTATGGAGGTTCTCTCCTAAGCTTATTAAAAGAGAAAAGGCTATAACAAGGATAGTTGATCTTCGCTCATTTGAAAAAAGATTAGTAGTAAAAGTCGGTAGCCTCTAGGTAAGAGGAATTGAGAGTAAACATAGGTTGAAAGACTAAATCACTATAAATTGGTTCACATCATTATTTTGCTTTTGGTTTGTTGTTGTTTACTGATTCACTTTACTGGCAACCCTTACTCACATTTTTGGTTAATTATATTTTCAATATGGATTTATCGATCAAACTTTAAAATTAGTTAAAATTTGTTATAGCACTAGTTATGTCAAACTAGGAAGAAATAAAAGTTAGAATAAATTGTAGGAGAAAGAACTCAACTACCTTCAATATTCCTGAGCTTATAGTTTTGTCAGCTATATTGAGAATATAATATTAAATTTCTCAAATACTATCATACTAAATTTTAGTTAGTTCTTTTGTTAATATGTTAGCTAATGAGGAGATAACATTTATACTCCTTTCTTACAAAAAGACCTTTCACCTCCCTTAGAATACCTTCTAGATTCAGGGAGGAAGAGACTCAATACTTTTCAAGAGTTTACAATACTTTAAAATCATAAGCTTTTCATACACTTGCAAGCAATATGAGAGGGGTATTTATAGGCCCTAAATGGCTTTAGAATTGGAGCTAAAAATTTAAATCATTGGGTTTTCATGGTACTACTTCCTACCTAGGCAGTACCACCACCTGATATAGTCTGAAAGACTATATTATGGTGATACCACCATTAGTCTGGGTAGTACCATCGCTAACTCTGGAGATGCCACTGTCAGGTTTTTTGGAGAAGTATATTCCGTACTTTCCAACTCACAAGCGATTCCACTGCTTGGCCTAGTGGTGCCACCACTTGGCCTAATCTCAAGTCATTGAATTGGCCTTCCAATAGGCCTAATTTAGCCCTGATTCAAGCCCAATTGGCTCATAATTAAGTCAGCATGGTTATACCCAAAACCAACTAAATTAAACTCTATGTTACTTCGATCAAGACACAACAACTACAAATTATAAAGTCTGCATTGTCCGTTATGTCCTTAGTTTATCCAATACTTTGTCCGAACTTCCAGTGCGTCATCCTTTTTTTCGGTGTATTGTCTGATCTATCAGCATGTTGACCTCCTACAATATCCGATCTTGGTGCAATGCCCGATCCTTCTGGCCCTACATCTGAGTCTCCTACTTCAATCGATTTATCTTTCCATAATCGAAGTGTGTCCTACATCACTTTTCTTAAATGTTTATTTATTCACAAACTCATCAATTGATTTCATCATCAAAATTCGGGATTCAATAGAGACCTCTCTTGAAATTTTTCATGTCAAATCTTTTGACAATGGTGTCTATATATCTGGATTATGATAAGCCAAGAATCCTCTTAAATTTATCTCTATAGATCTAAATCCTCAAAATGTAAAATACTTCTCCTAAGTCTTTCATGGAGAAGTGTCTAGATAACCAAGCTTTAACTGTGAAGAGAATTCATACATCATTCTCAATTATTAGGATTTCATCAACATATAGCACCAAGAATGTGATAGTACTCCCACTTACCTTTATGTATATATAAGGCTTATCTTCATTCTTAACGAAATCATAAGATCTAATCGTCTCATCAAATCTTATGTTTCAATTTTTAGAAGCTTGATTTAGTCCATAAATGGACTTAAGCAATCTGCATATTTTATCTGAACTTTCTTTATATACAAATCTCATATACATCTCCTCCTCGAGGTTGCCATTGAGGAATATAATTTTCACGTCCATTTGCCAGATCTCATAATCATAGTGTGCTACAATGGCCAATAGAATTCAGATGGATTTCAGTATAGCCACAGGTAAGAAGGTTTCGTCATAATCAACATCTTATTTTTTATTATACCATTTAACCACTAGCTTTGCTTTAACCTTTCCGTCTATTCCGATCTTCTTTTTGAAGATCCACTTACAACAAATAGGTATAATGCCCTCAAGTGCATCAACTAGGTTTTCAAACCTTATTGGAGTACATAGAATCTATTTTGGAATTCATGGTCTTTTGTCACTTCTTAGAGTCTATACTCGTAATAGCCTTATTATAAGCTTAAGGATCGATATCCTCAATGTCATCATCCTTATATATCTCACATATCTCTCAAGAAGGTTGGACACTCTGCCAGACCTATGCAAAGTCGGAACTTGTATGCTAGGTACATGAATAGACTCATTCTATGAAAAGGTGCTTGAGATAGGTTCTCCAACCTCACTCAACTCCATCACGCTCCCACTATTTCCACTAGGAATTATTCCTTCTCAAAGAACATTAACCTCTTGGCAATAAAGATATTTTGATCCTCGGGTTGATAGAAGTAATACCCATAAGTCTCCTTGGGGTATCCCACGAATTTGCATCGTTCCATCCTTGATTCCAACTTGTTAGGGTTGTGTCTTCTAACGTTGGTAAGGCAGCCCCAAATCTTAAGAACCTTAAGATCAGACTTCTTTTCTTTCCATATCTCATATGTGTAATATCTCTCACTTCTGAAATTTATAAATAAGATCCTTATTTATAAATTTCAAAAGTGAGAGATATTATAATATGGTATAAATACTACTATTTTAGATGAAACTCTATTCAGAAGATAAGCTATCGACTCTATGGTGTAGCCCTAGAATAAGACAAGTAGATCGGTAAAACTCATTATAGACCACACCATGTCCAATAGTGTGCAGTTCCCCCTTTCTAATACACTATTAAACTAAGATGTATGAAAGAGGAGTCCATTGGGATAGGATCCTATCGCCTTTGAGGAAATGGGTGAACTTTGTACTTAAGTATATTGAATCTTGAATTTTGATGATGAAATCAATTGATGAGTTTATGATCTAATATGTATTTTTGAGTAACACAGGACTAGTTTTGATCAAGGAGAGGCAAATTGATTAGAGCAGGAAGAATCATATTGGGCCGGAGTGAACATGTTAGAAGATTGGACGTCGGGCTGGAAGATCGGTTAATGTGTCGACAGAAGACTCGTGCTGTGAATTCGGGCATCGAGTCAAAGGAGCGGATATTATGCTAAGGAGATCCGAGTTGCGGAGGTCAACATGCTAATTGGGCAAAAGACTGCAAAAGAGGATGATGTACCAAAGGATTAGATGAGTGCCGGATGAACCAATGACATGTCGGATAAAGAATTCATGCTTTGTAATCATATGTCTAAGGTCGAAGCAGTTTAGGGGGCTAATTGAGTTAGCTTTCGGTGTAATCATCCTAACTCAATTAGGGGCCAATTGGGCCTTAATTGGGCTTATTGGGAGGCCCATTCAGTGACCCAAAAGTTAGGTCAAGTGGTGGCACCGCCAGAACAGGCGGTGGAATCACTTGTGAGTTGGAAAACTCGAAAAACCTAGTCTCCGAGACTGTTAGGCGGTGGTACCGCTAGTCTAGGCGATGGTACCGCCAGTCTAGGTGGTGGTACCGCCAGTCTGAGCTATGGTACCACTAGTCTGGGCGATGGTACTGCTCAGACATAGTCTCCCAAGCGATAGTACCACCAGACAGGATAGTGGTACCGCCCAATGTCAGGCTACAAGTGGTGGTACCGCTCAGTGCAGGCGATGGTATTGCTCGTACCTCAAAATCTCAAGAATTTAAATTTTGGGCTCCAAATTTGAATCCATTTATAGCCTATAAATACTCCACTTTTTCCTGCTTAGAATGATAAGAATTGGGTAGAAAGGGGGAAAGAATCCTTGATGAAAAAGAGTTGAAAAAGCTTGAAAAGTGTTGAGTGTTCCCCTCCATCTCTTAGAGTTTAGAGTTCATTCTAAGGGAGGTGTGAAATTTGTAAAGGTTCTCTCTTGGGCCCGTCAAAAGGAGAATAGAATTATAAGAGGTGATTGGTCTTTGCCTATTGAAGAAAAACCGTTAGTGGATGCCGGTGGCCCCGACGGAAGAGGAATCGGGAGTGGATGTAGGTCACGACGAACGAACCATTATAAAATGGTTTACATTTATATTTAAGTAATTTATCTTTACTGCAAACTACTTAACTTGCCTACTACTTTCACTACCTTACGAAAATGCTTTCAAGTTAACATCTCTCCGAAACGACTTTCGTCGAAATTGATTTTTATTATACGAAGATATTTTAAACCGATACTTTTATCCGCTACACTAATTCAAACCCCCCCCCCCCCTAGTGCTGACTCGTTCATAATAAAGTTCTCTCCTCATCAATCTGATCGAAGAGTCTTAATACTCTTTTTTATCTATTTTTTTATCTCATTCTTGTATTCTCTGAATTTCTCAAAGGCTTCAGACTTATACTTTATCAAGTATACATGTTCATACTGAAATAAATCATCAATAAATGTAATGAAGTATGAATAATCACCTATGACCTGAGTTGATATAGGACCACACACCTTAGTGTATATAAGTTTTAGCAATTCATTGGCTCTCTTTTCAGTTCTACTAAATGAAGAGTTAGTTAATTTTGTTTGAAGACAAGACTCGCAGGTTGCATATATTTTATAATCGAATAGAACTAAGTATTTATCCTTTAGCAACATTTGAATTCTTCCTTCATAGATATGACCTAGCTTACATTATCATGCTAGTCATAGGTGCCCTGCAAGCCAATTACGTGAGTGATGACACGTGTGACATTATATGCATTCTTTTTATTCATTATATTTTGGCATTTTTATCACTTTATATTGATTGTTATATATATGCATATATATTATGATGTGATCTGTGCAATAGAAATCGAATCGTAATGAGATTACGATAATGAGATCGATTCGCCTTTAAACATAAACCCTAAATAATTATGGTTATATGTTGCTCGAGAGGGATATCGAGACAATCGGATAGACTAGTGTATTGTATACCTATCCATATGATAGAAGCAGCTAGTCTTATAGCAACTCATGTGGGGACACTAAGGATACAGTGTAGGCGCTCATTGAAGAATGAGTTCACTGATTAATCAGCTTATGAAATATTGGATGGTTGATGATGCCTTATTATCAAACAACGATTCCGTAGTCCCGGTAGTGTATCTGGTTCTTAGACGTGAGACACCAAGAATGTCCTGTGTGAGTACTCCACTCTTTGATACTAGACTTATAGGTTTGGAAGTTCCAAATCTAGTACAACCGGTTACTAGGAGTGGCAGCCAACCTTACAAGGGCTATTGAGTGTCGATAGAGGATTATCCACTCTTGGTATAATGAGAGAAATATCATGTGTATTCTTACTCAAACAAATCTTTGACCAAGGTCATTCGGATTGGAGAGAAAGAGTTCTTCGGGAGAATCCGTTTAGAGCGAGATTCGAGGAGAAACCGTATGGGCCTAACAGTACCGTGTCCGATAAATAGTCTTTGGGATATTAGATGGATGAAGGACTATAGGTATATGGTAACTAAGGATAGATAAGTCCAAAGGATTGGATTTCCCTATATCGTCTGGGAACTACGGCGTAGTAACCTAGTACGTCCATAGTCGATGAGTCGAGTGAATTATTATGAAGATAATAATTCACCAAGCTAGAAGGAATTCTGATATGTATGACTCACGGTCAGCTCGATATTGGGCCTAGAATGTCATACACATATGATAGGTGTTGCGATGAGTAGATGTTCGGATATGAGATATTCGCTGGAGCCCCTATCTTATTGATATCCATCCTCATTCGTCTCATCCTCATCGATCCCGTCGGTATCTCGGCGCATCTTCATGTCGATGATTATCTGACTCATCCTCATCGCCTCCATATTCCTACTGTATTTTCTTATGTAATTACAACTTAATTACAAGTATGTACACCTAAACATGTATATATATATATATATATATATATATATATATATATATATATATATATATATAAAAGAAACCTTGATCTTATCAAGAGAATGTATAACTTTGAGAGAGATAGAAATACATGCCAAATTTAATGAGAGAGAGAGGGAGGCCAGAAGCCTCAATAATAATCACATATACACACATCACACATAGTCCATGATCATTTATCCACAACACACATCGTATATATATATACATATCAGACTAACTAGGTAGTAATCAATTAAACTCTTCAATTGATTTTGGATTAACTCTTAATCAATCGAATTTGGATTAACCTTTAATCTAACCTAGGAAAACACTATAGATCCATGGGGCAAGGTGCCCATAGCAGCCAGGAAACCCTAGCCGCTTAGCCCCTTGGGCGGTCAGGAAACCCTGGCAGCCAAGGTTGCCCCTTCAACCAGGAGTCCCTAGTTGCTAGGGCTACCTCTAGCTAGGTGGCCCTTAGCCATGGCAACCCTTGGTCAGGCCAAGAGCAGCTAATGTTGCTATCAGCCAAGGTTACAAGCAGCCTACGACTAAAGATGCAAGGCAACAACCTTTGCTGCCCTCCTTCCCTATCAAGTCTGATGTCAAAAACTATTCATATGCCAAAAACTATGCTGTTCTAATCTCAAATCAATGAAAACATAACTTATTTACAAGGAACCAATTCAACACAACAAGCGATTAATAACTTACCATCGCACAAGCAACCTAGCTCTGATACCACTATTATGAAACCTTAGGAAGCATCACATATATGCAGTGAAAATAAAAATAAAAACTAGTTTCCCAAAATAATCTTATTGAATCATCATACGAAAATCAAGTGTGTAAAACTTATAAAATTAAAAACTACACAAAGGTACGAGACATTCTTACCTAGGGAAACTCATATATCCCCTAAGATCACAAATCCAAGTGCATGGATGAAGTGACTCTCGCAAACTCTTCTCTAGTGGTGATCCACATGATGGACATAGCGATAATACACCTCTTCACATAGTACATTCCTTTCTCGCGATCGTACACCACCATGCAGCAGCACACAAGGAAGGATTATTCCCTCTTATTGTTTTCTCACACTAGAGAGAGAGCAATCGATTGGAGGAAGAAGGGAGGAGGAGATGATGAAGGTGACAACAATAGGGTTTTAGCTTATATCCCTTTTAGTCACAACTCTTTTTTGTAGAGTCTCCTTTAACTAACTATAATAGATTATTCTTATTATGTATTAGATCTCCATCCAATTACCCTTGGTTTAATAGATATTAATCCTCATCCAATAACCATTCTAAGCTCTATTGGGTCTCTCCCAATGATCCATTAAAACATGGGCTTATCAGATATTTCATATCCGATCCTCTACTCGTCGCGTTGTCCACCATATATGTATGACCCTTTAGATCAAATATCAAGCTAGTTGTGAGTTACACCTATCAGAACTCCTTCTGATTCATAACTCAATCTAACTCAATGAATTATTATCCCCATAATAATTTACTCAACTTAACGATTATAACGTACTATACTACTACGCCATAGTCCCCAAATGGTACAGGGGGATCTGATCCATTGGACCTTTCTACCCTCAGTTATCATGTATTTATAGTTCATCATCTATCTAAAATCTCAAAGATTATATATCGGACATAGTACTATTAGGCCCATATAAAATCTATCCGAGTCTCACTCTGATCGGATTCTTCCGGAGAACTTCTTTTCTCTCAATCTGAATCTTATGCTTATTAGATTCATCATGATCCGATTTACCTTGACTAGGGATTTGCTTGAGTGAGAATACATGAGATATTTTTCTCATGATACCGAGAGTAAAATTTCTTTATTGACACTTAATTGCCTTCGTAAGGTTAGTTGTCATTCCCTATAAGGAAATCTAGGGGCGATATCACATGCGCAGTGGAAGAATAAAAAGAAAAATCTCATATTTCCACAAAAAGGTTTTATTGTCATGAGAAGATTGGTGTGCAAAAATCATAAAATCAAAAATCGTATATGTCAGAGAGATTTGTTTTACCTAGGGATATCGTATATCCCCTGAAATCCTACAAATCTATGAGAGAGAATGAAGGAGGTTAAATGTCCTCTCCTCTAGCGATGATCCACATGATAGAGGCTGTGAAGAAGCTCCTCAAATTGCTATCCAAATCTCCATACACTCTAAATAGGGGCTACTGGCTAAAGAGGAGAAGGAGAGAGGAGAATAAGAGGTAATGACCAAAAAGGCCTAGCCTATGATGCTTTAGTTCCCTCCTATTTGTAGAGATCCCTTATCAATTTAACCATAACAGATCCTACCATATTGGGTACTGGATCTTCATCCAACTATTCAGGCCTCTTAGATTAGTAGATCTCTACCCAATAATCTCTCATTGTCTCTAATTGGATCTCATCTATAAGATCCAATAATTCATGGGCTTATTGGATATCCAATAAGATAGTGGTTCCAATGGATATCTCATATCTGAACCTTTACTTGTCGTAACACTTATCATATGTGTATGATCCTCTTAGCCTAATAACGAAATGGTCGTGAGTCATATCTATTAGAACTCTTTTTGGCTCAGTGAATTATTATCTCCATAATAATTCACTCGACTCATCGACTGTAAACGTACTAAGCCACTATGTCCTAATCCTCAAACGATAAAGGGGAATTTAATCCAATGGACTTATCTGTCCTCAATTACTATATATCTATAGTCTCTCATGCATCTAATATCATAAAAACCATATTCTGGGCATGGTGCTGTTAGACCCATACGATTTCTACTTGAGTCTCGCTCTAATCGAATTCCCCCGGAGAACTCTTTCTCTCTCAATCCAAAATACCCTAGCCAATGATTTGTTTAAGCAAAAACATATAAGATATTTATCTCATGACACATAGAGTGAATGATCCTCTATCGACACTCAATAGCCCTCGTAAGATTGGTTGTCACTCTCGATAACCGATTGTACTAGATTTGAAATTTCTAGTCGTATAAATCTGGTATCAAAGAGTGGAGTACTTATACAAGACATCCGCGATATCTCAAGTCTAAGGACCAAGTACACCATTGGGATGACAAAATCATTGTCTAACAATGAGGTATCATCAACCATCCAACATTCCATAAGCAGATCAATCAGTGAACTCATTCTCCAATGAGCACTTGCACTATATCCATAGTATCCCCACATGAGCAGCTATAAGACTAACTATTTCTATTATATGGACGGGTATATAATATACCAATCTATCTAGTTATCTCGATATCCCTCTTGAGTAACCTATGACCAAGATTATTTAGGGTCCATGTTTAAAGGAGAATCGATCATGGACTCGAACCATCGAAAGGTAAATCATTGAAGTAGGAGAATCAAATATTGGATCGGAGAGCATCATGTCAGAAATTGGACATCAGGTCGAAAGGATCAGGTATTGCGCTAAGAAAATCTGATGTTGTGAGAGGTCAACATGCTGATAGATTGAGCAATACACCGAAAGAAAGGATGATGCGTTGGAGATTCAAACGAAGTACCGGATGAACAGATGACATGCTAGACAACATGTTGAAGGCTTCATGATTGTAATTAGAGTTGTTAAGTCTTGATCAAAGTCATTTAGAGTCTAATTGAATTAGTTTTGATGTGTAACCATACCAATTTGATTAGGAGTCCATTGGGCCTGAACCATGGTCAAGTTAGGCCTATTGGAAGGTTAATTCAGTGACTTAGGGTTGGGTTGGGTGGTGATACTATCAGGCCTAGGTGGTGGTACTGCCATGCCCAAGCAATGGTACCGCTTAAGAGCCGAAAAGCATGAATTATACTTTTTTAGAAATCCCAACAATAGTATTGCCCTAAGTAGGCAGTGGTACTACCAGAGTGAGAAAAATATTAAATAAATAATAAACAAAAAGAGTGTGTGTCATATCACACATGCCATCACTCATGTGATTGGTTTGTAGGGCATCTATGACTAGCATTCCTAATGATCATCTATACTAGATTTGGAACTTTCAAACCTATAAGTCTGGTATCAAAGAATGAAGTACTTAAATAAGGCATCCTTGGTATCTCAAGTCTAAGGACCATATACACAATTGGGACTACAAAATTATTGTCTAACAATGAGGTATCATTAACTATCTAATATTCTGTAAGTGAATCATTTAGTGAACTCATTCTCCGATGAGCACCTGTACTATATCTCTAATGTCCACACATATGCAGTTATAAGACAAGCTACCCCCATTATATAGACAAGTATATAGCATACCGGTATGTTCGATTATCTTGATATCTCTCTCGAGTAACCTATAACTAGGAATATTTAGAATCTATGTTTAAAAGTGAATCGGTCTCATTATTATGATCTCATCATGATCTAATTCCCATTGTATAGATCCAAGGATATCACAATATATATTCATCATCTAATATAAAGTAAGAAAATATAATAATAATAATAACCAAAAGAAATTGTGTAGTATATCACACGTGTCATCACTCATATAATTGATTTGTAGGGCATCTATAATTAGTAGTAACAATGGTAGTTAATCTTCATCTATTGGAGAGAATGTCGATAGTGAAAATTAGAGGCCTCGAGAAAAAAGAAATCAGGAGTAAATGTATGTCAGGAAGACCGAATCACTATAAATTGATTTGCCTCTTTTTACTTGTGACCTAGTTTTATTCTCTTTACTTATAACTCTAACTTAATCAATTGAATTTCTAAAATATGTTAATTTATTTATCAAGCTTTAAAATGATTAAAAATGATATTACACTAATTCACACCCCCCCTCTCTCCCCCTCCTTTCTTCGTAAGTGACCTAGATTATATGCTACATGATGGGTATGCATTTTATTAAAGTAGATTATTTGAGACCTCACGTAGTCCTAATATGGGATTTACATGCTGGAGGTATAGTTGGACACCATGGTAGGGATCACACAGTTGCACTCGTAGAAGATCAATTTTTTTAACCTAACCTAGCAAAGAATATAGCTAAGATTGTTAAGCGTTGTCACACCTATCAAGTAAACAAAACCAAAAAACACAACATAGGCCTATACACCACACTATCAGTCTCGTACTTATCTTAGAAAAATATAATTATAAACTTTATCTTGAGTCTCCCTTGCACTATTTCCAAGCACAACCCCAAGACTCTGATGTCTCTCATATAGCAAAGCTATTCCTTAAAGAGGTCATTAGGTTTCAGAGTCTTTCCAATTCCATTACTGATTGAGATGTATATTTTGTTAATTATTTTTGGAAGATCCTATAAAAATTATTAGGAACTAAACTTAGGTTCTCATCAACATACCATCCTTATGTTGATGGTTAGATTGAAGTGGTCAATAAGTCATTGGATGACTTTAATTTTTTATAGGTTATTGCATCTAGGATAGGATACTATATATAGTTGAGTTCATATTTAATAGCGTTATCAATCACTCAACTAGTATTAGTCCACTCTAGGTTATCCTTAGTTATCAACTTAGAAAACCTATCGATTTTGCCCCTCTTCCCACCCACTTTCGTCTCTCAAATATTGTTACGTTTTTACTAAACACATTCATGAGTTGCATGATAAGATTATACGAATGATTACTTTGAGCAATTAATTATATAAGCTAGAAACTAAACACATTCATGAGTTGCATGATAAGATTATACGAATGATTACTTTGAGCAATTAATTATATAAGCTAGAAACAAATATGCATTGTAGGTATCAATCTTTTTACGAGGGAGAGTAAGTGATGGTAGGAATCTAACCTGAGAAATATCCCACTAGGATCATAAAAAAATAGTATCTAGGAGCATAAGTTCTTATAAGATACTACATATGATTGGTAATAATGCTTATGTCCTACTAGAAGACATGGGTATCAATGATGTCTTCAACATGGAAGACTTATTACCCTATCATGAACCGAAAGAGCCCACATTAGAGATATTCTTTGACATGCAATAATGACAATAAGATCATTCTTTTTCTTTTATGCTAGTATCTCTAATTCTAGAATTCCATTCACACATAGACCATTGAGGAGTAGGAGGAGAACACCCTAGATGACTAGCTCATGATCTCTCCCATTGCCCGAGAGCAAATATATTTGGTATGATGACATAGACAATCCAACCTTGAGGACCCATGGATTTCAAAAGAAGACTTAAAATTGACAAACCCCAACCTCCTAGAATAGTATCTCAATTTTCATTCTTTAGAAATGAATTTGTCCCACCCAGGGAAAGTTGATGAGGATCAAAACACTAACACACTATTATAATGGTCCAAAAGAACATGGAGAGCTTTGAATTTTTATGTGAGTCTTATGAATCTTAAAGCCTATGGAGAGCCTTTCCTACATATATTTTATTTTTTTATTAGATTATAGTAGAATTTATGCATGAGATAGTCATCCAAGGAGATGTCATGCATATATCTTAAAGTGTGCATGGTATAGAATCTTAAAGTAATTATATATCTTCATCCTATGAATATCTAACCCTCTCTCTGTCATATTCATGCAAGGGTAGATACTTATCTTTATCCTACGGATTCCTACCCAACACTCTTCTAGAATGATATATATATATATATATATATATATATATATATATATATATATATATATATATATATATATATATATATATATATGGTATTCATGTACCGATAAATACTTATCTCCATCCTATAGATCTCTATCCATAACTTTTCTAGGAGGGATGCAACACTCATTCAAGAGACATTCATTCTTATAAAAATATTATAAACCCCACATTTTGAAATGAATGAATGGAATAAAGAGTTAAGAGCTTATAGCTATCAAGAACCATAGGTGAGATATCTAAACGAGGAAAAAGTACTCAAGTGAGAAGAAAGTCCTTAAGATTGAGAGGCATTGTCATATTTATTCTTTCTCTTTTGTTCCTCCCCATTACCTTTCTCTTTCATCACTATCACAATAAAACCACCACTTTGATCGTCATCAATATAACCCCTATCAACAACTACCATCCGATGCATTACCTCTTCATTATCCAAGCTAAGAGCAATAGATCGTTTTCAATTATGTTAAGAGCTATTTGCGTGAGGAATATTCTCTACCCTCATAACCTAAGTGATGTATTAACTTGAGAAATATGATTAATTTAATCCTTTGACTGTATCTTATTTAGAACTAACTCTTGACATACTTTATTTCTATCCCTTCCACCCAAGAGCCTTTTAAATCCTCTTGTTTCAAAAAATTACTCGATTAGAAAGATAAGTTACTATCCTTATTACTACTACTTGTCTTTCTCAAGCTCTCTAATTTTATCATCTCTCATTATACCTTTTATTTTTGCTCACCACTCACCCCTACATTTGAAAGATGGATGCAAAATTATTTACATGGAATTTGACTCAGACTTTTTCTCCTCTATGGGCTTTTAGAAATATAATTAAAGATATTCCACATAAATGGATCTTTTTTAATTCCTATATAATCATGGAGTGGAAATGAAACAGTGAACTGATTAACCCAATATGATAAAATAATTAAAATTGTATCATTCTGGAGAGAGGAGAGTGACCCTCTCATTTGTATTATTTTTTTGTTTATGGTGCTTCTTTTCTGTTTTTAATGCTCAAGTAATTAAAAATATATATATAATCTACGTACTTCCCATTGGTCATGTGTTGCTGGCGCATACTCGATGATTGTTGGGTGTTTAAGGTCTTAGGTACAACACTGGCTGTCAATTAAATCTGCCCGCAGCTCTCTGGCTGCATGCATGGTCAAGAAGGGTACTCAGTGAAACAAGTTGATATCGGTTGGTTGGAGATGGTCGTTGACCCTATGCAGCGTTAAGTTGGTTGACTGGACGTCACAGATATGGCAAGCCCACTTCGGGCGTTCGGATAACTAGTACCCTCCGAAAACGAGTAGTACATCTATCGGGTTCCGCCGCGGGAAACTTTGATCGAGATCTTGTAGGCTTGGTTTGTCATGGTTCAGTACGTTTTCAGGTATGTATGCATGCACTTGTTGAAGGAAATTGAACTCTCGACGACACTCATTGATGGTGACGCAACTCAAAGGGCACGACCCATTGCTAACCAGACAAGTTGTCTACTGGTTTAATATTTAGCTAATCGAAGCATGACAAAGACAAACATCTCTTATTTTAGCTGTTCTACTTTTCGGACAGTAGTGAGCCAATGGTGAAGCTTCGCTTGATAAGTCAACAAGTCGTCGCCGGATATCATATCACTAGATGCAGAGGTGAATCGGTGTCGATTGCAGTGGTTATTAGATATTCCGTCAATCAAAACCACACCAGACACTCATGTTTTCTCTGTCGACTATATATATATATATATATATATATATATATATATATATATATATATATCAATTTTCCTCTACTTCAAAATGCATGTCTCCGTCATCTTTTCCTCGTGTTTAGCTTCGCACGAGAGGATAAGACTCGGTCAGTCCACGTTCCATGATAGCTACTACTCCAGTCCTCAGCCGAGGAGTATCAGTCTTGCGTACTCCCTCCCCAGTATACAACAGTGACGAAAACAATGGGAGGGAGATATAAGGTCCCACGGAGTTCCTTGGGTTGATCAGGACTCCACGGAGACGATGGTGTCAGGGCATGTAGAGTTTGTTGCCGCATTTGCACCGCCACGCCTCTGGGTAGTACTCGGTGGTCACCGGAGTGCCGGGCGGCACAGCCACGTGCACCGGGTTGCACGGGGTGCAGTCGTCGCACTTGCCCGTACACCGTGGCGGGTACGACCCCGGTCCGCCGACGAGCTTCCTCCGCCTCGCGGCCACCGCCACCTGCAGCCAGCCGGCTTTCAAGTTAGCACGAATAACCCAGGCAAAGTAAAGCTGCGGGCGTGCTTTGCCAGGCCCCGGGGGCCTGCAGAAGCGCAATCAATGACTCCCGTGCGTGAGCTGGCGGCGCAAGTTAGCCGAGGACCAGGGAGGCCCCACTTACACGGTGCGCGGCAGACGGTGTCCTCAGGCGTCCTCCCCGCACACCCACACTGCGCACACACACCGCACACCACCCCCGCCCCGCCGCCCGCGTCTTCTTTTGCCACCACTTCTTTGCTGACCCGGCTAACATGCGCCACTCGTTCAACAAGGATTTAGAAGAACAATGGCGTAATTTGACTGCGTGACTTGCTCCCCTCCAGGCCCACGCCTTACTTAAATGGCGATTAGGTAGTGATCGGAGAAAGAACAAGAAAGTATTAGGAAGAGGAAGAGCACCTGAGAGTGGGGGTCAGTCGCCATTAAGCTTCTAACACCTGTGACAATGACAACAGGGATGTAACTATGCACGGACGCTGAAAAAATTAACCACACAATGCCAAAGCTGCTGCTCAAAATGCTAAGATAAGGTTATGGAACAATCGGTTATGAAACAGACAGGAGAAAAGAGGAGAGATTCGGAGGACATCAAGAAGAATGGATCTCAACATCTAAGTCGTAGATATAATAGCTTGTGATCTTGGTGTCTTCAACGGACGAAAAAAGATATATTGGCAGGTTAAGATGAAGGGAAGGAGACTCTTTGACATCAAACCTTAAAACGAAGTAGAGGAGATGCATTCTGTCTCAGGAATCAATTAGCTGAGGATATACACAACAACCAATGAAATTACCCACCGGTATGCCCAAGATGAAGAAAAACGGAGAAAATAATAGAGAAACACAAGAAGGCAAAGATTAGAAATGCTTCATGTTGTCTAACTGTCCAAGAAAAAAGATAAAGAAAAAAAATATATAAGAAAGAAGGAACATCGAATCCCGCTTACCGAGACGAACGCTCCGGCGATAGGAAGAGCTCGAAAGCACAGCAAAAAGAGAGAAGAGGAAGATGAAACCGCAGCACAAGGTTATAGCCTCCTTCATCATGAAACCATGTCTCCTCCTCACTCTTCTGGACTCCATCAAGCTTATAAGAAACCGAACCAAACCAGATGGCAAATGATCCGATCAAAGGAAGCAGAGAAGCGAAGATCTGAAACAGTTAGTCTCGATCTCCTTTCTCCTCCCTTAATTTCACTCTCGCTCTCTCCCTCTGTTATTACTGTAGCAGTAGCAGATCTATGAGGCCACCTCTGGGACAAGATGGGCAGAGCAATTTGATCTTATTCATGTGAGAACGCTTTGTGCTCCTCTCTCTCTCTCTCTCTCGCACGCTGACAGTCTACTGTTCGCTCTCTTGTATCTTCCCAGAACTGCTAGTAAAAATCTCTCGTAGATTATAAAACTCCCTTCCTTCTCTCCGGTTCCTCAAGGTTTCTTTGAAATGACAACTTTGGCCTTGTGTATCAAACTAACCAAAAATATATCTTCGGACATGATGGCAGTGCTCTGGTGTTCACCTGCAACCTCTTGCTACGACGAGAGATGTATATTCCGGTTTTACACAGTCGACAGAAATATGAAAAATAAAAAATAAAAATGATATGCGACAAAAGATTCTATCGCCGTCGAATTGCCAAGAAGCATAACTTGAGGGACCCATGATTGCATGATTGTCCCTATGAATCAAAGAACTGAATTGGAAGGATCGATGCCGGTCTCATCGTGGAATTAGATGACCACAAGTAGTAGAGCAACACCTAATTAGTGGTCTCGAGATACTTGTATTCGTGGTCCAAATAAGGCCCGTAGATTTCTGAGTGATATGGAGGGACTGCAGTTGAGATCGGTTGGTTACATCTGACGAATGGTGAGGATGTGTTTGCTAGTGGGACTCGACGGTGAATCTTGGCTTAGACTTTAGGTCTAACGGAGATGCAAGTTGCCTGTGTCAATGATTCTGCCATCCTTCGTCCTATGCTTGACGATACCTATATAACTTGTTGACGACCGCTGTGGGTTTCGGATATGCTTAATCTGTTAGGATGAACTGACAACGACTTGGGTCTCGATGACGAATCCATGGAAGCAAATAGTACTTGGATAATACAGCGATTCATTACATGTCCTACTCGAAATTCACACGCGACAAGCTAGCACAGGGCATGCATATGCCAAAAGATCAAAGCCTTCACCACATGAGCAGCAAAATGAATAATGTGATCAATGGCAACCAACGGTAGATCTTCAACTCTCGACCCAGACGACTATTGCAAGACGTAGACATCCACCAAACGTGCATGGATGGTGTAATTATTTATGATCTGAAAACGACTAGGGAACCAAATTCCTGAAGAGAGGTAGTAGCGATGGCATGCGTGTAGCAAGCTTGACGAGGACACCTACTAGTGGTTCACATGATTGATCCGAAAAAGAAGGGAATGGATATTAAGAGAGGGCCATGGTGGTCATTTGGAGAGGGAGGATAACCAAATAATGGGGAAGGTAAGCGGAGGGGAGGGGGAGGAAAGGGACGCATCGGTGAGTGGAGCATGGCAGACTTGGGTCAAGCCGTCCTTTTGCCCCGCCTCCTCCGTTTTCCTTTTTTTTTTTTGGTTTATTGATTTTAATATATTATTATTATTATTAGTCTTCTTCTTTCACTGCCTTGATTCAATATTTACCCACTGCCTGGATGTACCGTTTTACCGGTTATAGTATATTTACCATGTCCCAGAAAACCATGGTACCTCGTCGTCAGTTATCCTCGTAAATGGACTGTGAAAACAAAGTGAGCTGGGCGACGTCCACCGGTTGGACGATTCCGATTGTCCGCTCCGGAATGGAAAGAAAACCTTTTTGGACCGCCAGCAAGGAGGAACTCAAAGAAGGCCAACACCATCCGACTCACCCTTCTCCTCTTTGGGTTATACACTCTCCAACTTTACACTGGTAGTACGTACTCGGCTGAACTTATTTGAAAGTTCCAAACTGCGTAGAGAATGGAAGTCGAATCGAAATAGAGCGGGGGAAAGGTCCCGTGCATGGTTTTCGAATTGGTTCGCGTTCGCTCGCTCTTTTGCTGGAGACTGTTATCCACCACTACCCTAAGTTAACATCGTCCTTTACAAGATACATCTGCTGGGATGAGCAACGACGGCCTAATGTCGCGGTCAAAGTCGTCTTATATGGGTATCTACGTTGTGGTGTTCAGCGGTTAGAGGAACCGATGGTTTCGGTATCTGGCGATTCAAGTTCCTAAAATTTAGGAATCAAAATCCAATCGCATTGGATTAGTTCCATATCTAGTTTTTTTTTTTTTTTTTTTTTTTTTTTTTTTTTAATAAAAGATAATTTAAAATAAAAAATCATAAATTTATTTTGAAGTTTTGAAAAATAGATGTATAATGAGTCTAATGATTAAAAAAAGTAAAATTAAAAAAAATTTAATCGCTTTCTATGTCGAAGGTCTTTTATTTTTGTGGACGATATTTTTTTTTTCTATATCTTGATTATATCATTAATATATCTCAATTGATTTGGGGTCAACGGGATTCATTTAGGATGCATCCCCCTATACTAAAAGTGTGCTCTACGATTACTGTTGATGCCAAAGTAGCTATATTTATCTTACAATCATTGTCAAAATTGAAATGGTTGTTATGTATCATGCTCATCATTCAAAAATTGAAAATTCTATATGTATAATACTGTTACCAAACTCAAAAAAAATTAGTTAGATAAATTTATTTTTATAATAATAATAATAATTATTTTTACTACTTCTATTAATCTCGCTAACTTGATGCCTAGAAGGAGAAGTTTAAGAGATAGTTTATTGTCTATTATAGTTTACACTGTAAGTTAATGACTAATTCTTTTATTTCTCTTATTTTTTACTAATATCAATATCTAATTCTAAATTTTCTTAATAAGTACTTAAGTTATTACTCAATCCATCTATTCTACAACGAGGATAAAAAACAAAAGCAACAAAATAAATCGGTGAAATCTTAAGAAAATAATTTGTTCATCTAGTTTTTATCGTCATAATAGTTATGTGCAAATCATTATAATGTTCATATTATTCTAAGGCTCCAACAATATTAATGCATATAATTAAGAATATATGTGCAGTAGGATAATAAACACCAAATAATGTATAAGTAGCATCATTAAAAACTTATAAAATTTTTAAAACTTTTGTGCATTCCAATGTTGTAGATATAAACTTACTTGTTTTACATTAGTTGTAATAAAAGTACACAATAATTTTTTATATTCAACATTTTCATTAGTAATTCATAATTGAATTTGATCGGGTAGCGATGTCCTTAGGGAATTTTTGAATCTTTTGTCATTTAATCTATAAAACCTAGCCCACTCTTTCATTACCATTTAAAATAATTGCTTGATAGTAGAAAAACAAAATTTAAGAGATCTAAGACATTCTTATATATAAAAATTCAAAACATAACAAGAACATATAATATGAAAAGAGAAAACCACCAAAAACTGATTGATACATTTCTTGTAATTCAATAATAGAAATAATATAGATGCATTATCAAAACTAATTAAAAAATATCAAAACAAATTTTTAAATCTCTTTTCTTATAAAGATTATAAACGATACATGTAAAAGTAAAACCAAAAACACATCTAGCTGTAGGATTCAAAGCATTTTGATAATAAACAACAAAATCAAGTTTTTCACCAATATTAAAAGAAAAATGTTTGACATCAATAAGTCTCGCTCTTTATGATTTTTTTTATGGAAAAATAAAAAAGTTAGATAAGTCGGATACCTGAAATTTTGACTTTGACTTTTCCATCTCAACTTGTATAAGGTGTTTTTTCTCATATTTAGGAAATATTTCATATCCACCTCCTTTGAATTTAAAAAAATTTAAAGCAATAGTTGCTAATCACTTGGAACAAGTTCTTGGTATTTCGGATCTTAAAATGAAGTTTGAAGATGTCCAATTTAATTACTTTGTTCACCGTATCGAATTCTTTCAGTTTGATGATGATATGATAGCTTTCTTAAGTTGGCATGACTAAACAATTTGAAGTTCTCCTCGAGCATGAATGTCTGAGTGAAGTTATGGTTTATACTTGCCATTGAAATTATGAAGAGAGAACTTAAGAAGGAATTTAGTGTAAGATAGCTTAATATAACTTAAGAGCATTATGACTGTTTAATCAAATGTGTAAGGGAGATGCTCGGGGACATTTATAAGATTTTTGATGATTTTTTTTCTAAAATAACTTAAGAGAGTATCATGATTTTTAAAGATTTTTTACTAATTATTTAGCTGTTAGAAGGGATAAATTTATTTATTTTTATATTTTTAGATTTTTAAAATTATAAAAATAATAATAAAAAAATCTATAAAAATAATCATTTATATTATTATTATTGGGAGGGATAAATTAGTCATCTACCCCTACATCCCCCAAACAGTCAACCGCCAGACAATTGGGCTCAAACGATCAACCTAATATTCAATCGAAAGTTTATTTATATTTTTTAAATAATAGATCATCAGTTCAAATAAAAACCATTGATTTTAGTTTTTAGAAACTAGAAATCATAACCACACTGTCTAAGATTAAGTTTAGTTCAATTTTTAACCAATAATCCTTTGGATTGGTTCGATTTTGATTTCACCCCGATTTATTTCGATTATCTCATTTCTTTTGTTACCTATATTTTTGGATTTCTCATCAGATAATGGATGAACAAACATATGTATTCTATTTGGATGATAATACAAATTTTAGAAACAAGGGTTAGAAGAAAAACCGTGATGAATAAACGAAGAGAGAGAGAGAGAGAGAGAGAGAGAGAGAGAGAAAGGATTCGATGGCTTGCTTGTTCCAACTCAAGGAATATTGGCTTCGTCTTGCAAGCTGTGCTTGAGACATCATGCAGGTTGGTGTGGGGTTGGAGATTGGATATCACCATCCGTTTGGTTTTTGGCTCATCCTATACACCATGGCGTCCACAGGCTACCTCGCTAGGGAGTGCCCTCACTTGTCTACGATCGAATGTGGCAGGCAATGGAAGGCCGAGGAAGGATTACATTTGAACGGCCTAGTGATCGAGCTCCATCCATGGACTCACTCGGCGTGGTCTTCGACTCGAAGGAACGAGTCCCGCCTTGGACCTACCGTCATCAACCATGCGTGTTCGATCTGGTTCCAAACCACTTGGTCGTGTGTATGAGTCCTGGCTGGCTAGCTGGACTAACGGACTACAGTATGAGATCCCATGAAACCCATAACTCATCATCACCATCACCCGTGCAGCAGCCTTACCGCGTGTCCGGCGGTCCCTCCGACGGTAAGATGTGACGGAGCATATATTTGCCAGGTTTGACCATGTTTCTACCACTGGGTCGAAGATAGAACGTGCATTACCTTCACAGGCCCGTACGACGGGACCAAGCCGCCGCCTTGCGGATGATTTGCCACCGCGCGGCAACGAGACTATACTTGTACAGCCTTCGGGTGCAGTGGGTATATTTACATCAAGACACCTTCACCTTGCTAAACGTTGTCTGACCTTTCAATTAAATCATATGATAGACCTTCGTCCACTTGCTTGCACAGTAATTCTCTGATGTGGTGACGTATTATGATTAGTTGCAAGAAGAAAAGAAAAATGCAATATGCCTTTGTATCACTTATTTAACCAATAATTCTTTAGGTTGACAAATTAAGTTCTATTGTATACAATCATGTCCGTTTCCAATCAAGACCTTCGAATAAAACTGAAAAGAGTTCTTAGAACACTCAAATTTTTACTCAAAATGCTATGGGGTTTTTGCATCTGGTTTTTTCTTTTGTTTTTTTTTCACCTTCTTTTCCTCCTTGAGGTTCGTCAACCATATATCATCACCAAGTCTCTTACTCAATTTCTTTTGTTTGCAAATCCTTCATTTTCATTTATTCCTTTAATTATCGTAGGAAAATGCAGTTGCTTCAAAAGTACCTACGTAAAAAAATGGTTTTCCACACATCTGATTGGTAAAGTAAATTTTGCTTGCTACGGACTAGTGGCTAAGGATGAACAATGGTCATGCAAGAATTGAACCATATATGCAAAAGAGGACCAGCCATTGATGTCATGGGACGAGTAGCATTGGATTTTTTTTTTATGATAATATAAGACTAGAAACATAATAATAATAATAATAATAAATATATAAAAGAAAGCCTCTCACTTTCACAAGTGCATTATATAAAAGAGAAAAAAAAAAACTACTCTAGTGCAAGGAGTGAACTTCATGAACACCTCACCTTTTTGTATGTTTTTGATATGCACGGTAGATGCACTATATACATAATATGAGAAACAAACTCAATTTATTTATTCATTCTCTAATGATTTATTATAGTATTCTTATCCCTTTTATTAGGCTAAAGTATAAAAAATAGAAATAAAAGATCACATTTGCATCAAATTAAATATATGACCAATTCTTTCATTCGAAGAAAATAATATTGTTAACTTGATTTGAAAAATAATTTTTCTTTTTTGATAATATTCTTAATTCATAGATAAGAATATTTATTTATTTTATTAAAATTAAATTTATTTATTTTATATTTATTTCCTTTTTCTCCTCCCAGAGTAGATATCACATGTAACAGCTATAATATCTAATTTTATTTAATAAGAGATAAACTAAATTTTTTTCACATTATATGATTAAACTCATCTCGAGTCCATATAATTGAATTATGATTCGGCCTTCATAATTCAATTAAATAGAGATGAACAGACCGATAATAATGATGATATAATAAAAATAATTCATTTTGGCTCAAAGAGTAAACTCCCAATGAATGACTCGTGCCTTTGCATATCTCTCGCATGGATGATAAAATTAGGAAAGATAATTGAGTCCTTGCACTAGTTACACATTAGAAACAAAAATTATTGACTCATTCTGTGATGATGCATCATAGCATTCTAGCCCCTTTTTATGGGCTAAATTACAAGCAAAAAAATATAAAAATAAGAAACTTTATAATTACATAAAATTAAATATATAGTTTATTTTTTTGAAGAATATAATCTTTTCTAATTTGATTTTAGAATAATATTCTCTTTTGATAATATTTTTATTTGATAAAATTTTATTTAAGATATGGAGCCAAAAATTTAACTCTCTAAAAATTTTGGGATATGAGCCGTACAACTATTGACACTGGGCAATATTACCATCATAACATTTGATACTATAAATTTGGACTTCGATAGTATTAACATCATCATAAATTTGAATTCTGAATAGTAGTATCGTCGCTATAGATGGTACTACTATAGTTATTATAGGCAATACGTTGAAAATGCTAACACAAATAATACTTATCAGTTGACTCAAGTGGTACTATTGCCTAAACTTAATGTCACCATCACTTAGGTCTAATTTATGCTACTAGTTTAGTCTTCTAATAGGCTCAATTCGGCTTCAAGCCAAATAGTTTTCTTAACTAGTGCGGTTTAATACTGACTTAAATTAACTCAAAATAATATCGATTAAGATCTTGATAAGTCAACTATATATTTGGTATATTTACAAAGATTTTAGCATATTGTATGCTCTTTCGGTATATTATTCGATCTTCTAGTATTTTGTTTGAATTTGTAACACATTGTCCTTTCCTTCGGTATATCACTTATTTTACCGGCACGTCAGTTTTCCTATGACATTTAATCTTCTGGTGTAATATTTGATCCTTTAAACATAATGTCCAAACGTTTAGTGTGAAATTCGATCTCTAATACATCAACCAATCCTCTAGCTTGACATATAATTTTTGACATAATGTTTGACTCTCCTGCTTAAATAGTTATTCCTCGTAACTTATTGAATAAGCTAATATACGAACTTAACTTAGTATGAAATGAAAGCATTATAAAAATCGTAAGATCTATGAAGCTCATTTTATGGCTTATGCACTAATCACTAAGAAGGCTTCTTTCGAGTCATATAACCTATGTGAAACATAGCTCATGGCTAATCAACTTATTGAAACTCTAAAACTATCCTTCAAATGCATTTTATTTTAGCCCAGAAAGTTAGCTGCTCAGCTCTTCACCAGGCTTGCTCTTACATACGTTGGAGCATGATTTCAAGTTGGCAATCAGAAATGGTTCGGCAATCAGAGATGGTTTCAAGTTGGCAATTAGAAAAGGATTGAGCTATCCACACCAATAATGTAATTGAGTGCAAAATCATAGAATGCAATTTTAAGAAAATTTTGTAAACAACTAGAGCATTACCTCCTTTCTTCCAAAGTTGCGAGATACCTTCTACTTTCTACTCTAGCTTGTTTCATTGAAGAAAAAAAATATAGCAAGCAATTAATCTAATGTAGTTACGAAACAGTTGGCTAATATCTATATTATTTATGTGTGCTATGTGACTTCAATTCTTTGTGTGTGACATTCTCTATTTCATTACTATCTAACTTAACGCCTCTCTTAAATCTTACTGTATTCTTTATTTCTTATTGTATTCTTTAGTATACGTGTGACTTCAATTCAATTCTTTTCTTGAATTTCACTATCAAAATAACATAGAAAGTAGGAAGCTGTTTTAATTTGTATCATATGAGGTGCACTCACATTCAACACGCGCTAGCTTATGTAAGTTTCCAAGCACAGAGGCATAGGACTATAGACGAGAAAGAACCCAACTTAATAAATAAGCTAAGTACTGAATAAGAGTATCAACAAGGAAACAAAAAGAAAGGTGCCGATATGAGTTTTTAAAGCTATGCTATAGTTGGCTACTGACTTGTATAAGTGGATAGTGCTATCTTAAATTCAATGAGTAGAGTTCAAACAAGTAATGGAACAAGCAAGACTATGTTCATTAGCGGGGGCAGAATGGAGTGCTAAGGCTTATTACTCGGAGGTGCCTCAATCAGTTCTACTTTTCAGTGCCTCAATCAATTATATTCTTCAGTGAGAAAGCCTTTTTGTCACTGATTCATTTCTTTAATAAGGGAGTTTCAGAGTTAGGTACCCCATACACAAATTACATTCAGGACAGAGCTAGAGTTGAGTTTAGTTCTAAGTTGTGCGTTAGCGAGTTACTCAGAGTTGCGTGTTAGCGAGTTGAGTTAGAAAGACGTTATGCATTGGGGAGTTCTGCGGTGCTGACATCAATCTTCTATTCTAGGTGTGAGTTAAGTAAAGAGTCACGAAAACAAGAAAGGGATGAGTCAAGTAAGGAGTCAGGCTTCCATTCAAGGGATGAGCCAAGTAAACAAGCAATGGCGACTACAATGGCACAAGACATTGTGCATTAGCGAGTTACTTTAGCATTAGGAAGTTTGCAAATAAGATCACTATTAGCAAGAGGTCCATCTCTTTAGGCTCACAGCCAATAGGGTTCCTCGATGATAGATTAGCTATTAGCATACTTTAACCACTGTTCAACGATGAGAAAGAAGGGTTACAGCTTCACCGAGCCCATTAGTATTAGCATCAGGCAAGGGTTCTTCAGCGACCAGCAACTATTCCTGTCATTTCATACTCGTTCCAGAAGCCAACAAGCAACATTGTGCATGACTGAGCTCTTGGGACGCATTAGTATGGGAGTTTCGGGAACAAGCAACGTTCTTTGAGTTGTACATTAGCAAGTTCACTTGTTGAATTTAATTGAATCTGAATGACACCTAAGAATTGCATGAAAAACAAATATAAGTGAGTAACCAGACTGCTTTGCTTATCTTCTTGAAAAAGAGAATGCAACTGCTTGACTGAGAGCTCTCAGGCCAGGACGAGATACTTCTCTTGCAACAATAGTTGGGCCAGTATAAGGAAAAAGAGTAAGAATTCAATTTCATATTATCAAATCAATTAGCATAAGAACCGGTAAACTATTAGAGCTGGCCTAAGAAATTTATCAAAAGGTAATTTAACAATCCAATAAAGATAATAAAGCAGAAAAATAAAAGAGACAAGAACATCAAATTTACATGGTTCAAACAATTGACCTACGTCAATGGACGGAGGAGCAAAACACTTTCAAAGCCCAGGCTTTTATTTATAGTTACAATTGGAGATAACAAGCTTGATTTTCCCGATGTGGGACTATGTGGAACTTCCTAAACTAAAGCCTCAACGGGCAATTACCAATAATGAACACTAACCAAGTCCAAGCACTGCTTGAACCTATAAACCGGAAGAGGCTTTGTAAGCATATCAGTTGAATTGTCCTTTACATGAATTTTCTGAACAAGGACCTTTCCCTCAGCAATGGTACCCCGAATAAAAAGAAACTTCACATCGATGTGTTTCATCCTCTCATGATACATCTGGTCTTTAGTCAAATTAATAGCACTTTGACTATCATAGTAAATTGTAGTAACACCTTGATGCAGATATAATTCGTCGAACAAATCTCTTAACTATAAAACTTCTTTGATCGCCTCTATCACTGCCATATATTCTGCCTTTGTAGTAGATAAAGCCACGATATGTTGTAAGGAAGCTTTCTAACTAAATGCACAACTATCAATGCAAAAAATATAGCCTATCAAAGATCTTCGTTTATCAAGATCCGCAGCATAATCAGAGTCGACGAAACCAACCAAAGTGTCACAATTTTTTCTAAACTCCAAACAAGCATCTGAAGTCCCTTGCAAGTATCTGAGAATCCACTTCACAACTTGCCAATGTGTTTTACCTGGGCGAGACATATATCTGCTAACCATATTGACTGCATGTGAAATATCTGGATGAGTACAAACCATTGCATACATAATACTACCGTTGGCATTAGAATATGGAACTTGCACCATATATTCTTCCTCTTCAACTGATTGTGGTGACTGAGCAGTAGATAGCCAAAAATGACTAGCAAGAGGAGTACTCACTAGCTGAGCATTTTTCATGTCAAACCTCTCGAAGACTTTCTCGAGATAATTTTTCTGGGTCAGAAATAATTTTCCAACTCCTCATTCTCTTTTGATCTCCATGCCAAGAATTTTCTTAGCTGCTCCCAAATCTTTCATTTTAAAGTCACTACTCAACTGCATTTTCAAAGTGTGAATTTTTGATAAATTCTTAGCTGCAATAAGTATGTCATCAACATAAAGCAACAAATACACAAAAGAGCCATCGGTTAACTTCCGGAAGTAGACACAGCTATCGTACATGCTCCTCGTGTAACCATGACCTAAAATAAAAGAATCAAACCTCTTAGACCACTGTCTTGGAGACTACTTCAATCTGTACAATGATTTCTTTAACAAGCAAACATGGTCTTCTTTACCGTCAACTTCAAATCCATGAGGTTGCTCCATGTAAATTTATTCTTTAAGTTCACTATGTAAGAAAGCTATCTTGACATCAAGTTGCTCTAATTCCAAATCATACATGACAACTAAAGCAAGAAAAACACGAATAGAGCTCTGTTTAATAACAGGTGAAAATATATCATTAAAATCAATACCATGTACCTGACTATAGCCATTTGTAACCAATTATGCTTTGTACCTTACATCTTCAACCCTTGAAATACCTTCATTCTTTTTTAAGACCCATTTGCATCCAACAATTTTCTTACCCAAAGGCGGCTTCACAAGATCCTAAGTTCTATTTTGATAGAGAGATTCAATTTCTTTATTCATCGCAATCAACCATTTAGCGAAATTATCATAAGAAACTGCATCTGAGTAGGTAGTAGGCTCACTAACTTCTCTTGTTTCTTCTGCAATAGACAAAGCATATACAACCAAATTTGCATATATTTGTGGTGGTCGAATATCTCTCCATGGTCTATCCTTGGCTATGGAATATTGTTCTTCCTCTAGATCATCTTCGTTAGTAGACTCGGGAACATCTACTAGAATTCTTTGAGTAGAAGAGTTCGATTGAAAAGAATCAGAACAACTAATCTCAAGCTCCACCTGCTTCTGCACACTATTATTTGTACAACTAGTAGATTCCTCTTTGGAAGATAACATAGATAATTCATCAAAAGTAACATCTCTACTGATTACAAATTTTGGGGATTTGGGATCAGAACACCATAATCTGTATCCTTTCACCCCAGAAGCGTACCCAAGGAAAATATACTTTTTAGCTCGAGGCTCTAATTTTCCTTCATTTACATGCATGTATGCTGGACACCCAAAAAATTTTAAATCAAAGTAATCAACAGGAGTACCTGACCAAACTTCATCTAGAGTTTTAAAATTAAGTGCTGCACAAGGAGCGCGGTTGACAACGTAACAAGCCATATTAATCGCCTCTGCCCAAAAGTCCTTTGTCAATCCTATATTTGAGATCATACACCTTGCTCTCTCCAAAAGTATTCTATTCATACGTTCGACCACACCATTTTACTAAGGCATCATCCTAACAATGCGATGTCGAACAATTCCTTCATTTTTGCAGAATTCATCAAAGTCACATTCACAAAATTCCATGTCATTATCTGTTCGAAGTCGCTTAATCTGTTTACCTGTTTGCTTCTCAATCAAGGCCTTCCATTATTTAAAGGTTAGAAAATTATCATTTTTATGCTTCAGAAAATAAACCTAAACTTTCCTAGAATAATCATCAATGAAAGTCAACACATACCTGGCACCACCCTTAGACTGAACACGAGTTGGACCCCAAAGGTCTGAATGAATATAGTCAAGAGTATCTTTCGTTTGTGAACTATTGGAGAATTGAAGCTGACTTTTTTCTGCTGTCCAAAAATGCAGTGTTCATATAAATTCGGTGGTCTAGTACTCTGTCCGTAAAGAAAACCCCTTTTGCTCAATATGCTTAAACTTTTTTCGCTCATATGACCTAAACGCATATGCCATAATTTGGTGATGTCAGAATCATACAATGATGATGACGAGACTGCAACCGAGCCTATGATAGTAGTTTCCTGTAAAATATACAAGCTACCAGACCTACAAGCTTTCATAACAACAATAGCACTTCTAGAAACTTTCATAAATCCACCTTCAGCTGCATATTTACACCCAAGAGCATCTAGGGTGCTTAAAGAGATGAGATTCTTTTTTAAATCAGGAACATGTCTAACATTAGTGAGCGTCCTTACAATACCATCATGTATTTTAATTCGGATTGTGCCTCTACTAACAACATCACACGCGACATTATTGTCCATCAAAATAATTCCACCATTACAAGATTCATATGTGGAAAACAAATCTCTATTGGGACACATGTGATAAGAATAATTCGAATCTAAAATCCATTCATTTTTAGACCTCATCCTATCATTAGGAGTAAAGAAAATATTTCCAACATTCTCATCAGTTGCTACAGTAGCTTTAGCGGACTCAGTAGTTTTCTCAATATTTTTTTTTCCTTTTGCTTTAATTTATTTTTCAATTTAAAGCAATCAACCTTAATGTGCCACATTTAATGACAATATCTGCACTTCAAATTTCTATGTTTGGATTTAGATCTAGATTTAGATCTACTACTATTAAATTTCCTTTTATCTATTCTACCCCTAACAACTAGACCCTCAGCCTGATTCCCTCTACTTTCCCTAGTGATATCCCTATCTATATACTCCTTAGATATTAGTGCAAATTTAATTTCCTGATATGAAATTATTTTTTTCTATAAATCATAGTATCACGAAAATACTTAAAGGATTGGGGAAGAGAACACAAAAGTAATAGGACCTTATCTTCGTCATCAATTTTCGCATCTATATTCTCCAAATCCATAACTAAGGAATCGAATTTATCAAAATGTGAGAGTATAGATGTACCTTCAGTCATCCGAAGCATATACAAACTATGTTTCAAGTAGAAATGATTCTTGATTGTTCTCTTCATATACAAGGCTTTAGCTTATCCCATATACTCTTAGCTGTAGTCTCCGTAGCTACCTCCCGTAAAACCTCATCCGAGAGATTTAAAATAATGCTTGAACGAGCCTTCTTATCCATACTCGCAAGATCTTCCTTTGACGTATCATTTGGAATGTTCTCAACTCCTGGAATGTTCATATACAAGGCTTTAAGCTTATCCCATATACTCTTAGCTGTAGTCTCCGTAGCTACCTCCCGTAAAACCTCATCCGAGAGATTTAGAATAATGCTTGATCGGGCCTTCTTATCCATACTCGCAAGATCTTCCTTTGACGTATCATTTGGAATGTTCTCAACTCCCTGTAATGCTAAATTAACTCCGTCTTGAACCAAAATGACCTCCATCTTGAGCTGTCATATGTCGAAGTTAACATTTCTGTCGAATTTCTCGACAACGATATTTGTTTTTGTAATCGTTGCCAAAAGATCCCGAAACCAGGCTCTGATACCAGTTTGTTAGAGCTTGCCCCAAGAAATTTACAAAAAGGTAATTTGACAACCTAATAAAGATAATAAAGTAAAAAAATAAAAAAGATAAGAATATTGGATTTATGTGGTTCGATCAATTGACCTATGTCTACGGACGGAGGAGGAGCAAAACACTACTATAAAAGAGACAATTACAAATACCTTAGGAAAATGTTCCTAGGCTATAAAACATATGAAACTACTAAACAAGAAAAATCTAAAGCAAACAATTAGATTTTCTTGTAGTGCATCTTGCTTCAATGTCCAAACCCTTATTTATAGTTGCAATAGGAGATAACAAGCTTGATTTTCTCGATGTGAGACTTGCCAAACTAACATAAACTTTATTCAAAACTTACTAATGCACGTAAATATCAATTTCTAGTTATTACTAATGCCCTTGCTCGTTTGCTTCTTCGCTTGTTGAATATGGTGCACATAACCACTTCCCTTGCTTGTTGAAGAGAGTAAAAAGAGATTGTTCCTACTCCTATTCTACCTAACCTAACCTAACCTAACTGCTTACGGCAAACTCCACTCTACTTATTGACAATGCGCTGAAGAATGAAGTAAGGCAAAGGGTGAACTTACTATCGCCCGTGTTTGTTTGAATCTTTCTCGCATATAATACAATGGAGTAAACAACCATCATTGCTTCTTCGCTTAGTAGCAGAATAGTTTATACTGGCCAGATGCGCACTGCTAGATGCTTCATAAGTGGTGGTTTACCTTTCCTTTCCTTTCCTTTTCCTTTCGAGCTTTCAACCCTTTCCATTCCTTTTGCACCCCTAAAATAATAAGCTAGTTTTCAACCCTCTCCTTTCGCACCCCTGAAATAATAAGCTAACTTTCTCCCCTCACACTCCAGTACTTGACTTCTTACCCTTGCTTCTTCTTTCGCACACGAATGCTCTATAGGGGAATGGTGAACTCGCTAATAAGGGCTTGCACAACGACGAACTCAGGCGAATCTGGAACCTGCTTGTTAACTTGTTCTCTCAACTCGAAAGAAATCATTTAATGCTATCAATATAAGCACAGTAAAAACACTTCACTGCTTACTCCCGACAAGAACTCAGTTAGGCAGCCCGCAATTCCAACCAATAAGTTAATGCATCGTTGCTTGTTTACTTGTTCTCTCGTGCATGCTTATTGAGTTTACTTGTTCATCGTTCTATAAGTATAAAAATATATAATATGCTAAGTTAAATATGAAAATAATCTTTTATACTAGGATTGAAATCAAATACTTAGATCTGGTTTAACGATGCATACATTTTGATGCCATCTGTTCAGAGATATCTGTTTGATCTACAAGGCACCGTCTTTAATCCAATATCACTGTCAATCTGCAAAGAAGAACTAGATTCTTTCTCCACTCTTCCTATCCTTTCATAGGACTACCTAGATTAATGGTTTAGGAAGAGAGTTGAGGGAAAACTGTAATCCCTCAATTATGTTCGCTGTGAGCCTCAACTATGTTCGCTGTGAGACGTGAACACGTTTAGTCCCTATCTATTTATAGGCGAGAGCAGAAGGTCTAGAATAAGATATTAGGAGATTTCCTCCTATTAAGGTTATCTCCTAAGGAATTCTACTTTAAGTGATTTCTATTCTATTGGCTAAAATATTTCATCAGAATCCAATTAGTTATATTATATATATCTTATCCAATTATAAAGGGCCATAAAATCTAACATTTTCTCACTTGATCCATTAATTAATAAGATATAAAAGAGATATTCAAAATCAAAATAAATAAAATAAAATTTGTTTGAAAATAATTTTACTTAATTCGATTCCAAAGAATTTTGAAAAAGTATTTTATATATGACCATGAATTTTAAAATAAGTTAATAAATCTAATAAATATAATAATACTGTATTAAGTTCAACCATCAATGCGAGTCATAGTGGTTGTATTTCATCAATATCATACTCCCTTCTATGTACTACAATATTGTTAGTCTTTCTTAATATAGTCCATAATGACTCCTGTAATTTGTCTTGTCAAGGCAATCCTATTATTACATTCAACTATAATATGTATAAACATAAATGTAAATAGGATAGCAGAAACAAATAACTTTAATTAAGGAAGAAGAATGTCAATAGCATTCATATAAACATGCATTACCATATCTTTTATGATTTGCTCATAAGCCTCATTCTAAGAATATGTTCTTTATACTATAAGGCTTTTGTCAATGGATCAACAATCATTATAGTGGTGCTCAGGTTATCAATTGACACTCATTATTTTTGGACTTTTTCTCTAACCACTAAATACTTCATCTCAATGTGCTTGGAACCACTAGAGTACTTGCCATTCTTAGAGAAGAAAACTGCTACGGTGTTATCACAAAATATCTTCTGTGGTCTGGCAATTGATTCGACTATACCAAGTCCTGAGATTAAATTTCGTAGTCATAAAACTTAATTTGTGGTCTAAAAGCATGCCATAAATTCAGCTTCCATTGTTGATGATACAATAAGCGATTGCTTTGTACTTTTCCAAGAAATTACCCCACCAGCTAACATGAATACAAATCCTGAAGTGGACTTCCTACTGTCGAGGCAATTTGTAAAATCAGGTACTGAATATCCTATCATTTCAAGCTGATTTGATCTCTTATATATGAGTATATAATCTTTCATCCCTTATAGATATCTTATTACTTTCTTTGTAGCTTTCCATTGTTTCATTCCTGGGTTGCTTTGGTATCTTCCTAGCATTGCAATTGCAAACCTGATATATGGTATTGTACAGGTTTGAGCATATAATAGACTTCCAACTACGCACCCATAAGGAATATTCTTTATTTGATTCTTTTCTAAGTCATTTTTTGGACACTAGTTTTGATTGAATTTTTCACCTCTAATAATAGGTATATCATTGGCTGAGTAAAGCTGTATATTAAATCTCTCCAAGATACGATTAATATATCCTTCTGAGACAATCCTAATAATCTTTAAGATCTATCTCTGAATATCTCAATGACAATAACATAATCTGCCTCATTCATATCAACCATCTTAAAGTTCTTGTTAAGAAATATTTTAGTTTCATGCAATAAACCAAGATCACTACTGGCAAGTAAAATATCATCTACATATAAGATCAATATAATAAACTTGCTCCCACTTACCTTCAGATATATACACTGATCAACAGTGTTTTCCTTAAATTCGAAGAAAGTAATGGTATTATGAAACTTTATATACCATTGTCTAGAAGCTTGTTTAAGGTCATAAATAGATTTCTTAAGTTTACAAGGCTAACCTTCTTTTCCCTTTTCTATGGATCCTTTTGGTTGTTTTATATAGATTTTCTCATCTAGATCCTCGTTCAGAAATATTGTTTTCACATCTATCTGATGTAACTTAAGATCATAATGAGTTACTAATGCCATGATGATTCTTAATGAGTCCTTTCTGGAGAAAAAGTCTCATTATAGTCGATGTCTTCTTTTTGAGTAAAATCTTTGGTTACAAGTCTGATTTTATATCGTTCGATATTGCCCGTTGAGTCACATTTTGTCTTAAAAACCCATTTACAATAGACTCTTTTACAATTATTGGGTAATTCAATGAGTTCCCAAACACCATTCTGGACTATTAATTTGAACTCTTCTTTCGTTGCATTATACCATTTTTCAGAATCGTTACTTTCTATGGCTTGTAAAAATGATAAGGGATCTCTTGTTATTCATATATCATAATCTGATACTTGTATATATACCACATAATCATCAGAAATGATATGTTTCCTTTTTCTTTGAGATCTTCTCAAATCTGTCAATTGTGATTATTCTACAAGATCATTAGTGGCAACATCAATATCATGTGAGAGTTCTTCGATATTATTTTATTGTTCACCCTCATCAATACTCTCATTGATTTAAGGAACAATAATTTCTTGAATAGGAGATGATATGGGAGAATTAATATGAATCTCCTCAATATCAAAATTGATCATTTGAGATTTTTTACTCCCACTGATTTCGTCATTTTCTAGAAATTTTGCATTACCAAATTCTACTATCCTCGTACTATAATTAGGGCAATAAAATCTATATCCCTTGGATTTTTCTGGATAACCAATAAAATATCCTGAAATAGTTCTTGGATCCAATTTCTTTTCATATGGATTGAATACTCTTATCTCTACAGGACATCCCCAAATATGTAAATATCTCAGACTAGGCTTCCTACCAGTCCATAATTCAAACGTAGTTGATGGAACTGACTTACTAGGAACTCTGTTCAAGATGTACATAGTTGTCCTAAGAGCTTCTCTCTACATCGACTCAAGTACAGAGGAATAACTTATCTTGCTTCTAACAATATCCATAAGAGTACGATTTTACCTTTCAGCAACACCATTCTGCTATAGCACACTTAGTAATGCATATTGAGTACAAAAATCCTGTTGTTTTAGGAATCTAGCAAAATAACTAATATTCTAACTAGATCCATCATATCTATCATAAAATTCACCACCCTTATCAGATCTGACAATTTTAACTTTTCTATCTAATTATCTCTCGACCTCATTTATGTACACTTCAAGAATATCAACGACTTGAGACTTTTTTATGTATTAGATAAACATAACCATATCTGGACAAGTTATCTATAAATGTGATGAATAATCTCAAGGAGTTCTTTACTTCTTGTGGTATTTTTCTTTATATGTTTAGTTTGCATTCTCTTAATGCAATATATACAAACATCAAAATCAGTGAAGTCTAAATGTTCTAAAATATTATCCTTTACTAATCTTTCAATTATTTCCTTAGAGATATGTCTCAATCGCTTATGTCACAATATAGAAGATATTTTATTATTGAAATTACGTTTCAATTCAACACTTGATTGTAAGGTCATTAATGTCTTTGCAAACTCAAGATCCAAATTAATTCTGTATAAATTATCACACATAATTCCAGAACTAACTTTTATTGAATCATAAAATATATTGAGTTTACCACTACCAAAAGAAAGATAATATCCTAACTCATCAATTCTAGATAGAGAAACTAAATTTCTAGAAATAGTAGGAACATAATATGTGTCAACAAGATCCATCAAATTACTCGTCTCTAAGCGTAAACGATAAGTTCCCACTAATAGTATGAACCTCTCATGTTCTTTTGATTTCCGGATTGAAAGAAATTCCTGCATGTTATTGGTAATATGAGTTGAAGCACTAGAATCAATCCACCAAGTATTAGAAAGAACTTCTATAATGTTTGATTCGAAACATACAAATGTTATGTTAATACATTTCTTTTCGAATTAAGTCTTGCGTTTAATGCAGTCCTTCTTCACATGTCCTTTCTTGTCACAAAAGAAGCACTTTACAGAAAAGGCTTTCTTTTCATTAGTCTGTTTAACATTTCCAGAACCGGCAAATTTCTTTGATTGATGATGCTTCAATTTTATTTTCTTGTTACTAACTCCTTGAGTCACAATCATGACATTATATGAACTTTCTTGGTTTAATCTCAATTCTTCCTGAACACACATGCTAGTGTATTGTAGTGAATCTTGAATGGGCCAAACTGAGAAGGAAGGGAATTGAGAATAAACTGCATGAGGAAAGACTCATCAACATTCATGCCTAATTTTTAATTTTTACAACTTTATCAACCATATTGAGGAAGTGATCTTGAATTCCTCAAGTGCCATCATACTGAGCCATAGTTCTTTCATTGATGTGCCAACCAATAACTTATTAGCAGATTTAAATATGTCCTCAATAACCTTTAAATATTCCTATGCGCTAATTGCAGTTGGTAATAAAGTCTTTATATTATTTACAATTGTCATTCTTATGAATATTAAACTACGCCTATTAGATCTTTACCAAGCCTTCATTTCATTAACTTGTTCTATAGTACTTTCATTAGTTCAGTCTGCAGGCTTTTCAACAAGAAATGTTAAATCAAGATCTAATACACCCAGTGTAAATTTCACATACTCTAACCATTCTAAATAATTTGATCCAGAGAGTACAAGGACACTATAAGCATATGAATGTATGGGCAGAAGTACCACTGTAAAAATATAGAACAACATTATGTTAGGATCAAGAGCACTAAGATGTTCATACGATTAAAAAGGTGTTCATACGATAAAAGCGATTTCGGTAGAAAAGCCGATTCGTAAATTTCTTTAACTTGTAATCAAGAGAGATGTAGTTAAAGGAAATCTATGAAGGCAGTTTGCAGTTATGATGAAAGTTAAAATGTAAGCACAAACTGAAATATGATGTTCGTACGATAAAACTGATTTACGTCTAAACGTCGATTCGGAAAATACTGAACTTTAAAACACGATCGTAAATGTGCAGAAGGCAGTAAGCTATTGAGGAGGTTTGCAGTAAGGATAAGATGCTCAAAATAAATGCAAACCGAGATTTAGAGTGGTTCGGTCAATCTTGACCTACATCCACTTTTGGCTTCCTCCACCGACGAGGTCACCGACGTCTACTAGAGGCCTTCCTTCAATAGGCGAAGGCCAACCACCCTTTTACAGTTTCACTCCTTTTGACGGGCTTAGGAGACAACCCTTACAAAATTTTCTCTCCTCTCTTTAAAGATCAAAACTTGGAAGAAAAGAGAGAGAACTTTTGGCCTTTACAACAATTTTAAGCTCTAAAAATCACAGAATAAGATCAGGATTTCAGTGTGTTTTTGGTGCTCTTTCAGTGCTGAAAGGGTGGGGTATTTATAGGCCCTAACCCAATTTGAATTTCAAGCTCAAAACTATCAATTCCAGAAATTTCGGGATCTGGCGGTTGCACCTCCTGACTGAGGCAGTTGCATCACCTAGCAGAGCTCGAAGAGTGAGCCTCTGGGCGGTGCCACCTCCTGTCAGGGGCGGTTGCACTTCCTGCCAGAGCTCGAAGACCGAGCTCAAGCGGTGCCACCGCTTGACTGAGGCGGTTGCACCTCCTGCCAGAGCTCGATGATCGAGCTCAAGCGGTGCCACCTTCAGGCTGGGGCGATTCAACCTCCTGACAGAAATCTGGGTTCGAATTGGTTGATCCATTCGGCCCAATTTGGGTTTTTCAGGGGCCCAATTGCCCCAAGATTAAGTTAATGGGATCACCTCCCATTTCCAACTTAATCATTGTACTAACTACGATATTTCCTAAGACATTTACTACAACTTGCTCCGGTGCGTCAATCGCTTCTTCCGGCGAGCTTCCGGCGAACTTCCGTCGATCATCCGATGAACCCTTGGTGATGCTCCTGCGGACTTCCGGCATGCTCCTGGACTTGCGACGATCCACTTCGCGAGTTCTGACGAGCTTCTTTGGCAAGCTCCGGGACTTCTCGAATTTGTTCCCGCAGAACCTCCGACGACCGTCCGGACTTCCATCGAACTCTCGAACTCCCAACGTGATCATAGTCTTGACTCCGGCGCAACTCCTACTGCATGTCTTACTTTCATCGTAGTTAATCATGCACACTTAAAACAAAATTCGATCTAGACAATTAATACTAAGCATTAATCAAGTTGTCCGGCATGTCATTGGTCTCTCGACGCTTCGTCCGATTCTTCGGCGCATCGTCCTCTCTTGCGGCCTATTGCCCAATCGGCCAGTTGACTCCGCAATGTTAGCATCAAGAGCACTAAGAGGGGGGGGGGGGTGAATTAATGCAGCGGAAAACCTTCTACGAAATATAAAAACTGCGTTCGTTCGTTAAAAGTGATTTTGGTAAGAAAGTCGATTCGTAAATCACTTTAACTTTTGTTTAAGCGAGATGCAGCAAAGATATAAATGCAGTTTGTAGTTATGATTCTAATCAGATAGTAGGTGCAAACTGAAATATGATATTCGTACGAAAAAACTGATTTACGTCTAAATGCTGATTCGTAAATCACTTGATTAAGCGAGATGCAGTTTAAGCAAGGATATAAAGGCAGTTTGCAGTTATGAGAGAAATCAAAGCGTAAACGAAAATAGAAATATGATGATCGTACGATGAAACTGATTTACGTCTAAACGCCGATTCGGAAAGTGTAAAACTTGAAACCCGATCATATATGTGCAGAAAGCAGTAAGCTGTAGTGAAACTTGAATGGGCCAAACTGAGAAGGAAGGGAATTGAGAATAAACTGCACGCGGAAAGACTCATCTACATTCATGCCTAATTTTTAAGTTTTACAACTTTATCAGCCATATTGAGGATGTGATCTTGAATTCCTCAAGTGTCATCATACTGAGCCGTAGTTCTTTCATTGATGTGCCAACCAATAACTTATTAGCAGATTTAAATATGTCTTCAATAACCTTTAAATATTCCTATGCGCTAATTGCAGTTGGTAATAAAGTCTTTATATTATTTGCAATTGTCATTCTTATGAATATTAAACTAAGCCTATTAGATCTTTACCAAGCCTTTATTTCATTAACTTGTTCTATAGTTCTTTCATTAGTCCAGTCTGTAGGCTTTTCAACAAGCAATGTTAAATTAAGATCTAATACACCCGGTGTAAATTTCACATACTCTAACCATTCTAAATAATTTGATCCAGAGAGTACAAGGACACTAGAAGCATATGAATGTATGGGCAGAAGTACCACTGTAAAAATATAGAACAACATTATGTTAGGCTCAAGAGTACTAAGAGGGAGGGGGTGAATTAGTGCAGCAGAAAACTTTCGACGATTAAAAATGTGTTCGTACGATAAAAGTGATTTCAGTAGAAAAGCTGATTCATAAACTTCTTTAACTTGTAATCAAGCGAGGTGTAGTTAAAGGAAATCTATGAAGGCAGTTTGCAGTAATGATGAAAGTTAAAATGTAAGCGCAAACTAAAATATGATGTTTGTACGATAAAACTGATTTACGTCTAAACGCCGATTCGGAAAATACTGAACTTTAAAACACGATCGTAAATCTGCAGAAGGCAGTAAGCTATTGAGGAGGTTTGCAGTAAGGATAAGATGCTCAAAGTAAATGCAAACCGAGATTTAGAGTGGTTCGGTCAATCTTGACCTACATCCACTTTTGGCTTCCTCCACCGACGAGGTCACCGATGTCTACTAGAGGCCTTCCTTCAATAGGCGAAGGCCAACCACCCTTTTACCGTTTTACTCCTTTTGACGGGCTTAGGAGACAACCCTTACAGAATTTTATCTCCTCTCTTTAAAGATCAGAACTTGGAAGAAAAGAGGGAGAAGAACTTTTGGCCTTTACAACAATTTTGAGCTCTAAAAATCACAGAATAAGATCAGGATTTCGGTGTGTTTTTTGTGCTCTTTCAGTGCTGAAAGGGTGGGGTATTTATAGGCCCCAACCCAATTTGAATTTCGAGCTCAAAACTATCAATTCCCGGAATTCCGGGATCTGGCGGTTGCACCTCCTGACTAAGGCAGTTGCACCGCTTGGCAGAGCTCGAAGAGTGAGCCTCTGGGCGGTGCCACCTCCTGTCAGGGGCAGTTGCACCTCCTACCAGAACTCGAAGACCGAGCTCAAGCGGTGCCACTGCCTAACTGAGGTGGTTGCATCTCCTGCCAGAGCTCGAAGACCGAGCTCAAGCGGTGCCACCTCCTGGCTGGGGCGGTTCAACCGCCTGGTAGAAATCAGGGTTCGAATGGGTTGATCCATTCGGCCCAATTTGGGTTTTTCAGGGGCCCAATTTCCCCAAGATTAAGTTAATGGGATCACCTCCCATTTCCAACTTAATCATTATACTAACTACGATATTTCCTAAGGCATTTACTGCAACTTGCTCCGGTGCGTCAATCGCTTCTTCCGGCGAGCTTCCGGCGAACTTCCGTCGATCATCCGATGAACCCTCGGTGATGCTCCTACGGACTTCCGGCAAACTCCTGGACTTGCAACGATCCACTTGGCGAGTTTCGACGAGCTTTTTTGGCAAGCTCCTGGACTTCTCGGATTTGATCCCGTAGAACCTTCGATGACCGTCTGGACTTCCATCGAACTCTCGAACTCCCAACGTGATTATAGTCTTGACTCCGGCGCAACTGCTACTGCATGTCTTACTTTCATCGTAGTTAATCCTGCACACTTAAAACAAAATTCGATATAGACAATTAATACTAAGCATTAATCAAGTTGTCCGGCATGTCATTGGTCTCTCGACGCTTCGTCCGATTCTTCAGCGCATCGTCCTCTCTTGCGGCCTATTACCCAATCGGTCAGTTGACTCCGCAATGTTAGGATCAAGAGCACTAAGAGGGGGGGGGGGGGGGGGGTGAATTAGTGCAGTGGAAAACCTTCTACGAAAAATAAAAACTGCGTTCGTTCGTTAAAAGTGATTTTGGTAAGAAAGTCAATTCGTAAATCACTTTAACTTTTGTTTAAGCGAGATGCAGCAAAGATATAAATGCAGTTTGTATTTATGATTCTAATCAGATATAGGCGCAAACTAAAATATGATATTCGTACGAAAAAACTGATTTACGTCTAAATGCTGATTCGTAAATCACTTGATTAAGCGAGATGCAGTTTAAGCAAGGATATAAAGGCAGTTTGCAGTTATGAGAGAAATCAAAATGTAAACAAAAACAGAAATATGATGATCGTACGATAAAACTGATTTACGTCTAAACGTCGATTCGGAAAGTGAAAAACTTGAAACCCGATCGTATATGTGCAAAAAGCAGTAAGCTGTAGTGAATCTTGAATGGGCCAAACTGAGAAGGAAGGGAATTGAGAATAAACTGCACGCGGAAAGACTCATCAACATTCATGCCTAATTTTTAAGTTTTACAACTTTATCAACCATATTGAGGATGTGATCTTGAATTCCTCAAGTGCCATCATACTGAGTCGTAGTTCTTTCATTGATGTGCCAACCAATAACTTATTAGCAGATTTAAATATGTCTTCAATAACCTTTAAATATTCCTATGCACTAATTGAAGTTGGTAATAAAGTCTTTATATTATTTGCAATTGTCATTCTTATGAATATTAAACTAAGCCTATTAGATCTTTACCAAGCCTTCATTTCATTAACTTGTTCTATAGTACTTTCATTAGTCCAGTCTGCAAGCTTTTCAACAAGCAATGTTAAATCAAGATCTAATATACCCAGTGTAAATTTCACATACTCTAACCATTCTAAATAATTTGATCCAGAGAGTACAAGGACACTAGAAGCATATGAATGTATGGGCAGAAGTACCACTGTAAAAATATAGAACAACATTATGTTAGGATCAAGAGCACTAAGAGGGGGGGGTGAATTAGTGCAGCAGAAAACTTTCGACGATTAAAAATATGTTCGTACGATAAAAGCGATTTCGGTAGAAAAGCCGATTCGTAAATTTCTTTAACTTGTAATCAAGCGAGATGTAGTTAAAGGAAATCTATGAAGGCAGTTTGTAGTTTTGAGGAAAGTTAAAATGTAAGCGCAAACTGAAATATGATGTTCATACGATAAAACTGATTTACGTCTAAACGCCGATTCAGAAAATACTGAACTTTAAAACACGATCGTAAATGTGCAGAAGGTAGTAAGCTATTGAGGAGGTTTGCAGTAAGGATAAGATGCTCAAAGTAAATACAAACCGAGATTTAGAGTGGTTCGGTCAATCTTGACCTACATCGACTTTTGGCTTCCTCCACCGATGAGGTCATCGACGTCTACAAGAGGCCTTCCTTCAATAGGCGAAGGCCAACCACCTTTTTATAGTTTCACTCCTTTTGACGGGCTTAGGAGACAACCCGTACAGAATTTTCTCTCCTCTCTTTAAAGATCAGAACTTGGAAGAAAAGAGGGAGAAGAACTTTTGGCCTTTACAACAATTTTGAGCTCTAAAAATCATAGAATAAGATCAGGATTTTGGTGTGTTTTTGGTGCTCTTTCAGTGCTGAAAGGGTAGGGTATTTATAGGCCCCAACCTAATTTGAATTTCGGGATCTGGCGGTTGCACCTCCTGACTGAGGTGGTTGCACCACCTGGAAGAGCTCGAAGACTGAGCCTCTGGGCGTTGCCACCTCCTGTCAGGGGCGGTTGCACCTCCTACCAGAGCTCGAAGACCGAGCTCAGGCAGTGCCACCACCTGACTGAGGCGGTTGCACCTCCTGCCAGAGCTTGAAGACTTAGCTCAGGCGGTGCCACCTCTTGGCTGGGGCGGTTCAACCGCTTGGCAGAAATCAGGGTCCGAATGGGTTGATCCATTTGGCCCAATTTGGATTTTTCAGGGGCCCAATTGCCCCAAGATTAAGTTAATGAGATCACCTCCCATTTCCAACTTAATCATTGTGCTAACTATGATATTTCCTAAGACATTTACTATAACTTGCTCTGGTGCGTCAGTCGCTTCTTCCGGCGAGATTCCGGCGAACTTCCGTCGATCATTCGATGAACCCTCGGTGATGCTCCTGCAGACTTCCGGCAAACTCCTGGACTTGCGACGATCCACTTGGCAAGTTCCGACGAGCTTCTTTGGCAAGCTCATGAACTTCTCGGATTTGTTCCCACAGAACCTCCGACGACTGTCCGAACTTCCGTCGAACTCTCGAACTCTCAACGTGATCATTGTCTTGATTCCGACGCAACTCCTACTGCATATCTTACTTTCATCGTAGTTAATCCTGCACACTTATCTCAACATATAGATTAGATAACAAATGACAATTGACTTCATCGTCAAAATCCGAAATTCAACACATTAATGCTTTGAGTTTATCAAAAATTGATAAACTATTGATATCATCTATATTACACCTTTGGGTGAAATATTGACAAATCTAGTGTTCACTCAAGAACATTTATGGATGACTGAAACCATCCTTGTAGAATAGTGTTGTTACCTTTAGGTATACAACCCTAAATTGCAAGGATATCCAAAACAGTATCATCCTACCCCATCACATAATTATTTAAAGTAGATTCTCCTTTGCGATTATCTAAATCTCCTAATTATGTGTGCCATTGTAAATATTATTTCCTTAATATCATTTATGAGTGATTCCTTAATATTATTTTATCAATCATTGGTTTAGGTCACTTTGGTGGCCACAATACCAATACAATAATTTAAAACATAATTTAAAATATCTTATAAATAATAAAATTTTTATTATAATTCACATCACAAAAGCTTATCATCCCAAGCCACTTTGGCATTTACAAATCAGATAAAACTTAAAGAGATGAATTATAAATAATATTCATCAAATTTCTTTAATTTATACAGTTCAATAATAGAATAACAACTATAATAATTATTGAATATTAATGCTAAACAGTTCAATAAAATAACAACCATAATAATTATTGAATATTAATGTTAAGTAGTTCAATAATAAAATAATAATAATAATAATTATTAAACATTAATCAGTAAAATAAAACATATATGATAATCATGATAACATATAAATCATGCTTTCATGTGAAAGTTAAACATTATTTCACAATTTCAAATATATACATGTGAAAAAGCAAATAAATATCCAAGAACAATAATTAGATTTTATTTACCACATGTATAATCAATAATTCATATGAGAAAACTATAAAACTAAACCATAATTTATATTTTTTTAATCAAAGATTAATTCCAATCAAATAGTCAAAATATAATCATGATTAAATTCAATCATAATTATAATGAACCATATTTATCAATTTTACAATTGAGAGTATAAATTGAAATTCTGTAAAATTATAAATATGTTGTCAGGACATAAATTGGAATTACTAAATCTATAAAGGACAGAACTATAATTTGATAAAACTCTAGCCTCGAGGGTAAAATCATAAATATGATAAAAACCCTAATCTGCCTGTGCTACCTTCGCGTACGGCGTTGCCGTTGCCCGCGCACAGTCGCTGCGATGGTTCTTGCTTGCGTCGCTGCTGCCTATGTGTGCGGAGTCGCCGCTACCTGCACGTGCGGCACTGCTGTTGCTCGCGCACGGCCACTGCGACAGTTCCAGCCTGCACGCGGTCACTACCGCCGCGGCACTACTGTCATGGGGCTGCCACTACCTCTACGTGCGGCCGCTGCAATGGTTCCTGCCCTCGTGCAACAAAATCGTTGGCTGTACGCAATTGAAGCGATCAAGGATGATCATTTATGCATCGAAACCAAAATAATAGATTTAATATATTTAATCTCAAGAACCTAGGCTCTAATATCAATTGTAAGCATAAAAATATGTAATATGTTAAGTTAAATATGGAAATAATATTTTATGCTAGGATTGAAATTAAATACTTAGATCTAATTTAACGATGCGTACCTTATTAGATCCTTTCTCCTCTTTTTCCTATCCTTTCCTTTCAAAGGACCACCTTTGATGGTAGAGTTGAGGAAAAACTATAATCGACTTCTATTTATAGGCGAGAGCAAGGGTCTAGGATAAGATATTAGGAGATTTTCTCACATCAATGTTATCTCTTAAAGAATCATACTTTAAATCGACTTGGCTAAAATATTTCATCAGAATCCAATTAATTATATTATATATATCTTATCCAATTATAAAGGACCACAAAATCTAACACGTTCATTATATATCAATGCTCTTTGAAGAGAGAGTTAATCATATATATCAATTGGTAACCTCGCATCCTGCAACTCAACTCCAAAGAAGAAATTGTGAATCTAGCGTGACATCAATAATTCAAGTAATAAAACTGTAATCAAATCAAATATTTAATTTAAAAATCAATTTTTATTTCCCTACTTTTCATTTAGGAAATATTAATCTTATTTTCTTGTTTGTTATTGTGAATTAGGAAACGACTATTAAGTATTCTAAATAGGATGATATTATATTTGTTAATATATTAAATAAAAATAATTCATATTAAATAAATATACAAAATTAGAAAAAAAAATTTTAATGAAGGCTTATCACCTCCTTGGAGGGATTTAGAGAGAGGAACGAGAAGTTACATTCTATTGAGGAGAGAAATGTTTTCTATCTTTCTAAAAAAATAATTTTTTTTATTTTGATTCTTTAAATATTAAAAATTTTATTGTTTGAAAATATTGATCAATCTTTTAAATATCAAAATTTTTATTGTTGCATTAAAATCTATCAACTAAAGTTTTTATAATATTATTGAACCCCTATTTAAGGTTTTTATTTTTGAATTTAAAATGCTAAAGTTTTACATATTTTGTGTTTTAAATATATGATATTTCTTGGTATTACAACTTATTTTTTAATCTTATCTAGATTAAAATTTTCTTCTTAGATTAAAATATGTTATCTAAAATTATCGATATTCTTTGATATAAAATTTAAAATATGTTATTTCGAATGGTTTAAAATTTATTTGACTAGATTAGGTTGAAATTATGTATGTATTGAAAGTATGATTTCTAATTTTTGTTGAATTTAGAAGGTTATTTCTTCGTATTAAAGCTTATCTCCTAACCTTATTTTTAATGTGTTGTTATGTTTTTTTTTCTTTATATATAATTGTTAGTGAATATATATTGTCATAATTCAGTATGAAATTGGATAAAAATTGAGTTGAAATAGCTTGCAAGTCAAGCCTAACTCATAGGTCAAGTCATAGCCCATTGGTTAGGCCCACTCAATAGACCAGACTTAGCTCGTAGACTAACTCAACCCAGCCATCATGGGCAATCACGTGCGATGTACATGACCAGTCCACAAGCTAGGCCAGCTTGGTGTGATGCATACATAGTCATGTAGTATATATGACTAGTATATAGACTGTCTTAGCTTAGTCTAATATTATTATTGGATTTGAGTTCAAACATTAATTAAATTAAATCAAACTTGATTAGTCTAGATCGATTCAGGGTGATTTTGAATTGATTAACTTATTCAAGTCAATTTTACCTAATTTGAACCTAATCTAGTCTAAATTAGTCTTAAATAGTTTCATACTAGTTAAATAAGGATTAAATATCGGTTCAACTAGGTTCTAATTAAATCATTTAATGTGATTGATTGAACTAGGGTTCAAGTCAATTGAGGGCTAATTAATAGTCTTTGATATGAATGATATTTAAAAAAGATATTTTTGATGTGTTAATTCATCCTGACATAAACATGACCAGTATGAGATAATGTTATTATTTTGCCGAGGACAAGCAGGATAATTCTCTTCAGGGATTAGCGGGCCATAAGATATAGAGACTGAATGGTTCCTTCATCCATTATTGAGAGGAATGTGTCTCCACGGTGAGGGACGTCACTTCATCCGCTATTGGGAGAATACAAACTCATCCCATAGGATAAAGCTTTTCTATCTACTATTGAGGAAGTGCTTCTTCGAGTATCTAATATATGCTAATGGGATAATTGATTTTTGATCGTGTATTCATTTTAAGTTGATTTTTGAGATTCCTATTCAATATTGATTTTTTTTATTTTTGATTTTCAGAGCAACCTCTCACTAACATTAAATGAGATTCTAATGAAAATCAAATATTTCTTTAATGTTAGGTCGAGCCACTTAGATAATTTTTTGAGTTAATATCACTGCATTTACTTTTTTAACTTATGATTATATGAATAAATGAGTTGTAATAAATATTTACCTATTTAACTATGAATGTGTGGAAAGATGTGATTAAAAAAAAATCCGAGCAAAACACTGCTTGTCAAAGGACGGAGGCACCAACAAGATTATGATTAGTTGGAAATATAACATGCAAAATACACCCAGCTCGTGAAATGCAAGCAACGACTTCGATTGAGACAACACAAAATTTGTGAAGAAACAATGCAAGCAACGACTTCGGCACACAATTTGTGGAGTAGGGGGAATAGGCATTGGCTATACGGAGGAATATCCATAGAAATCATGTGTTCGACCTGCTCGGTCGGAATTGGATTCAGTTTCTAATAAGAAAAAGGAAGAGGAATGTAACTGAAGAAATCTAATTCGCTGTTATGACTAGGCTATATTAACTCGTAGTGGCGTCCTTGTGAAACCTTCACGGTCGGAAATGTACCTTTTGGACAGGCGGGGATGATGGATAGTCTGTCTCTCTGTGCCAGGGAAAGAGAACAGCTATTCGCCTTCCTCAAAATGCAATCCTTTTAGACCTCTCGATATTTCCCTTCTTTCGTTGGCCTTCTGTTTCTTCTTCAATCCGACTGGTCGGTCGGTTGCTTGGTTGGTTGTTCTCACCAATCTGATATGGTGTCCTCAGAACCTGGTTGACCATTTAGCCAAAATCTTCTCCAAATGAAGAACCAAGTTACACAATCCATTCTCTGCCCCGGCAGTTCATTACTCGATTTGCCTTCTCTCATTCTATCCAGATAAAACAGTGTGAATATTAATTAATGAATGCAGGAGATACATTTATTCATGTTTTCATCAAAACAACAATATATATTATATATATATACATGTTTATGTATATGTATCAATGTCCAAATGATACATGTTTCATGCTACTCACATCCTCCAAGTCACTCTTCTGAGAAGAATTAGACACCAACCAGTCACTTATTTCAAAGGCAACCCGCGCCTCCCCCCCCCCACCCCTCCCACTCAAAAAACAAAAAAAATCGCACAGCATTCAGCTAACATGGAATGAAAGAAATCAAACTCAAAAGACCTTTATGGTCTCAAAGCACACCAAGAAGTGTTCAACCCCCAATAAAAGTCATGTAAGAAACCACCATGGCCTTCCACTACCACTGCAAAACCTTGTTGTAGGTACAGCCAGTCGATTCCCGACGTATAAATAAGGGAGCTGTGAAGGCTCAAACAGATGAGTCTTTGCTAATCCTTGATATGAAGAAGCAAAAGCAGCACTCAGTTATGCGCCGGATGAAATCAAGAGGATACAAACCCAATCAACTGATAGCAACCACGCGGAACTAGGAGAAAATCCAAGACCAGATTTTGTATAACAAGGCAAGAACAAGCATTGCTAACAGTTGATCCACTAAGGAGATCGTCTTTGCTCCACAAGCAGGTTCATGAGACAAAACCAGAGGAGAGCACATGTATTCGATGGAGAATGAAGGACTCGAATCACCTGTCGGCTGAAATAGTATCTCCCCTGAGGCACTATTTAGTTCTCCATTGCACCATTCCTGAATCACAGGAGAAAGCTACTCAATAGACAATTTCTGCCTAAATCATCATACTTCTCATGGTCGCTGCTGGATGGGCAACAACCCTGTTTTAACCATGACTATTCTGGTGAGAGATTAAATCGACGATCACAAGCGAAATTACCTGAAGTGGTTTACCAAAAGTAACTAGTATGTCGCCGGCCGGCATCCCAAAAATAGCAGAGCCCTCTGACCGACGGATGCAAAAGTCTTCATCGTATCCAGAAATGTGGAGACTCAAAGCATGAGAGTGAAGCGATTTTGGGTCGCTCAACTCCCTCATGTTGTTTCTGCTATGATGAGATTCATACTTTCTCAGACAGAGGACTGACTGAACCTTGCCAATTCTCTTGGAGGGTGTTTGACTCGCAACATGTTCAGAAAGAATCTTGGCAATGCACTCCCCAACGGTTTCCATCCTAGCAGCAACATTCTCCATTGTATCCCTGAAAACAACACCGCCGTGTGCCAATGAAATCTATCTTCCACTTCATGATAACAAAGAAATGGCTGCGAGAGTGTTTTTTGGAGTAAATAAAAATGCTGTTTTTGTGGCTCTCTAAATCCTGTTGTAGCCTGACTAAATCTGCTAATATCTTTCGCTTGGCTTGCCCTGGACTGTGCGTTGTCCCCAGGGGCTTTGTTCTTTCTACTCTTCTGTAAAACGAATTTGGCTGGGCGTCCACACCCTTTTCTTGGAACAAGCAAGAAGATAATGTTCCAAATTGCAGAGGTTACATTCCAACTTGATTTTTACAAAAGAGCAAAGTAGAAAAAAAAAGGTTGGGGAAAGTTGCAAAGATTTCAGAGATATAATCTTGGGATGTCTACAAACACACTGAATCAGAGATGAAGCTTTGCATATCACTCTTATAGTTAGCAAGCTCTCTTGCTTCTTCCTGTTTCTTCTGTACTCGTTCTCAATTATTTATTTTTCTTAGAGAATATATATTTTTATTATCTTCCTTCTTTCCTTCTGTTTGTTTTCGTATTATTTGCTCATTTCAAACTTATTAAATAAATCCTAGTATTTTTTCCCTGGATAAGCTAACCAGAAATTAAGAAGAAAGAAATATATATCATTTTGCATTGAACAATGATCATGAACTGGGAACATGATTGACAATCCATTGAGCTGATCAAGTAATATGTGAAATCTCTATGCATCGGATTTATCAGTTCTGGGAGAAGCTGGAAGGCTAGGATCACTACAAGAATTAGTCTCAAAAGACTTCAAATGAAAACAAGATTAACATCAAAGTAAAAAAAATAAAATATGAGAGAATAAGAGAGAAAAATAGGAACCGAGGGAGAGAGACCAAATAGGATGACTTGGAGAGGCCAACAGTATACAAGAATGGAAGTAATTCAAGTCAATAAATTGGCTTTTTCTTAACATGACATTGTTGTATATCCTTGTAACCACAGGCACCAGACCAAGCCACTACGATCCCTTTTGCCGATCTCTAAAATGGTAAAAATCTGTCCAACGGCACTCGAGCCACAATGTCGAGAAAGACATGGATCTGGAATCCATATATCACAATCATATGATTCAGACGTGAACAATCATCGCAAAAGCACTTTGCAAAAAGAAAGTGTAGAATTGATATGTGATAGGAAGCCTAGATATGTGACACATTACCTAATTCTCTTAGTTACCCTTTTTAATTGCATTAACAAGGCAAGAACCATGCACATTAAGTCGTCAAATAAAGAGAATTATATAAATAGTTTATTTCAGAATCCTAAAAGAACTCATAGGTATGACCATATGATCCAAGTCTTAAATTTTTATGTGGCTAGACCAACAGAAGGAGATGTACACATAAATAGATCAGATATAGTTGCATGAGTGTAATCATATGCTATATCCAATAACTACAATCGTATCATAAATATTTCAAGCATTAATCATCTCGATCAATGGCAAAATATAACGATCATAACACAATGAAAGCTTTTATAAAGATAGCATAATTGGTGTTAGAAAGAAAAAACACATGAAAGACATCAGAATTTTAAAGTTGCTCAAAAGACCCATCATAAAATTTAGGCTTTGCATCAAAGAAGAACAAGAGAAAAAGATGAACTAATTACAAAATACCTCATGTAATCAATCACCTTTATCTTGATTCTTATATTTTTCAAAAGTTACATTAAGATATCTATAATTACGAAAATAAAATATTTAATCCATTGTTATTTCTTTTTAACTTTGCATAGGAATCTCAATATTTCACTTTCATAAATATAAATATCCTAATATAATTTTTAAAAATATAGAAATTGAAACGTTAAAAATAACTAATTATAAGAAATAATCTATAATTAATCTGAAAATGATGACGATCGATCCATTTTAATCTATACTATGCTGGCCCTTTTTAGAAGAAAACAAATTTATTTGGTAAGCCAGGCACCAGTTTTATTAATTAATAAGCAGCGATATTGGATCAATGCGTGGATTTTGTTAGGTATTGCTTTGATGATCAATATATCGCACCTGAGGATCCGATAGGAATTGGGCCACATCCGCTGAAGGAGCCGCTCCGTCTCCGGGCTCCGCAACCGATACCAATAGAACTCCTCGCCGACACCATCCCTCCGCCCGAACCACCGCTGCCCCAGCTCCCCCTTATTTTTATCCGCCTCCGACGTCGCGAACAATGGGGCACCAGCCTCAATAGCCGCCCTGGCTTCCTCGACCAGCGACGTCTCCCCGCAGGCCACGCGCACCGCTCCCACTTCAGACGCAGCCGCGAGCACCCTCCGTATAACCGACTCATCGCCGGATACGAGCGATGTGAGGTCAACCTCCGGCGGGACCTTGAGCGGCGACCGTGACGGATAGTAGGATCCCGGGAGTGTGAGGTCGGGGACGCGGAGCGAGCCATCAAGGTATTCAGAAAGGACTTGATCGTCGACAGCGGCAGATCGCAGGCCCTTCCCGGTGGCGATCGGGGTCGGAGGCGGTGCGCGGAATCTATGGCTCCGCGCCCCCATCGGGTTCGTCGTGGTCGTTGCCATCGAACAGCCAAGCGATCTCCCAACGAACGTGAGAGAGAGAGAGGAATTCGAATTCCTCGGTCATAAGTAGAGTGGTCCACCAGGTGCAGCCGTCTGATTTCGAGATGGACGGTAGATATAATATATATATGTATATATATATATATAAAATATGCTACAAGTATATATATTATTCAATTGAATTTTAAATTTATGACTTATCGTATAATTGAAATTTATTCACAACTAAATTATCTCGATGCCATTGATTTCTTAAATTCTTAAATAAAATTCTTCCAGATGTTCGATCTATTGAAACAACAATAGAGACCGAGTCCACCACCACCCAGGAGTGCTTGGGCATGCATGCAAAAAGGTTTTAGCGGTGCATGGCCTTGAATCAGTTTCACTGTAGCAAGCCAAGGGTGGGATCTGATCGATGGCGATGCAGAGAATACATACTCTATTCACGGACAGGATGGTAAAGCAGGAGGCTATCAAAGCGGCGCCGTTGATCGTAATTCTGAAGCAATGGAAAGAAGAGGCACTATTACTTTATAGAAAAATTGATACGGAAGACTTTAAAAAGGTGGTGGGTTGTCTCCCACGATGCACGTCTCGCTAAAAGAAAAGTAATGCTTCTGTCGTAGTTAGATATGGAAAGCACAACCACCACCCATCATCGCCTATCATAAGAAAATTGATTTCACATCTCCTTTTCTTTTTGTTTTTCTTCTCTTGTGTGGACCTTAAAAATGTGGTCTTTTGTCCTCACCGACACATACATGTTTACGAGGTTGAACTCGTAAGCGTACGTACGTCCGAAGGTGAAACTGAAACATAAATGTGATTATATCAAATAGTAGAGTATAATAAGACTATATTGCATGTGTTTATATAAATACAAACATGCCACAATCTAATCTCATGCGCAGCCCTGATATGTCCCCAAAATTATGGTCTTCTCGTTTCGATTGACGATGATCCAACAGTACTCTCCGACAATAATATCAATCCGAGCACTACAAGACCATATTGCATGTCTATAAACACAGACTCCACACAATCCATCCTTAGGTACAACCACGATTTATCCTCAAAATTATGGTCTTTTGGTGTCGATTTATGGCAATCCAACCATTCTCTCCAACAATGACGGCGACCCAAAATCAAAACTTATATGTGTTTTTTTCCAAGAAAATTGCATATTCCCTCCTTAGGTAATCTTCTCATCTCATCTGGGTCATGGACTTGCACGTTTAGGTCTTTGAAGTTTCAAAATTAAAACAACGTAATCCCTACTATCCTATCCATGTCTTTGACAGAAAAGTCTCGAACATGACATCATATATGAAAGTTATAGTTAAATGAAGGATAAAATAGTCATTTCAAACCTTCACCAATCATACAAAGTGTTGAGATTTTATTTTAAACATAAAAATAAAAATAAATTTTTTTATTTATTTCCTTTAATTATTTAATGGTGTTCATTACTCTTTGTTGATTTATTTGATGTTTTTAATGATAATTATAGGTTATGATTACATATAGAAGTATCATTATGACCTTTTAGCGGTTATAGATTCTACTCTTCCATATAAAGTGAATATATCGCTTGGTTTATAAGAAAAATACATCTCTTCTCATTTCTTATATTCTTCTGACTAAAAAACTTTTCTTCTAAATTTTTCTTAACATCTTTCTTAATTCTATTACTCATTTTTTAACTTTTGATACTACGTGAACCTCCATGTCGTTGTGTGCAAAGAAGAAATCTCGGTATTATCTTTGAAAAATAGATTTAACCATAAACCTAGACAAAGGGGTGGAATCATTCCTAGCATCAAATACAATTTTGGATAATATCTAATTCTTTATTATTTCTTATTTTTTAATTAAATCAGATTTAATTTTTATTATTAAGTTTTTATCTTAACCCAAAGAGATCATGCATCAGATTAGAAAGATCGAACATTGCGCCAAGAAGATTGATTGTTGTAGGAGTTCAACATGTCGATAGATTGGGCAATACATCGAAGGAAATGACGATACGTTGGAAGTTCGAATGAAATGCCGGATGAACTAATAACATGCCGGACAATGTAGGCTTCATGATTATTAAGTTTTGATCGAAGTAGTTTAGAGTCTAATTGAGTTAGTTTCAAGTGTAATTATGTCAATTTAATTAGGAGCCCATTGGGTCTAAATCTAGGTTGAATTAGGCCAATTTAGTGACTTAAGGTTGAGCTAAGCGGTGGCACCCTTAGCCCAAGCGATAGCACTACTAACCTAGGCAATGGTACCACTTATGAGTTGGAAAGTACGTATTATTCTTTTTCGAGAAACCCGACGATAGTACTACTAGGGTCAGCGGTACATGGTGTCAGGTGGTAGTACCACCCAATCAAGTGGTGGTATCACTAGAACACACTCTCTCAAGCTATGTCGGGCAGTAGTACCACTGGAGCCCTAGTTCCCAAGCTTTGTCAGGCAATAGTATCGCCCAACACAAGTGGTGGTACCATTAGTACCCAAAAATATAAGGATTTAAATTTTTTACTTTATTTTTAAAGCCATTTGGGACTTATAAAACCTCACTCATGTTTGCTTGACAAAGCATGGAAAGCTTATGATTTTAAAGTATTGTAAACTCTTGAAAAGTGTTGAGTCTCTTTCTCTTTAAGTTTATAAGTTATTCTCAAGGAGGTGTGAGGTCTTTTATAAAAAAGGGGTGTAAAAGTTCTCTCCTAAGCTTGTGAAAAAGAGAGAGTTGTAACAAGGATGGTTGATCTTTGCTCATTGAAAATAAGATCGATAGTGAAAGCTAGTGGTCTCGAATGAAGAGGAATAGAGAATGAACATAGGTTGGGATGATCAAGCCACTATAAATCTGGTTTGCATTTCTCTCTATATTTTTTTCCTTGCTATTACTGACTGATTTAGTTGTTCACTACTATTACCCACATTTCAAGTTAAATACATTTTTGATACATATTTTTCAATCAAAATTTTGGAATCGAAACTTTATGTCAATTAGTATCTTTACGATCCTAACAATCATGACTCCTCCCCTAATTAGGTGATTTATATCATATTGAATCTTACTTTGAAGTTGAGGATTCTCAATAGCTTCTTTAGAGTATTATCTTATTAAACTTGATTTATACCCTTTATATTTAATTCAGAAAGCATCTATGAAGCCTCATCGGTTGGTAGTAGACTTCTTCTTGATGATAATATCTTCTTTAAGAGGATTCTCTTAGTCGGACACCTAAGTGTTCTAAAGATAATGTCTCCTTCAACTTTTTATATGAAATTGATGGCTCAAGCATCTTCAAATTCTTGATATTCACAACTGAGTATATCTATATGAGATGGGCTTTAGCTTCTTTTCTTCTCATTTGAGTCTTTCTTACCTAAGGTGTAGCCAAACAAGATCTCCTTCATAGAATTATTTTTTGACATAGTATCAATTGTGTTATTCTTTGTATTTCTATTGGCTTTACTAAAATTATTTCTTAACCTTTTCATGCACCGGATATTCTCCAAAAAAATTTTGGGCTTATTTGTGTTACATTGCTTTTGTCGAAGGTAATTGATTTTGAATCGATCACAAACTATAGGTCAAAAGAACTTTGATATAAATAACTTAAGCATACCTCAAATAATGATTTATTGTAGAATTATATATTGCCTGGTTGAAAGCAAATTGAAGGTACGATAGGATTTCATCCCATGTCTTGGGAGTCGAGAGTTATATTCTCAAAGGAGATGAACCATGGTATAGTTCACTATTGATAACAACTAAGATTTTCCTTGATAATAGTTAAGATTTTTCCAACTACATGAGGAAATATCATAGCTCTTTTGAGGGAAATCCTCCTTCCTAACGTATATAAATAGGGAGCATGATATCAAACATAAATAATATCTTCTTTATTTTATTTCTAACATGATATCATTTCATTTCTCATATTCTCCTTCACCTCTATCTTCAGCTCCTCCTTTAACCCTATAGCTCTCGACTCAACATGGATGGGTAGATATAAGCTTATAGGAGATGCACATAACACAATGGTCCTTTAGAGATCCACCTTCTTGTCTTCGTTGTTGCTCCATTGAAGCTTCTCCATGTCTCTTGCATCGTCTCCGCCGGCAATGCTCACCACCCGGGGGCCCCTGATCTTTTTCGATACTAGCTTCGGAAGCGCCACTATTAACACACCGTCCTCTAGCTTGGCACTCACAAAGTTGAGATCGACATTGTTCGATAGCCGAAACTGGCGCCAGAACTTACCGTAGGAGCGCTCCACTAGTGATTCACTGCTGGCTGCCCCTTCCCGATACATTGCAACTCCATTCAACTAGAGAACCATTCAAATAAGCCAGTCTGCACAGAGCTAAACACATCTAACAAAGAACTCGTCTGCTAGCAACCCACCTCAAGCGATGCTGATCTGCACCGGCATCACTACCGTCATTGCAGCAACAGTCCCAAGGAAGAAGTATGACTTATTGCACCAAATCATAATAGTCTTCTCACCCACCTTGCAGAGTCCCACTTTGCTTCTTTAGATTGGTACATATCCTCAACATGTCCTCATCATTTACATATGACGCTCCACTTACTATCCCTATAGGAAACCATAGTACTTTTCCCTCTATATGCCTTATTTCCATCAATGTTATAACTTTCATCCCCTTTAAGTTATCTAAAGATGGTAACTATGCATCCTAGCGTTCTCAATTTTCTAATCTCCTATTTGGCTATGATCTACTAGGCTACGTTGATGACTCTCTCCGTTGTCCACCAACGATGCTCAACATCCCAAGAGCACCCAATCTAGTACCAAATTCGGACCACAAACTATGATTACATCAAGATCGTCTCATCCTCCAAGCAATTCAAGTCTCAATCGTTGAATCCCTTATCCTACTCATATCTTTATGTAACACTACTGCCGAAGCTTAGTGCAAGTTGCAAACCACCTTGGCAAATCATTCACATACTCACATGCTTAGTCTCCTATCCAGTCTCATGAAAATAAAATAAAAGGGAAGTACTATTATCAATTATCTATAAAATATAAAAGTTATCATCGATAACTTAGCCTTGATAGGTCATTATGTCAGTGATGACGAAGTCATAGTTCACACCTTTAACGGCCTAGGGGACGAGTACAAGAAACTAGTAGCAGCAATGCGGGCACATGACTCACCAATGTCATTCGAAGGACTCTACGACAAGTTGACTGACTTTGAGATATATCTCAAGCGAGAGGACAAATTATCAGGATCATCCATCACAGCTCAAGTTAGTTAAAAATCTAAAAGGAGGGGCAACTATTATAACAAGATTGCTAACAAAGGTTTGACCAAGATGCCTCATGAACTTATGAGCTCCAAACAAACCATCCCTCCTCCATAGCATCAACATTTTAGTCATAACTATCAAAGCGGCTACTTCAATTATCCTCAGCCCTAACATCCCGAACATCTAAATCAACAAAGAATTGTCTACCAACTGTATGACAAAGTCGAACACTCTGCAAAAGTCTGTCGATCTCGACGCAAACTTACTCCTCCATTACATTGGCCCCAAGCAAATCTCACAACTACTCTGAATACCAGTCAACATAATTGGATTATAGACTATGCTGCATTCCATCACATTACCTCTAATCTACGAAACTTGTACATTCATAACAACTATGATGGAAATGAAGATATCATCATTGGTGATAGTAAAAGAATTCTCATTATTCATACTGGTTCCACAATACTTAATTCACATAACACAACTTTAATACTTGATGATGATGTTTTGTGTGCACCTCACATCAAACGAAATCTTATTGTCGTTTCTCAATTCTGCAACCAAAATAATATATCAATTGAATTCTTTCCTAACTCCTTTCTTGTCAAGGATTTGAGCATGGGGGCATCCTTAGTCCGAGGCCAGCGTAAGGGCAATATATATGAGTGGTCGTCAATTCCATAAATCACCCAGCACACTGTCTACTCTTCCATCGCAGCTCTAGTTGATGTGTGGCATTGTTGTCTTGGGCATCCCCCATCCTTTATCTAAATTACTTTCTCGTTTTAAGTAATGAAAGTCATAGACTCTCTTTTGGAATTTCTTCCATATCCTGCTCTAAACCTTTTGAAATTATTTATACCGATGTTTGGGGCCCTGCCCTAATCACTTCTTTTGATAAGTTTAGATTTTTTGTCATTTTCGTCGACTACTTTACCAAGTATACATAGTTATACCCTCTCCACCATAAATCTAAAGTTTCAATAATATTTTTCAACTTTAGAAAGTGAGTTGAGAACTTCTTTTAGTCTACAATTAAAAAAGTTTACTCTGATGACGATGGTGAATATCAAGCCCTCACATCCTATCTCTCAGCTTGTGGTATACAATACCTTAAGTCACCCCCATATACTTCTCAACTAGTTGGTTTTGCTAAACGCAAACATCGACATATAGTTGAAACTAGTCTCACACTCCTCCATCAAGCCTCTATGCCAACAACTGTTTGGCCTGCGGCCTTTCTAACTACTGTCTACATCATCAATCATATGCTCACTCCAGTCCTTTAGTACTAGTCACCATTTGAAAAATTATTTTATAAATCTCCAAACCTTTAAAAACTCAAAGTATTTGACTATTTATGTTATCCATGACTACGTTCCTATGTCTTGCATAAGATAACATCAAGATCTAAGCCTTGCACTTTCATTATATACTCTCTTGAACATAATATATTTCGATGCTACGAACCCCAAACTCAAAAAGTCTTTATATCATATCATGTTATTTTTGTGGAGTCTACCTTTCTATTTTAAAACCCTGAGTTTCCTGCTATGCACCCTACTCCAACAAATATACATCACTAGAGTATACTATTGATCATATAACACCATCCAGTCCTTCTCCTCAATATCCACTGTCTTCTTCTCCGAGTTCAGCAGCTCCTCACCCCCACCATTGCTCTTCTCCCCTCTTCACAAGGTTCCCCAACTACTGAAGTAATGCCAACACAACCACTACCTAGGACCAGTGATACTAAAGTACCTCAAACCCATGTCGGTACATCTCCACTGCCCATACCTACAACATAACGTATAGCCCTTACACATCTAATGATAACATGATCCAAAAGTGGTATCTTTAAACTACGATAAGTCCTTGACCTACATGCTATCACGAAATCCTCGTTAGAGACCTATGAACCTACCACAATTACTCAAGCTCAAAAATCTCTATACTAGCTTAAATCCATATGTGAAGAATATGATGTCCTCCTCCATAATTCTACAAGGACTCTTGTACTCACTCATCCCACACAAAATATCATCGGGTGTAAGTGGGTCTTTCGAATTAAGTAGAACTCAGATGGATCCGTTGCCAGATATAAAGCACATCTAGTGACCAAAGGGTTTTATTAACGTCCTGGTGTTGACTTCATAGTGACATTCATTCCCGTTGTTAAACCCACATTCATTCGGAGTTTGGTTATCTCAAAAGATTGGCATTTACGACAACTCGATGTTAATAATGCCTTTTTACATGGGACTTTAACTGAACATGTTTTTATGCAGCAACTTACTGGCTTCATCCACTCTTAGTATTCAAGGCATGTTTGTAATCTCCAAAAAGCTATTTATGGACTTTGTCAAGCTCCAAAAGCCTGGTACACCGAACTTGGCTCGTTTTTGACATCAAATAGCTTCATCAACTCCAAGTCTGATACCTCATTATTTCTCCGTCACCAAAGTAGCAATACAATATATCTTCTGGTATATGTGGATGATATTATTGTCATGAACAATAATCCTCTGGAAATCAAGTCATTCTTCAAGCATTTAGCATATTGTTTCTCCTTTAAAGATCTAGGAACCTTAAGCTACTTTTTGGGAGTGGAAGCAACATATACAGGACTCTTCCTATCATAAAGAAAGTATATTCAAAATCTATTATCAAAGATGAATATGTAGGATGCAAAAGCGGTTATAACTCCTTTGTCTACTAGTGAGTCACTCAAACTATATGATGGAAGCACTACAACGGACCTAACTCAATACCGTCAAGTACTTATCTCTCACCCATCCAGATATCTCATTTGCAGGAAATAAATTATCACAATTCATGCATCAGCCATTTACTATGCATTGGTTTGCAGTTAAACGAATCTTGTGATATCTTCACAGGACTCTCAATCATAACCTCTTTTTTTGCAAACACTCCTCTATTCATCTCCATGCCTTTGTTAATGCTGATTGGGTAGAGAATTTTGATGACAAAACATCCACATCGGGGTATATTATCTTCCTTGGAGCTAATCTAGTCAATTGGAGTTCTAAGAAGTAAAAGACAATTGCACGATCTACAACTGAAGCTAAATATCGTGAAATTGCAACCATTGCTGCAGAACTCAATTGGGTCACGAATCTACTTAAGGAACTTGACATCAACTCTACCTCTACTCCAACAATATATTATGACAATATCGGAGCCACTTACCTATGCGTCAATATAGTATTCCACTCATGCATGAAACACATAGCCAGCGATTTTCACTTTATGTAAGAATAAGTTGTCAGATATTAATTACATGTTTCTCACATACATACACAATTGAACAACTAGCAGAGTCACTCATGAAGTCTTTCGCCTGTAAACCATTTTCATCCCATCGGTCCAAGATCGGCAATCTTGACAGGAACACCGTCTTATGGGGGCATGATAATAGTTATGATTTCCCTTGATAACAGTTAAGATTTTTCCAACTACATGATAAAATATCGTAGCTCTATTGAGGCAAATTCTCCCTTCTATCGTGTACAAGTAGGGAGCACCATATCAAACATAAATAACATCTTATTTATTTTATTTCTAACAACTACTTTATTTTAGTCATCAATTTGGTGATAGAAGGTTATGCTCTTCTTCAATTTGGTGCCTATTAAGGTCTAGAGTGAACTTCAAAAGCTACTCAAGAAACACCTGTCATGGTTGGACATGATGGAACCTGAAAGGCTAAAGTGTGCCTACATATGTTGTAAGAATAATCAAGTTCTTCTCTAGTGATAGATATGTTTTTCTATAGTTGCGGTAGAATGGGCAATGAAGTGTACAACTCTAATTTCTAGTTGGCCAGCTTTAAAGTGCTATAAAGGACATATCCTCACAAGAATTAATAACATCTTACTAGATTCGGAGCTAGTAAACATGTCATTGTAGGTCTATCAAAGTCTTGTTTATACTAAAGTATCTTGTAACTTTCGACTAGTGTGTTTCTCCCATCTAATTCACATGATTTGCTTTTTTCAGTATGCAAAGCTAAGCACCTTTGTAGAGCAATCCTCCTTGAAACATGAATTCCATATCGATTTTTGCTTTGACTTTCTTTATGGTGTTTTTTGAATTTTAGATCATCCATATACATATTCGCTTAGTCTTTGTAAAAACTATGTATTATCAACATATACACAAACAAGCAAAGACTTAAAATCAAGGGTCACAACAATCTGTTGTCAGCTAACTTATTTCACACTCCCTTTTTGTACCTGATCACTAAGTTAAATTATTATAAATATGGCATCCACTTCATGTGTCATGCTTGCTGCAACTTAGATTGTTTTTGCAGGTATTAACATGGCTAATAGTCGATGTAGACAATCATCTCCTTTTATGAGATACACACATCAATGTTTGATTACTTAATGTAGCATGAGCAATTCTTTATTATAAGTTGGATAATTCTTCTAAGATCCTTAAAATATCTTAGAGTGGCATGCCAAGGTTGGCCATCTTGTATCAAACAGCTTCTATTGCATACTTCAATACATCCACTTCCAACTTAAACTATCGTTATAGATTTAGCAAGACTAGCATAGGTTTCTTACCGATTTTCTTCTTTGGCATATGGAATGTATCATCATGCTTTTTCATCTACTCAAATATTTAACCTACCTTAGTGAAGGAATGTAAAGGAGCTACAAGAATACAGAAGCCACAAGAACAGAAAAGTTTTGGATGAATTTATATAGGTATTGACATGCACCTAAAAAACTCTAAACTTTTGTCACCATCCTTGGTTTGGGTCACTCTCAGATTGCCTCGACCTTGTCCAAGTTGATTTGGATTCATCCTCCACTAATGATGAAGCCAAGATAGCTAAGATTTCTTTTGCCAAATTAGCACTACTTTTGGTTGAGTCATTGTTTGGTGCTTCATCAAAAGCTAGAACACCTTTTGCATGAGCTCAACATATTTTTTTCTAAGTCTTACTATAAATGAGGATGTAATTGATGTAAACGATAATGAAATCCTAATATAAGGGCATAGCACATCATCCATGAGTCACATGAAGATAGCGTGCATTGCAAAGATCGAAATATTACAAAGGGGGGGGGGGTGGAGGGGGAGGGGTGATTTGTTGAATTAATGTAATAGCATTTTTAATCAATTTTAAAACTTGATAAAAAATTAATATATTTTAAAAATATGATTAATTAGGTTAAAATTGTAAGTAAAGAGAATAAGATAAAATAATAAGTAATAGGACAAGTAAAGAGAGATAAACTAATATATAGTGGTTCGGTCTTCTCGACCTATGTCCACTCTCGATTCCTCTTTTCTCGAGGCCATCGGCTTTCATTACTAATTGTCTTTCAAATGGGCGAAAATTAACTATCTTTATTATAACTCTATCATTTTTTTAAGCTTATGAGATAACTTTCACACTCTCTTTTTATACAAGATATTTCACCTTTTACAACTTAAAATTATAACCAATATTAAGATAAGAAGAAGACTCAAACTATACTCAAAATGAGAGCTTACAATACTTCACTATCTTAAGAATAGATGATATATTAACTAAGCCTAAGTAGGCTATGTATAAACTCTAAAAGGCTTTAAAAATGAAGCCAAAAAGTTAAATCCCCATAAATTTTGAAATACAAGCGGTACTATCGCTGACACTGGGTGGTACTACTGTTGTAACTTTTAATGCTGCAAATCTAAACTATAGTGATACTACCGTAATAAAATTTGAATTTTGAGTGGTACTACCACCACCCTAGGTGGTACTATCATCAAAAAAGCTAATATAGCACAAATAGTGCTAATTCAGCTCGACTTCGAGCTCAATGACTTTTTTTATAAATGGACTTTGTTTCATTCTAATATCGACTTAAATTGATCAAAAATAATCTTGATTAAGACCTTGATAAATCAATCATACATCTAATATATATATATATATATATATATATATATATATATATATATATATATATATATATATATATATATATATATATATATATATGAAGTTTTTGGTATATTGTTTCGATATATTATTTGATCTTCTGACATTTAGTCTGAACTTTTAATGCATTGCCCTTTCCTTCGGTATATCGCGTATTCTACTAGCATATCAACTTTCCCATGATATTCAATCTTTCAGTGCAATATCTAATCCTTCTGTTATGATTCCTGAACCTTTAGCTTGAAGTTCGATCTCAAGCACATCGACCAATCCTTAAGCTTGACATTAAATTTTTTATACAATAATTTCTCAGCACAACGTTCAACTCTTCTGCTTAAAAGTTAACCCCTTAGTAGTCTAATTCTATAATCGAGATATTTTTCTATATCACTTAGCTCAAAAGTATATTAATCTCATAAACTTATCGATTAATTTCATCATCAAAATATAAGATTCAACATGAAAGACATCACTGACTACTCAAACCGTCCTCATTTTGTCTTGAATGTTGTTTTCTAAGTATCTTCTTTTGGATTTGAACTTAATGATATCCTAATTTAAGTTCTAACTTTAAAAAGACTATAACAGGTTGTAGTTTATCTAGCAAATCATTGATCCATCGTGGGGTATCGATTTTTTTTATGATCTTCTTCCAGGAGCCATAGTTGATGCATATGCGCCAACCTTTATCTTTTTTTTTGAATCATCACCATCGATGAGCCGCAAGGTGAACTACTTGACTAAATGACATCACTCTTAATAAATTGAGCAACTTATCTTCGAATTTTTTTATTCTCCATGATTGAACTCTAGTACATGTGAAACTAGTGCTAGCTTCATTTGTTCACGGTTGTGGTTGTCTTATGTTGATTCTAGTTGTTCTTCTTTTATTTCTTCAAAAAGAGTTTCGGGTGAACCTTTCAACACTACTATAATGTATGACTTATAATTTTATAATGTTCATAGAATAAATTATTTCTTTTGGAAGAAATAATTGTCATTGCTATTATGATTGCCCTCTATAAGGTGAACCTTTCAGGGGCTTCCCTTTAGCCTTCCCTATATTATTTTCAGTATGAGTTTGATTCTTCTTCTCAATTGTCATTGCTATTATGATTGCCCTCTTGATGTTTTGAGTTTTAAGGAGACTCACTTATGTATCGATCTTGGCATGGAGGTTGATGATGTATTTAATAATTATCGAGTGATCATCAATGGAGATTCTAAGTGTCACCGCTTGTTATCGAAACTCGATGGTGTATTTTTGCATAGACTGATCCCTTTCTTGACATAGGTAGTGTCGCTTTCTCCATCTTTCTTCGAGATATCCCATAAGGGAAAACTCTTCTCATATGAGTCTTGTGAATCATGTCCATAACATATCTTCATCGTTGTTGGTCAAAAGATAAGCTTTCCACCATGTGAGCATGTGTCCAATCAACTTGAGTCACGTAAGCATCACCCTATTATTACTATCATAATCATATAGATCAAAGTAAATTTTAAGTTGATTTATTAGATTCATAAGTCTAATACCTCATTATTAATTAAGCTATTGTACAAGGATATGTCGATTCGAGTCTTGACTCGAAAGAGTCGAGTCCTTGCTGTGATGTTCTACTCGATAACATCTTCTTCTTGACTGCACATCTTGGATGAAGATGACTCTGTCTCCTTTGCCATAATATTCTTTACTCGGATATCCTTTACTGTAGGGTTAGTTTTGGGCCTACATCCAGCCTATCATGATCTCTATTTGTTGGGCTAATACTAACATATGGGTAGTAAGGTCAACCAAGGCTCTTAGGTTATTGGCCGCCACCCTATCAGTGTTGCTTCTATCGGGTGAGCGTAGCATGAACTCTAACTTTTGTAGGTTCTTTGCCCAACATTTAATATATGTCTTATAGGCACCATCCACAAGATTATTGCTCTAGTATGACCTGATTCGTATGAGGTATGGGTTCGACGATCTATTAACTCGATATTATCTTTTGGATAAAAATTTAGTAGAGGAGAGAACTATTGCTAAAAGATCAAGCGTAAAACCAAAAATGAACAACCTCTATTGCTTATAAAGCTAAAGTGCTAACTAAAGACTTAAAAGAAACAAAATTAAAAATACATGAGTGGACTAATAAGCACATAGAGTGTAAGTTGTTTTTGGACATCACCTAAGTGCTCTCAGTAGATCACATATTGTTGCTAATTTCGATCTCGCTCTCTCTTGTTAATGGAACCTCCTCCTCAGGTTTAGACAATAGGCAACAAGTGTCGAAGGCTTGTCATAGTAGTTGAGTGGAACTTGATGTTGGGCTTCAGCTATTGAACTCAAGGAAGAAGGTTACGGTTGGAAGGATTGTCTATTCCTCATGGAGTTTCTCCCTTCTCTCTTCTCCTCTATTCTCTCTTTTGAGGCTAGAATAGCCAGAGTCAATTAGTCTCTTGCTATGGACTTCTTTAATTACCTTTAGATGAGAGCACACCTCTTATCTTATAGGATGAGATGAGCCCTAAGTCCTTTTATAGAGCTGTCATACCCCCTTGGTGGCTACTCTTATTTGAGTGAGTGCTATTTTGATCTGAGTCATATTAAAACTAAGATTGATGTAAGTGGACTATTGTGTTTTGAGCTTCTTGAATTAGGATTAGCTAATTTTTTTTATTTTGAAAGGGTAAGTGATAGAAGCGAGAATAATTAATATTTATGATTAACTGTCAAAATCTTTATCAACTAAATTAATTAATATTTTTAAAAACAACTAAATTTATCGAATAACATTGAGATCATCTCTCATCAGAAGTAAGAAGTCAAAAACAACACTTTGCTCGAGGCAGAGTAAGATATCGATCAAAAAGCTGTAGCCCATCTGGCCATAGGCATTCTACCAAGATAGCTAGTCACATAACGCGCGCACACACGTAGGATGACAAATATTCACAATTTTACACACGTGGTCAACAACTCCAGGTCACATGCGTATATGTATTAGCATCAGAAACATGGCTGAGAGGTTTCCCCGGGAAGAGCCTTCAACATCTTTGCCGCTCAGGCCCATACTTTTTCTTCCGATAGTCTCCTCGAGAGGCTCCTCGGAGGCCATCACATGGCACTTGGAACCCTATGTTCTCGACCGCACCAACCGTCTTAAACATGCGCTTGTTTAGCTCCTCCACCAGAGCTTTGTGCAGCAGCTGGCTTCGCACGTCCATCATCGACTGGTTCCTCATTAACCGCCGGCTGTCGACACGCCTCTTGCCTCCACCAACGTGCGAGGCCTCTGTCAAAATGTTGCACTTCTCGTGGAGTTTATGGCTTATGTAGTCATCCTCGGCGGAGCTGTCCTCGGGACAAAACCTTGTCCATTTGCAGCGGCTACTGCTGGGTACCAGCGGCATCGGTTCCTTTCGGTGGAAGCTGCCATCGCTTTCTAGCTCACCACCTGAGGTGTAGTTCACAGCAGAATATTTACTCGAATGAACAGAGCTCTTGTCGTCATCATCTTGGAACAGGCCATCTGCACAAAAGAAAAAGTCGATCTACTAGTTAGCAAAGTAATGTTAAGGACCAACTTCTCTTTTCTTTCTTTTGTCAACTACTCCTTGGATCGATAGTCGCAGAGAATGAAATAAATTCCTTCATTATGCCTAAGATCAATTTCCAACACATGCACATAGATATATATATATATATATGCTGATCATTCATATAGATTATGATCATTAGTATTTGGTCTGATAATGTCCTTCAATTTAGAACTGAGTCTATCTTACTCAAATATCACATTTTCGAGCTGAACTCGCTTTAAGTCCATAGACGACGACCCAAAGCTGGCCTCACATGAGCACATTATAAATAAGATGACCCCGCGATTATATATCAATCAAGAGTGTGGGTATGCTTACATACCTCCAAGCCAGTCTACTTGGCGAGGATTGTGCTGCTGGCAGAAGATCCCCTGAGAAGAGCTTCCCCCGAATTCTGACCCTTGGGAGGACGTAGGGGAGGAGAGGCAGTAGAAAGGATGGTTGCTCCCGTCCTGGTCATCTTCCACATAGTTGTATACATGGTGACAGTCCTCGGGAGCACCTTCCCTCCAACCAGGCACCAACCTTGATATCTCCTGGGCTATCATCTCTGCTATCTCTGATGCTTCTCGATCTGTTAAGTCCAGCTCTTTTACCATCTCATTGGCCACATCTATTGATGTGTCGCCAACGATGTCGAAAGGAAAATATATGTTGCTCATCTTACCTGATGCAAAATAAGTAGCAAAACGTCACGCTAGTACAAATTTATCATAATTCTATATAATGCTCGTACGAATATATAGGGCTGCAAGAGATCACAAGCTTAAAGAAATTTTATTTAAGATCAAATTAGTCTTTCGTGGATTGGCTCATAACACAGTAAAGATATGTTCTTTTGATCCCTGGAACATTCAGGTTAGGAGCACATCTAACTTTCATGCATACTTGCTAATGAACTATGTATATATGTATGTTGAGAACATATATGCCACTAGTTTACCACTGTATGCCATTCTGTGTATCACTAATGACTCATACAATAAAAATCAACCAACAACAAAGCTCAAAGCATTATAAGATCCGACCTAAATAAATTGTGCATAGCTTGGAGTGGATTTGAACAAAAAGTTCCGTACCTTCTCGATCAGAAATCTGCACTTTGAGGAAGATAGTATCGTCCTCAGGATTCATCTTGCCGGTAATCGTCATGTCCGTACGCTTCGGTACAGGACTGGTGGCTCGGGGGCCATCTGTCGCCTGTGAGGGATCATAATCTCCATGGACGATGTTCTTAACCTCATGAGATGGACTCTTGAAGCATGGCGAAGTAGTCGGACGATCTTCAAATGCTAGAAAGGGATCGTGAAGGAGCTCCTTAGCCGATGATCTCTTGGAGACCGTTTCTAGGCACCTCCCGATGAAACGCTTTGCTTGAGGGTCTCGGATGCGATGGAAAGCATCAGGCAATTTCCCCTAGTAAGATTAAAAGTCAATTCAAAATGCTCGGTAGTGAAGTTTGAGGAAAGGAGATAGGAATAGGATGAACATGGCATTAAGATACCAGTTGCTTATGCTCTTACTGAGGTAACTTTCTTATAAATCTGAGCTGGATTGGAGCACTCGCTATAGGGGTATTCAGAGGTCAGCATCTCCAGCACGCACATGCCGAAGGAGTATATATCAACAAGCTCGTTGTATTCTTCTTCGTAGACTTCCGGCGCCATGAACTCGGGCGTTCCTGATGCAAAGAGTGGTGTACTCATTAGGGACCATTAAGTTATTCCAGTCAAGCAAACGATCTGATTTAATGAATCGACCAAGACACACTAAGCCACAAGCATCGGACTCAATGAATCCCCGCCCCCCCCCCCCATTAAGCCTAGCCTTGCAGACAGACGTGTATCGTCGCCGAAGTCAGGGATTGAAACTGGTGAGGGAATAGTTGGATACCTATGACACTGTGCGCGCAGTGGGCTTCCCGGAGCATGGCAGCCAGGCCGAGATCACCAATCTTGAGTTGCCCGAGGTGGCCATTGACAAAAATGTTGTCACACTTGAGGTCTCTGTGTATCACTGGCGGATCATGACTGTGCAAGTAGAGGATCCCCTGAAGTATCTGCCGGGCCCAGGTTTTGACAGTCCTGATATGGACTCGTGGATATCTTTGTCGGTACCTAAATCCATTTCTTTCATTTAACTTAATTATCATATTGCGTCCGTTAGAGCATTTCAGAAAGACAATAGGAAGGAACATGAAATGTAACACTAATCAGTCAGCCCGATCACAAATGTTACATTTATAATAATAAATAGTAGGTCTCAAACCGTTGCCATTGTAGAAACAGAAGCATCAATTTTTGAACCAACACCATCAGAAAGATAATTCATGCATTGAATATGCCATGGTTATATAAGAAAATATTAGAGCTGGCTAAGAAATTTATCAAAAAGTAATTTAGTAATCTAATAAAGATAATAAAGCAAAAAAATAAAAGAGACAAAAACATCATATTTACATGGTTTGATCAATTGACCTACATCTACGAACGAAGGAGGAGCAAATCACTACTATAAAAGAGATAATTATAAATGTCTTAGAAAGATGTTCCTAGGTCATAAAACACTTGAAACTACTAAACAAGAAAAGTCCAAAGCAAGCAATTAGGTTTTCTTGTGGTGCATTTGACTTCAAAGTCTAGACCCTTATTTATAGTTACAATAGGAGATAACAAGTTTGATTTTTTCCGACTAACTTGCTAAACTAATAGAAGAAGCCTTTAGTTATACACAGATTCCTTAGATTGATGTCCCCATAAATAATTATTATTTTTCAATCTATATTTTGTGGAACTTTAAGAATGCATGTGTTAAAAAGTCATAGCCTATATATAAATTAGATAAGGGACCACAATTCATTTCATTTCAAGAAATACTTAATGTCTTCCTTTTTTGTATTTATCCATCATAAAATAAAATATAAAATAATTTTAATAACCCCTCATTTGTGACTAGTAAACAATTTTTTTTTACTACTAACTATCATATAACTCCATATCATCATAATGACAATAATATTATTAAAATCACTATTGGACACATGGATCATATCAAATGTGTTATGAAATTTTAATGACTTATAAAATTTTCGACGTATAGAACATTGGTGATTCTCGGGTCACCCCCATCCCTAATTCTAAAATACTTTTTTCTTAAAATACTTTTTGGATAGAGGAAATTCTTAGGTGAAAATCATGTCTCTCTTAATCAAGATTGTGCATGTGAGAGGCAATGAAAAATATAAAACAGTTTAATATCTTTGATCGGTGAATTAATGTTTACAGGAAGTAAATATAAATAAAAAAAATTAAAAAGCACTCTCACTAATTTGAAACTCTCAAACAAATTGAAAAAAAATAAGAAAAGAAAAGACATTAACTAACTTATTAGACACCACCCTCAGCAATTGTTGCAATCCATGAATTTATGTTCAAAATAAGGAGGTGACGAAGCTCGGCTCAGAGTGGTCTTATGTAGACAGCCCATCTTCTACCCTTCATCACTAAGGTCAAGCTTTTAGATATCTGAACTAGCTTCTTCCTAGATGATGTTACATATTACTAGGCACTGAGATCGATATCCGATAAGTTCAACGCAAATATTCATTCTGACTTGAAGCTATCAAAGCAACAAAAGTCCAAGACAAATAAGTCGGCCCTACTGACGTGAACATAGCAGAATATTGGGTTTCAGAAGCCATACTCTCGGAGCGTGCCAGATGTGAACATCTCGGTGATGAAGTTGAAAGTCCTATTTGCTGCATCAATCCACGAAGCATGGAATTTGATGATGGATTCATGGCAGAGGGAGCTGAGGAGGTGGACCTCCGAGTACAGGCGCTGCAGTGCCTCAGGTGACCGTATCACCTCGCTGAGCTTAGCTTGGTTCCATGCCACCTCCGTACCATTTAGCTCATCAAATGCCCTGTAGCTGCCAGTCCTCGATCAAGGAATTAACTACTCATGTCACGCGATCTAATTTGTTGTTGCACTTTAAATAAGATATTGTGCTATCTTAGTCGACAAGGTTTGCTTCAAGGATACACTATTTTCACAGCACCTCTTCCGAGCACTTGATCAAACTGCAATGCATGTATATATAAGAGACATGAGGGTTTTCAGATTTTGATTTCGAAGACTCGTTTTTCTTTTTCTGGAAACTAAAGTTAAGGGAGAGAATGGAATGAATTCTTTTGTTTATATAAAAGTTAAAAGTGGATGCAAAAAACTGTAAAATTGATTGGATCATCAGACAAACAAGTTCTTGCATTGAACCAAAAGATTCATAAATAACCTCAGTAACATCCGGAAATAATTTGATGTGCATCTGATCTACCCGGAACAGTTTCACAAGAATCCCATTTACGACATCTACGTTACTGCAATATGATGTTGGAAAGCATCAAAATACCAGCCCAGCTATGTCGTCGCCATGTAAAAGATGAGAATGAATTTATTGTCTCAAATGCATTACACTTGGGTCACTCAGTTGACGTAGGGTATTAGCTAGCCTGGTGTCTTTTCCCACTTTCTCCACTTGTTCAGTTATTCTTACAAAGTTAAAATGAAGGTCTAGTCATAAAGCCTAGCAGCTCAACATGTTCCTGATATGCGTCCTATCATTTTGGATTACTTTATGATCGTAATCCCCAAAAGCTCAACGCTTTCCGAGCTAACAATGATGCCCGTAATATTTATAATCGGATTGGTCTGTGTCAGCTTAGGTCTCTCGACTTCTTTGATCCAAGTACTTGGCACTTGGGAATCTAGATCTGGATATACCATCCTAACCTTCACCGTACTTCCTAGTAACGACAGTATCATATTGCCATTCTTTTGGATGAAGATGTTGGTCAGCTGCTGTAAACAACAGCAAAATCTAACTTAAGCCTCACTCGGGATTTGAGGTATTGCAAGCAAAAGTAGCAACTTTGTGAAGAGCACATTAACTACAAGATACCAAGAAACCGAAACATCGTACTTCGTGAACGGACACAAAAACATATTATAGAGTATAAAGCAATTGCAGGAGAAGAAAGTATCTGATGATACGTAAACAACTAAATATCAAAGCACTCTATTTTCCTATTCCTTAATGGTTTACAATAGCATGGACCTTAATTGAAAGAGAGAAAGAAAAGAGGGTAGATTCTATCTATATATATATGTAGTAAGTACATCAAATGGAGTGCAATCGACTAACTTGATAACATATCTCAAATGACGATGCATCTTATCAAACAAAGAAAAGACAAAAAATAAATCTAGGCATTTGATCATGGCGAGAACTTACACGACCATAGCGACCAGTCGGATCGGTCTCTACGAACCCGTTCCCCACGGCAATCCGCTCCGCACGCCCTTTCTCAGGCATGACCGGCGGCCTCATTAACAAACAAGAAGAAGACGATGATGATGATGATGATGATGATGAGAAAAGAAAGAACGCTGGGATGGATCGACTGCAATCTCAGCTGGAAGAAGTATGGAGAGCCCTGAAGGACGAGGTTGAGGGACTGCTAGATCCGAGGCTTTCCTTCATGGTTCTCGTAGGAGAATACGCCGAAGAGCTGCCAGAAGAGCCTCGAGTAGTCGATTCGCAGCATGATCCAGGCCATATTCATGTCACCCCCGAATGCACGTGAGAAGTCGTGACGGTACCTTCCAACCATTGGTGTTGAAAATAAACCACAAGTTATAGGTGGTAATTAGTATTGGTTGATCGACACCAAGAGTTTTGGATGGACAAGGTCAGTCTCCTTTTCGTCTTGGCTCTATCTTGTAGGAATTCGATGTGCAACTTTTTGTGTGCGCGCTATGTAGTTATTGTGGTGATGGAGGGCGTGGGTGCCTCCTATTCGTGATGTGGGGGACTCCTTTTGCCCTGCTATGTGGGTAATCTGGGACGTAGGCAGTCGATCGCAAGGAGACTAAGATTGGAGAGCGTGTGTGCTTTCTGCTGTAGTGCCTCGTGGATCTCTAAACTTGAAGAATCTATTGCTACGCTGTGACACCACCATTGTTTTTGAAGCAAAAGAGGCGAACAAGTCTGAAACTTCTCCTATGGATCCAGATCAACTTCTGTGTAGAGGAGGAAGAAGCAAATCTCTCAAGTTTTGGGAGGTGCAACGGAGAGTTGGATACCAAATCGAGAAGAGAGCGAGCTAGAGGATGGAGACCAACGGAAGAGGGGGATGGAAGAGAAAATGGAGGCGTGGCTGTATAGATAGGAAGGTGGAAGACGGCATTTCCGGCTGGGCCCCATGAGTTTTACGGACTTGTTTTATGCCCGATAGACGGAGCGAATCCAACTCGACGCCGTCGACTACTGACCGCCGTTACAAAACGGAGCAGGTTGTAGATGGTGATTCTTTGGACATCGGTGCACATAAGCTTCTTCCTCGGTCATTCGCTGTCACGTCGCGTTTGTCCTTTCTTTGGTAGAAGGCAGCCAATGAGCTGATGAAAGTAATTGGGGCCACTTGCGTCTCCGTGATGGTCGACTCTGCGCCACTTGATTAGGTTATTATCTTAATGCTAACGAATATCTAAACAATCGATTAAGAAAGGTCAACTTGTGGTTATCAGGAAAAGCCCTCTCTATTGGATTGGATGTAACTCCCTCCCTCTCTCTCTCTCTCTCTCTCTCTCTCTCTCTCTCTCTCTCTCTCCCTTGGTCGGGACTTCAGTTAACACATAAATCACACACACTCCTCTCCTCCGTTCTTTAATAGATTGTGGATCCTACAGCTCTCAAACACCGTCGGACCCACAAGACCTCTCTTTTCTTATCCCGGTGCAACTTTTGGTGTTTTTCTAGTTATGCCACCAAGCATGGTCCGAAAGCAAAGGACACTTGCTCTTCTCCTCCTCCTGAGGTTGACATGCCATGCCACGCCACGCTTCTTCAACTGCTCATGCCTTGGCCCTCTCACTTGTCATTATTTGGCGCAAAGACGAGACATATATATATATATATAACGTGCAGCCATAACTCAGCAATAATGGAGTGCCCTTGGCCCCACCGTCGCTCGGTGTTGGTGGGGGCGACCACTTGTCTTCTCAGAGGAGATGTAGAGTGGTCAACCCTTGATGTTTCTCTAAGTAAGCAAGCGAATGAACCAGAGTTGAAACCTGGACCTCCTAATCCGGAACTAACTATGGAAGATAATAGGTTGACTTTATTGTTTCTCTTTCTTTTGGGCTCTTGTGTTTGCATTGGAACGGGGAAGAAGACGGGGATTTGAAGTTTATTCCATTTTTTGGTGGATAAATATTGTAAAAGACAGGAAAGAGAGGAAGCAGCAACAGCCACCGAAATGCCATCGCATAGCGTAGCATATCTGCGTGCTATCTTCTTCTTTTTCCCTCTCACTCTCTGTATCTCCCAAAAGAAAACGTATCTGCCTAGAGTTTGGCTTTCGAATTTGGTGGACCAAACGCGTGATGAAGATGGGAGAGACGGAAGTGACTTGCTCGCATTCCAATCCCAATTATTCCCGGTGCAGTCCCCTCGCGCGAGCAGAGCCACACAAGCGCACAAGTGATGGACACAGAGAGAGCAACAGAGGTGAACGATGTGGAACGGACACAAACTAGTGACCTGAATGTATTCTCCACGATCAGATTGGGTTGGATGGACCACATCAATCAAGTCCTCCAACTTTTCAGAAGAGAAAGATAGAAAGCAAGAAAGGGAAGCATCTCCCATCATTGTTTGGGTGGACCAACTCTGGCGTACACCACTGGGGGAAGGACGTGTGTGAGGCAATAATTTAATTTTAGACGTCACGTTAATGATAATATGATCAGTACGCTTACGCAAGCCAAGAGTAGTTCCCTAATGTAGCAACATAGTCTCGCTACCCTTTAGATAGGGTTGCAAGATTAATAGATACAGTCGTTCGTAGTAGAGAGATGGGTATATGTATGAGATTGAAAAGAAAATATGTATAATATATATCAGAGTGGTTCGCATTAATCGGTCTGACATCTTCCAATTGGCAAAAATGTAACATCGGGATGCTGATTATTTAAGATGCCATGATTGATAGTATCATATTTGCACTGACACGTACTCGCAACCAATAATTCACTAAACAAGTGTCAACTTGTGTTACATCGAAATGTGAGTCAAATCACTTATATGGTTCGGTCTGTCGATCTGGAAACTATCTTACATGTATTCGATTAAAATTACCTCTCAGAATCCTCGACATTTTAAATTAAGCTGGGCATATTACACAACGACAAGTAACTTATTACCGCTATGGCCAAGCTATCCATCCGACCAGTTGACCAAGTTATCCAAGCTGTTTATCATGTGAAGGCCAAGAAGTATTGTTTCACCCAAGAGGAAATCGTGTTCCAGGATCATCATGACCGAGAGTGTATTATTTGCAGGGTTATAAAAGTGAACGATCGAACTATATATATATCATTCATCGACTTTGTGAACCATGATTGACAATTCGTAGAGGGCTTACGTGTGATGTGATAAGGAAGTTGTGGAAGAAGGATCAAACTTAGAGATCTTTACAGAAAAAAATACGTGATAAATTCAATTGCCACTTCCAGAGATGCACCCTCTACGAGTCGGAAGAAGTACGGAAATTTTGGTAACGCGGAGACGTCAAGATCAATATCAAGTATTGCACAGCTGGGTGGTAATGGTATGACCAGTACTATTTACTAGTCCAACAAGACTGAATTGGATGGTTCAGTTCTTACTGATGTATTGCCTTGTATATCTTTATTACCTATCAAAATACTCGAACTTGGATTGTTACCGGTCAGTGCATGTTGGTAACAATTAAATGTCGATCATAGCACTAGCCAACGTTTTGGAGCTTATTGAAGCCCCATTGGCTCCCTCCCTTCCTCTTTCACTGTCACCATTCCCACTCTGTGTTGAATTTTGATTAAGATATGTACCAAATCTCTATACTATTTTCATCATTTAAGAGTTTAACTATTAATTAAGATCTAACTAGAGGTATTTAAGAATCAATGGCTTAATCAATCATGTTTAATGGTTTATTAGGGGCTTTATTTATGTATGATTAAGAAAATTAATCATAATTAAGACTAATTAGAGGTAATTAAGAATAATGAGTTCACTCTAGCACGTTTTAGCTTCTTCAATAATTTAAAAGGTCATTTTACCATGTTTCATGGCTAACCAGTGGTTTATTTTTGAATGATTATGAAGAATAATCATAATTAAAGCCTAATAAGCATTTCATTAGCACTTAATTATCATAAATAGGCATGATTTTCAAACATCTAGCTTGAATTCATTTGGATCTTGACATGATCCTAGTGGATCTAGCCTTGATCATTGTGGATCTTTATTAGATCCATGTATCAAGATCCAAATTGATCTAATTGATGATTGTAAATCAGAGCTGGGTTCATCTTTGCTCGATTCCTTTAGACCAAGGTTACTAATTTTCTCTATGTTTTTGGAGCTTTTGGGCTATTAATATTAGGATTGATAATTACTCTCTCAATTCCGTTAGACCAAGGTTACTAATTTTATCCATATTTTTGGAGCTTTTGGGTTATATATATTAGGATCGTTAGTGACACTAGTGACACTAAGAGGGGGGTGTATTAGTGTTTCTATAAATTTTAAACAATGATATTAAGATCAAATAAAGATGCAAGTATATGAAATTTATTTTTTTGGGGCTTTTGGGTTATAAATATTAGGATCGATAGTGACACTAAGGGAGAGGTGTATTAGTTCTTCTATAAATTTTAAACAATGATATTAAAGTCAAATAAAGATGCGAGTATATAAAATCTAATTGACGCAAGTAAATAAACACAAGAGTGAAAAACAAATTAATTTATAGTAATTCGATCATCATGATCTACATCCACTCTCAATCTCATTTTTCTCGAAATCATTAGGTTTTACTACTACTTGATCTTGCTAACAAATGAATATCAATTATGATTTTTTTTAAAATCATCCATAAATATGAATATTGATGATACTACTGCCTATCCATATAGTACGACTATCAAACAAGATATCACTTAAGCTATTCTAAATATATCAAAAAGTACTACCATCAATCTAGAGGTACCATTGCTAAGGTTGGATGGTACTATCATGGTTGCCAAGCCTAGTAAAAACTTAAAATAGCCTAAAAACTAACTCAAATAACCTAGTTTATAAGGGCCTATGTTGAACCCAAATAATAACTTAATTATAGCCCACTTAAGCATTATTAGAGTCACCCAAAGAAAATCATAAGACTCTTAAACTTTTGTCTTAAAGCAGATTCTTCATCATCTAGTAAAGATTGGAGTTCAAATCTAAGTTGCGGCTCCTTCAAATGAAGGGCCTCATTAGAAGGAGCAACAAAGATGAGAGTTTTGAACATTACTTAATTCCTCTCTAACAAATGATAGGATAGTAGAACCATATTTTACAACTTGACGTGACCATTTCTTCAATCTAACATTGACCCCTTTTATCTTTTATATGAGAATAGGAGCAAACTAAACGTCTATAATAATTTTATGGAAATTAGGATAGTTAGAGCAATAGTTGAAGAATTTAAAACTCTTGTTCCTCTTGGGGGAGTTGCTGACCCTGAAAAAATTCATAGAATAATTAGAAATGCAAGGTGACAAAAATAATGCTTCCGAATCCACAAAGTGTAAGTACCAATCAGTATTAACCATAACTTCAAACTCCCAAAGAGGAGTAGATTATGTAAAATGATACCTCATCCATTTTAGATATGATAAAGAGAGCTCATGTAAATAATCTGAAATTTAAGTAAAGGTCAAAGAGCTTATAAGTTGGCCTCCAAACTTTTTATGGGGGAAGAAAACTATATTAAAATCACCTAGAACAATTTAAGACCTCGTGCAAAATTGCCAGAAATCAACAAGATCCATCCAAAAATGATATATATCAGCATAAATATATATGCCAAATATAATCGATAAATTAGAAGATTTGCCCAAGAACTTGAAATGCACTGTGCCAAAAATGACTTGATCAATCAAGTTGTAAACTACTGGATCAACAATACAAGAATTCCATAAGCACCAAATGCCAGCATATAAGTACTGAGTTAGTATAAATGTGTCAATCTTTGAAAATACAAAAGGCAATAGAAGAAAATTACAGCCTTAGTACAAATGTGTCAAACTTTGAAAATACAAAAGACAATAGAAGAAATTTATAATCTTGAACACGAGGCTCCAAAATGAAGAAACAATCTAAATGTGAGAGTGTAAAGAAGACATTACAGCAGCATATTTAGAAGAGGCATGGAGATCCCAAACATTCCACATGTCGATATTAATCATAATGGAGTAGTAGAAGAGCCCATCCCAGTAGTGTCAACTTCATGCGATTGTTCTCTTAGAGTGGGTCTAATGAGTTCACTGGATGGAAATTTTCATACAATTAAGGTAAGCTTTGTTTTGTTTTCAAGATGTTGTTTTGGAACCCACATGATTTTTGTAGTAGCTTTAGAGTTGTTTCTGGTTGCACGACTGATGATATTGCATAAGGAGCATCTAGCATGCTTCCAATCATATTCAACCTTGATAGTGTAGTCGTGACATTAAAAGAAATCTGAATAGTATCTGATAATAAATTGCATGCAGAAACTTCAACACAAACTTCAACAAAACCAATACACTCTCTTCTACTTATTGGTTTGTCCATGAATAGGGGTTTGTCAATTCTACTCACTATAGAACTCCAAATTTTTAAGGTTCACAGAAGGCATGTTACAGAGTTCCACCCAGTGAGGGAGGGATAGTAAAGAAATCAAATTTTTTTCTAATCGAGCCTCATGATCCCAATGACGGAAAATAAATAGTCTATTATGTATGTACCAAGGGCAAGATTTCATCACTATAAGAAAATCATCTTGGCTGCTGAATCTGAAAATAAAATTTTCTTCTTCCATTGAAAACACCACAAGTAACCCAATTAGTTTTCTTCTTGACAACATGAAAGGGTGATCGGGACCCAACAAATTTCTTCAAAATTCCTCCCCTTTATTTGTCTCATCCTCGAAAACCTTAAATGTAAAAAACACAATCATCGTAGAAGGCTAAATCCTCATGATATATATAGTACATAATTTTCATATCGAGGGGAGGGTGCTAAAACAGTACAGGACTTGATACCATGCTAATTTGCATTTTGATTAGGAGGAATGGATGATGAAGGGCCCCAATTTTGGGAGTTATTGTTGCCCTAGATTGATCAATACCTAAGTGCTAGAATCAAGTTCCCAAATTGGACAGGAAATCGCTTGCAAATTGACTCCATTTTAAATATCACTCCTGCGAGCAGTCACCAAACTCCAAACTGGGCGGAATATCAACTACTCATATTTAAAAATCAATATCCAACCCAAAAATGTGTTGTCGCAGTAAAGAGATATGACTATTTCATATCCTACTTTGACCGATGAAAATAAAAATTTCGATTGGATAAAAAGATTGCCGCTTGGATTGATTTTCCTGCCCAGCCATCAATCCGTCCTATTAATTTAAGATGCCAATAAATCCTACTACAATGCTCTCACATTGAGGCAGGCTCCAAAAGCGTACCATCCGTGGCTGGAGGACACGTTAATCCAAATAAACCACAGCATTATTTGTCAACCAGAGGTCCTAGAGAAATGAACAAGTCAACAAATCCTAACTTAGAAATTAGGATTAATTAAACTCTTAAGACTGACAAATAAAGGTAAACTAACACACAAATAAGAACGGCGGTTAACTATTGATTTATTAAACCACAGTTTATTCGTGTTCCTCCGAATAATCACCAACACACATGGCACACTCAAAGCCCTGAACCTACTTAGTGAGGTGTGCACCTCATCTAATTTTACCCTGCACCACCCTCTTGGTGCCAAACAAAACGCAGCACTCCTTGCTCATCCTATATTTCTCCAACAGTGCATTATTCCTTGTCTATATCACATCAAACTCTTTGCTCGTTATATATCCCCCCCAAAAGAAAAAACTTAAATACAGGTACAATATTTTTGTATCAATCATCATTCACCGCAGCACTGTGTCAATGCAGTACAACAGAAATGTGCACCACCATCAATGTACAAATAGAACTAGATCCCATTTTCTACCATTGGACGGGCGCATCTTTATGATCCAAAGTAGCATCATCAGCATAAGGTAAGAGTGCAAGTGGGATCTCAAAGACTAAAATAATACTTTTGATGGTGGAAAAGGAATCTACAAGTGAAGCACAAAAATTAATATTAGTATCAGTTCTACTCCAAATCATATACATATAATTGTGGGAAGTTGAGAGGGTCGTTCCCTAATGATGCTTTGGAGACTGAACTCTTTGAAAGAACTCTTCACAAGTGGTTGGTCAAAAGCCGAGGCAGCATGAAGAGGAAAGAGCAACGCAATCTTGTTTGCAATAAGACCAAAAGCATAAGTAGAGCAAGAAGCCATATGGTTGGCAAACTTCAATCTCCCCATTATCATAAAATAAAATGACAATTAACAACACATATTCGACAACCATTTATGACCTTGCACACAGTGGAATCATTGAGCTTGATCTGAGAGTTACGCTTATTCTCTTTTGGACAACCACAATATTCCTCAAAGCCTAGAAAATATTAACTTGTAAAATCTCCATGCTTAAATCCAATTACATTCTTAAAACTTACATGAAGGATCTTTTAAAGTAAATTGGCATAAATCTCAATGAGACAGTCTTATGCCTCATGCATAACAGTTCATGAAGTCAATCAACCCACAATATCTATTTCAGTTTTGGTATATATGAAATATTTCATCATTAATGATCAGCTAAAGGAAAAAACTAGATTAGCTGACAAAGTGAAGATGATGATAATTTCATGTCAGGGACCACCGATTCATCCCAATGGTACAAATAAACGCCAATGGGGGCAGACGTCAAGTCCCACAACATCTAAAGAAATGCTGTAACAACAACCTCAAATACCAATGACAGCCAAATAGAAAACTTAAAACTTAAAATAGACCTTGCCTCACAAAAAAACTGAGAACAGGAAACTAACACGTTTTATGTCCTAAACCAGCTGAAATTAATAGAAGCGCATCTACTTCTCATCATCCAGAAATAAATTAGCAATGTCGGATACAAAGTGTTAAGCTTCACAAAATATAGTAAATATCCACAAGCAGGAACTTAGTAACCACATCCAGCCTGCTTCTGTTCATGTAGTCCTGCGTGTGCCAGTAAAACATATTAATTTACGGTTTCGTTGACACATCCATTGTAAAGTCAAATATACCATGGATGTAACGCCTTTGAAAAGGCGAGTGCCGGGATTTTTTTGCACATGCTCATCACATCGAGAGACCCTGTCCCATGTTCTTCAAAGAATAGGTCTCTTGATATGCCATGTAAGCTCTTGGAATCGTTAGTTTGCCAAACAAATGTTATCAGCCAGAAATGGTTAAGAAATTCAACATCCTAACTCACAGACCATTAGACATTCAGTTCAGAAGTAGTCCTACCAAAGAAGGATTCTACGTCTGTGTGAAGTGTGCTCTAGGAATGACTAGAAAATTCTTTCTAAAGCATCACCCTGTTTTCATTTGAGCTTCTCTCTGCACAATTTGCAATGGTTTGCCTTAGATAAGATTCGACTGTAATTCGATTCGTTTGGATGGCCTTATGTTATTAGTATCATTCATCAACAGAAAGACATATTAATTGGGAAAATTAGGCAGAAGAAGAAAAGAGAAAAAAGGATTTATATGTAGCATGCAATCAGGCACACAAGTGGACCATAAAACCGATAATCAAACACCTAGAGAGCATAAAGCAAGAAGTTGAGAGAGGGCCACGGCTCCATTGCATTTCATTAAAGTAGGAACAGAAAGACACCTGTTGCGATTCATTGAAGATGGCGAACCATCCTGCAGAGCAGGCAGCATTCACCGCGACTCGGCAGAAGACCTGTCTCTTCCACAAACGGTGTCGCCGCTTGCAAATAGAACGTAACCTAATTTGGAGAGGAGAACAAAGAAACCGAGGCGATGCGAAGACTGGAAAGACACGGCGGCGAGGTAGAAAACTACCCACCTTAGGGTTTGGTCTAGTCGCTGCACCAGCATACTTATAGAGAGGTAAACAATATCATATATGTAAAATTCTAGCACGTGCCTTGCAGACAAAGTCATCTTGTGCCGTCGGCCTCCATCAAACGACAAGGAGGCTGACACGTCGATGATTCCAGAGGTACCTGCGACTCAAGTGCATGATGAACAGAAGACCCAGATTTTTTTTAACGGACCAGAATTTTAGGAGGGTCATAAATGTCATTTTAAATTAAATTAGGGCAAATTTCGAAAAAAAATATTCACAGCCCGCATTTTCCTATTAAACATTCCTTACTATTAATAATTTTTAAAAGATAATAAAATATTATTTTATTATTTTAATTCTAGTATTACTGATTTTTTTTTCTTTCTCATAACTTTTTTATTTTATCCTTGATATGATATCGATGTTGTTTGTCACCTCTCTATTTATTGCCAACGTTGCTCGTTCTCGTCGCTCACGTTGTCTTTGAGGAGAAAAAAAATTAGAAGGAAAAAAATTATATTTATATTTATTTATAAAATAATAATTTAAAAATATTTAAAAAATTAAAATTATAAATTATAAATAACAAATAGAGGATTAAAGATAGTAATCTCCTTCGACAAATTCCCATATAACATCCCATTTCTAAGAACTTTTGCAAAGAGACAAACTTTTTAAAATGAAAAAGTAGTTTTTTAAGGAAGTGGGTTTTTAGACCAAATATTCAGGATATATTTTCTGCCTTTTTAGAAGCTAATATATCAAAAAAACATTTTCTGGAAACATCATATTTTAATAAAATTAAAATAAATTAAAGAAAATAGATACAAATTTTGAAGTGTTCAAATGCTAAAAAATTCAGAAAGATGTGGAATAAATTCCCTAGAATAGAAAAGATTAAAATTTTATCAATCTCAGTCCAATGTAAATGTTTCCTAAAAGTCTCATATTGTTTTCACTAGGATTTGATCAGGTTATACTTTTTTGAATTGGCCCCAAAAAATAATATAAGTGGTTCAAAGCCTTGAATTTTTTAGGATCAAAATTTTAGAATAGATATTCTACAAGTTCCAATGTCAAATAACATTTCATTCAAGCATCATATTTTGATAAAATAAAAAATAAAGAAAATCAATAAAAGTTAAAAGTGTTTATATGTTGAAAATGTAATCATCGATGATTTTTTTTCCCTCTCTTAATATAAATTAAATTATCATAAATAATATATTATTTTATTTAAATTATTAACTTCCTAGTTTGTATAGTATGATTAATAAAATAATTAAAGTTAATTTTATTAATCATGTGGACAAGTTAAAAATTTTATCAATTAATTAAATTATTAAATTATTTATTTTCTAATGAGTGATATGATTTTTAAAGAGTAAATAGTTCAAATTCTATTTTTATGTGTAAACCATAAGCAATAAATATTATAATTCTATCTTTATATGTGAAAGTAAATTAAAAATAAATTAAAATTAAAAATAAAATTATTACTTAACTTTCAAGAAAAGTTCACTTCTTTATTAGATTTAGGAAAAGATTGCCAACAAGAAGTAGGATCCTCTATTCTTTTCTTATCAATTTTTATTTATATCAATTTTTTAAATATTAGAACTATTATAATTTATAGTATTTTAATTTTAAAGTTTTAAAATTAATAAAGAATGATCATTAAATTATTATGTTAGAATAATTACTTGATTTAATAATAGTTCTAATTTATTTAATTTATTATTAATTTATTAATTATAAATTATTACTAATTTATTAATAATAATAATTAATTTATTATTATGTTTCAATAAGTTATGTGTGAATTTATATGATTTAATTAGTTTTAAATTTAAAATCATAAATATAGATTAGTTAATTTATGAAAAGAATAAATTTAAGATTAATTATTATTTTATAATATTTTAAAAATATTAAAATTTAATTTAATAAGAGGGATACAATCGAACCCATTTGATTATGCATAACCCATTCCATGTAGTCAAGTACGGCTAGCCTATGTGGCTAAGCATGACTCAACCCTTGTGGCTAGATATGATCCATTCTATATTGTTAGGCATACCACAACACATGTGGCTATGTATAGTTCAACCCATATGGTCAAGTATAGCTTAACTTGTATAGTCAAGTATGACTCAACCCATATAATCAAGTATGATACAACCCATTTAATTAAGCATGACCTAGCTTATGTGATTATGCACAGCCCAACTCATATGACTACATATAACCTAACCCATGCAGTCAAACATGACGTAACCAATATAGCCAGGCATGACTCAACTTATGAGCCAAGTATGAATCAATTCAATGGTAAAGCTTAGCCCAATAAGTGAGCGAGGCTCAGCTCAGCCCACAAAACTAGATCTGCCTAGCTATGTAATTAGTGTTAGATATATCATCATTCCTTTATCCAACTCGTTATACTTTATTCTAAACTATTATCTAAAATAGGCATTTGCAACGCATGTAACCTGTCTAAGGCTCAAGTAAGCCAGTTTGATCTAGACTAGTACCATGTGACATAGTCCAATTTCTTATCTCTTTATTAGTTTAAGCTCATTAGTTAATTGAATCAAACAAGTTTAATCAATTCAAGCCAGTTAAGGGTGATTCCAAACCAACTTAACTAGTTCAAACCTACTTGACCTAATTAAAATCAATTAAATATAAGTTAAACTAATCTAGGAGAATTTCATATCATATCTATAAGGATTTGAGATCACTTCCATTAGGTCCTAATTAAATTGAGTTTCGCCCAAGTCAATTGGGATATTCTAATCATGGTTATGATTTATTAAGGATTATTGAGAGATTGATATCTTATGTTTTTATGATTTAATGAGCCTAAAAGTTTACTCCTTATTCTTCTTCTCTTGAGGCTATTAGCTTTTACTATAGTCTTACTTCCAATCCAGCTTTTACTATAGTCTTACTTCCAATCGATGAAGATGAGTGATCCTTTACAACTCTCTACTTTTCAAAGCTTAGAGAGAAATTTTATACTTAATTACTCTAAAAATTCTCACATATTCTAAACTTAATAACTCAACTAAAAACTCAAGAAGATAGAAGAAACTAAAAAAAAACACTAAGAGATGATTTAAATACTTTGAAAATTTAAGATGGATGCCTCTTAGCCATACTCGAGGTGGGATATTTATAACCCTAAAGAGCCCAAAAATGGGGAGTAAAAATTATTATAAGGTATCCAAATCAAGGGTATTGTGTTCCTATCATCATTCCAAGCAGTATGACCAACGACATATCTGAAATGTCGCTACCCATGCCATTCGTTATCCTGGATGGTACCACCTCCCAAACTATAGATTTGTCCTAATTCCAACCCATATTAAGCTTACTTTGACCTTAGCTTAGCATAGCATAAAATTAGCCCAACTAAAATATAATTATATTTCAAATTATTTTCAAATAAGGCTTCAAAACATTAATAATTTCTTTTGGCACTTTGTCAATGCTTTTAGCATGTTGTCCATTCTTCTAACACATTGTGTCATCTTCTAGTAATTTGTCTGAACCTTCGAAATATTACCCTAGCCTCGAGCATATCGTTCAATCCTCTAATATATCAACCTTGTTGTAAGACTCAATCTTGTAGTATGATATCCAATTCTCTAACATGATGATTGAATCTCTAGAATGAAGTTCGATCTTCAATGCGTCGATCAATCCTTTGGCTCGACGTCTAATTTTTGACATGATAATCTTCTAATATAATATCCAACTCTTTGGCTTGATATTTACCCTTTGGTGCTCTAAGTCCATAGTCAAAATATTTTCTATATTATTTAATCAATATGGGGTTAGGGTTCAATGATCCATCGACTAGAAACTACATCTCAAATGAAAGTTTTAGTAGAGGAGATAACTATCACTAGAAGATCAAGCATAAAATTGAAAGAAAACAATCACTATTAGTTATGAAACTAAAATATAAACTATAAGATTTAAACTAATAAAATTAAAAGTGTGTAAAGAGAATAACAAGTGTGTAGAGTATATGCCATCTTTCGACAACACCTGGGTGCTCTTAGTAGATTATGTTAGAGCTAGTCCCAGGAAATTTACCAAAGGATAATTTTGGCAACACAACAAAGACAATAAAGCGAAAAGAATAAAAGCGACAAGAACAAACAAAACACCAGAACACCAGATATACGTGGTTCGGTCAATTAACTTTGACCTACATCCACGGAAGAAAGAGGAGCAAATTACTATTATAAAAGAGGGACACTTACAAATGCCTTAGGAAGATGTTCCTAGGCCATAAAATACCTTCAGCTTACTAAACAAGAAAAACCCAAACCGTAAGCAGGTTTTCTTGTGGTGCCTCTTGTGCTTCCTGTGGTACATCTGACTTCAAAGCCTAGACCCTTATTTATAGTTCCAAGACGAGACAACAAGTCTAATTTTCCCGATGTGGGACTATGGGACTTGCCAAACTAACAAATCTCCACCTTGGCATGTCCCAACAAAACTTGCTCCACCTTCTTCACAAAAGCCCCAACGGGCAATCACCAACAATGAATACCAACTAAGTCCAAGCACTGCTTGAACTTGTAAACCGGAAGAGGCTTCGTAAACATATCAGCTGGATTGTCCTTCGTATGAATTTTCTGAACAATGACCTTTCTTTCAGCAATGGTATCCCATTTGCATCCAACAATTTTCTTATCCAAATGCGGCTTCACAAGATCCCAAGTTATATTCTGATGAAGAGATTCTATTTCTTCATTCTTTGCAATCAACCACTTAACGAAATTATCATAAGAAACTGCATCTGAGTAGGAAGTAGGCTCACCAACTTCACTTGTCTCTTCTGCAACAGACAAAGCATATGCAACCAAATTTGCATACCTTTGTGGTGGTCGAATATTTCTCCGTAGTCTATTCTTGGCTATGGAATATTGCTCTTCCTCTGGAGCAACTGTATCAGTAGACTCGGGACCATCTACCGGCATTCTTTGAGTAGAAGAGTTCGACTTAAAAGAATCTGAACTACCAATCTCAAGCTCCACCTGCTTCTGCGCACTATCATTTGTACAACTAGTAGATTCCTCTTTAGAAGATAGCATAGATAATTCATCAAAAATAACATCTCTACTGATTATAAATTTTGGAGATTTGGGATCAGGACACCATAATCTGTATCCTTTCACCCCAGAAGCATACCCAAGGAAAATGCACTTTTTAGCCCGAGGCTCTAATTTTCCTTCATTTACATGCATGTATGCTGGGCACCCAAAAATTTTAAAATCAGAATAATCAGGAGTACCTAACCAAACTTCCTCTGGAGTTCTAAAGTTAAGTGTTGCAGAAGGAGTGCGGTTGACAACGTAACAGGCCATATTAATCGTCTCTGCCCAAAAGTCCTTTGTCAACCTTGCATTTAAGATCATACACCTCGCTCTCTCCAATAGTGTTATGTTCATACGTTCGGCCACACCATTTTGCTGAGGCGTCATCCTAATAGTGCGATGCCGAACGTTTCCTTTATTTTTGCAGAATTCTTCAAAATCACCTTCACAAAATTTCATGCCATTATCTGTTCGAAGCCGCTTAATCTGTTTACCTGTTTGCTTCTCAATCAAAGACTTCCATTATTTAAATGTTAGAAAAACATCATTTTTATGCTTCAGAAAATAAACCCAAACTTTCCTGGAATAATCATCAATGAAAGTCAACATATACCTGGCACCACCCTTAGACTGAACTTGAGTTGGACCCCAAAGGTCTGAATGAATATAGTCAAGAGTACCTTTCGTTTTGTGAACTGCCGGAGAATTGAAGCTGACTCTTTTCTGCTTTCCAAAAATGCAGTGTTCACAAAAGTCCAGTGGCCCAGTACTCTGTCAGCAAAGTAGACCTCTTTTGCTCAATATGCTCAAACCTTTTTCGCTCATATGACCCAAACGCATATGTCATAATTTGGTGATGTCAGAATCAGACAATGATGATGACGAAACTGCAACTGAACCTGTGACAGTAGTTCCCTACATAATATACAAGCTACCAGACCTACAAGCTTTCATAACAATAAGGGCATTTCTTGAAACTTTCATAACTCCACCTTCAGTTGTGTATTTACACCCAAGGGCCTCTAGTGTGCCTAAAGAGATGAGATTATTTTTCAAATCAGGAACATGTCTAACATTAGTGAGCGTCCTCACAATACCATCATGCATTTTAATTCGGATTGTTCCTCTACCAACAACATCACATGCGGCATTATTGCCCATCAAAACAATTCCACCATTACAAGATTCATATGTGGAAAACAAATCCCTATTGGGACACATGTGATAAGAACAACCTGAATCTAAAATCCATTCATTTTTAGACCTCGTCCTGTCATCAATAGCAGAAAAAATATTTCCAACATTCTCATCAATTGCTACACTAACTTCAGCGGATTCAATAGTTTTCTCAACAAATTTTTCCTTTTGCTTTAATTTATTTTTCAACTTAAAGCAATCAGATTTAATGTGCCCTATTTTATGACAATATCTGCATTCCAAATTTCTATGTCTGGATTTAGATCTAGATTTAGATCTACTACTATCAAATTCTCTTTTATCCATTCTCCCCCTAACAACCAGACCCTCAGCCTGATTCTCTCTACTTTCCCCAGTGATATTCTTGTCTATCTGCTCCTTAGATTTCAGTGCAAATTTAATTTCTTGATACAAAACTGTTTCTTTTCCATAAATCAAAGTATCACTGAAATGCTTAAAAGATTGGGGAAGAGAACACAAGAGTAACAAAGCCTTATCCTCATCATCAATTTTTGCATCTATATTCTCCAAATCCATAATCAAATAATCAAACTTATCAAGATGCGAGAGTATAGATGTACCTTCAATCATCCGAAGCATATACAGTCTTTGCTTCAAGTAGAGACGATTCTCCACTGTCCTCTTCATGTACAAAGCTTTAAGCTTGTCCCACATGCTCTTAGTCGTAGTCTCCGTAGCTACCTCCCGTAAAACCTCGTCAGAGAGATTTAGAATGATGCTGGATCGGGCCTTCTTATCCATACCCGCAAGATCTTCCTTTGACGTACCATCTGGAATGTTCTCAGCACCCTAAAGTGCCAAATCAACTCCGTCTTGAACCAGAATGGCCTCCATCTTGAGTTGCCACATGCCGAAGTTGACATTTCTATCGAATTTCTCGACAACAATCTTTGTTATTGTCATCGTTGCCAAAAGATCTCAGAACCAGGCTCTGATACCAGTTTGTTAGAGCTAGCCCCAGGAAATTTACCAAAGGATAATTTTGGCAACACAACAAAGACAATAAAGCGGAAAGAATAAAAGCGACAAGAACAAACAAAACACCAGAACACCAGATATACGTGGTTCGGTCAATTAACTTTGACCTACATCCACGGAAGAAAGAGGAGCAAATTACTATTATAAACGAGGGACACTTACAAATGCCTTAGGAAGATGTTCCTAGGCCATAAAACACCTTCAGCTTACTAAACAAGAAAAACCCAAACCGTAAGCAGGTTTTCTTGTGGTGCCTCTTGTGCTGCCTGTGGTACATCTGACTTCAAAGCCTAGGCCCTTATTTATAGTTCCAAGACGAGACAACAAGTCTAATTTTCCCGATGTGGGACTATGGGACTTGCCAAACTAACAGATTACATTATCACTATCAATTTTAGTCTTCTCCTTCTTTCTGTCCATTGACATTGTCCTAATTCATCGTACTTTCAATAATATTTACCACCTCTATCTGATATGATAATTTTCATCTTTTTTATTTAATTACTTCTTTAATGTACACCCGATATCCACAAATTGAGATTTTTTATGCAATAGATAATTATAACTATAACATAAAAAATAATCAATATAAGTATATATAATTTCAAAAAGTTATAAACATATTTTGGCTCGCTTGTGTGTCCTTGTCTATTTTCTTTTAATATAATCAATACATATGAGTAAAATTTAGATTCAAAAGAATCTTATTTTTTTTATCAATCTCTGTATTATTTATTTAGATATATGGTCCAAACATTTATGTCATAAGAACGTAGAATGCTTATCTACTAACATTTTTATGGACCTTGTACTTCAATTTCTCCAAGATTTCTTTTTACAGTTCATAATGAATGACTCTTTTATAGCTCCTCAATATGTTGAGAGAGGCTGAGAGTACTATCAAGAAAAAGAAACCAATTCTCTATACCAGTGATACCAAAAAAAAAAAGAAAGGTAGAAAAGTCTCTTAAGAAGGGCAAGGGCAAGGGCAAATCGGGTAACGTAAAGGTTGCTAATAAGGACCCGACAAATGATAAAGGCCAGAGTTTCCATTGCAATAAAGATAGTTCCTAAAGAGGAACTACAAAGAGTACCTTGTAGAGAAGGCGAAACAGAAGGTTAAAAAAGCTTTTGATATATTCATGATTGATCTCCGTCTATCAGAAAATTATGATAGTGCATAGGTATTGAATACTAATAGTGCATCTCATATTTGCAATTCATTGTAAGTTTTGGCAAGGCCTAAGAGATTGATGAGAGGCGAGGTGGATCTTAAGATGAGGAATGACACAAAGGTTGTTGCTATTGTCGTTAGGGAGGTCACCCTATAGTTGGCTGGTTGAGCTCTTTTAGCATTAGATGCTTTCTATTTTGTTTCTTTAATTATCAAAAATATTATTTTCATTCATTGTTTGACAAATAATGTATATATAGTAGTTTTTTAGAACAATGGTAGTTCATTGATCATAGATAATGAGATCATTAGTAGAGGAACATTAAGCAATGGTTTATTCATATTGGATGATACTCCACATATCATAAATGTAAGCGTGTCTAAGAGGAAGCGAGATAAGGTAAACAATGCATACCTGTGGCATTGTAGGCTAGATCATATCCATGAATGAAGAATCCAAAGGTTGCTAAAAGATGGATATTTAGATCCATTTGATTATGAATCATACGCAACATGTGAGTCTTTATCTTCGAGGAAAACTGACTAATTCTTCATTTAGTGGAATTGGAGAGAGAGCCAAAGAGTTACTAGAACTTATACATAGTGATGCATATGATCCTATGTCGACTCAAGCCATAGGTGGTTATTTGTAGTTTTTACATTTACTGATGACTTCTCCAAGTATAGACATATGTACTTGATGTAGTACAAGTCTGAGGCTTTTGAGAAATTCATGGAACATAAGAATAAGGTAGAAAACAAAACTAAAAAAGAGTATCAAGACTCTTCGATCAGATCGAGGAGGTGAGTACTTAAATACAAAGTTCACCTAATTCCTTAGAGACCATGGAATCCTATCTTAATAGACCTCCTTATACACCTTAGCTCAATGGTATATCGGAAAAGAGGAATCACACGCTATTAGACATAGTGTGGTCCATAATAAGTTTTGTCAATATACCCATCTCATTTTGGGGATATGTCTTAGGGTCTACAGCTTATCTTCTGAATAGAATTTTAATTAAGTTGGTAGTGTTTATACCATATGAGATATAGAAAGGAAAAAAGTCTGATCTTAAGGTTGTTAAGATTTGGGACTGCCTTACCCACGTTAGGAGACACAACCCCAACAAGTTGGAATCCAGGATAGAATGATGTAAGTTCGTGGGATACACCAAAGAAACTTATGAGTATTATTTCTATCACCCCGAGGACCAAAAAGTCTTTGTAGCCAAGAGGACGATATTCCTTGAAATAAAATATATTCTTAGTGGAGATAGTAAGAGTGTAATAGAGTTGAGCGAGATTAGAGAACCTAGCTCAAGTATCAATCTATAGCCCAAGTCTGTTCAGGTACCTAGCACACAAGTTTCAACTTTCCATAAGTCCGGTAGAGTACCACATCATATTGAGAGATATGTGAGACATATCAAAGGAGAGGACATTGAGGATATTAATCCTCAGACCTATGAAGAGGCTATTACGAGTATAGATTCCGGGAAGTGACGGATATTAAATTAGTATTTTTGTAAACTTTAAAAAATTTTAAAATTTCAATAAAGAAAAGAGACAAGTTTTGAAAGCTAATTCAGCCAAGAAATAAGCAGTAATAAGGGAGCAAGTAAAGATAAAGAGGCAAATCAATTTATAATAGTTTAGTCTTGACCAATATCTATTCCCTATTCCTCTTCTCCTAAGGGTATTGATTTTCATTATCAATCTTATTTTTAATAGATGAATATGAGAGATCCATTACAAACTTTAAGAAAAATTAAAATTTAATGAAGAAAAAAATACAAGTATTGAAAGCTAATTCAACCAAGAAATAAGCATAAATAAGGGAGAATGTAAAGATAGAGAGGTAAATCAATTTATAATGGTTTAGTCTTCCTGTCCAACATTTACTCCTTATTCCTCTTCTCTTCATGTTATCAGCTTTCACTATCAATCTTACTTCCAATCGATGAAGATGAAAGATCCTTTACAATCCTCTATTTTTTAAAGCTTAGGAGAGAACTTTTATACTTAATCACTCTAAAAAATCTCACATATTCTAAACTTAATAACTCAACTAAAAACTTAAGAAGATGGAAGGAACTCAAAAAAGACACTAAGAGATTATTTAAATACTTTGAAAGCTTAAGATGGATGCCTCTTAGCTTTGAGATGGGATATTTATAGCCCTAAAAGAGGCCAAAAATTGAGAGCAAAAATCATTAGAAGATATCCAAAATCAAGGGTACCGTGTTCCTATTATCATTCCATGCGGTATAACCACCAACACCTCTGAAATGTAGCTACCCATGCCATCCATTGTCTTGGATGGTACCACCTCCCAAACTATATGTTTGACCTAATTCTAACCTATATTAAGCTTACTTTGACCTTAGCTTAGCATAGCATAACATTAGCCCAACTAAAGCACAATTGTATTTTAAATTGTTTTCAAATAAGGCTTCAAAACATTAACCTTTTTTTTTTGCCCTTCGTTAATGCTTTTAGCATGTTGTCCACTCTTTTAGTATATTGTCTGATCTTCTAGTATTTCGTCTGAATCTCTGAAAGATCGCACTAGCCTTAAGCATATCGTCGTAGCCTTGAGTATATCGTTCAATCCTCTAATATGTCAACCTCGTCATAAGACTCAATCTTCTAGCATGATATCCAATCCTCTAACACGATGCGGACCTCTAGCATGAAGTTCAATCTTCAACATGTTGATCAATCCTTTGGCTCAATGTCTAATTTTTAACATGATAATCTTCTAACATAATATCTAACTCTTTGGCTTGACATTTATCCTTTGGTGGTCCACGTCCATAGTCAAAATATTTTTTACATTACTTAATTAATATGAGGTTAGGGTTCAACGATCTATCCACTAGAAACTACATCTCAAATGAAAGTTTTGGCAAAGGAGAACTATAACTAGAAGATCATGCATAAAATTGAAAGAAAACAACCGTTATTACTTGTAAAACTAAAATATAAACTATAATACTTAAAATAATAAAAGTAAAAGTGCATAAAGAGAATAACAAGTGTGTAGAGAATATGTTATCTTTGGACAACACTTGGGTGTTCTTAGCAGATTACATTATCACTATCAATTTTGGTCTTTTCCTTCTTTCTTGCTACTAAAATCTCCTTCTAAGGTTTAAAAAATGTCTAGTAGGGTTTAGAACTTCTCATAGAAGCTAGATGAAACTTGGATAAGGGGCTTTGACTATTAGAGCTCAAGGACAAAGGGGCTACGGTTGGAGGGCAGAACCTTTTTCTAGACAAATAGTGCTTTTAGTTGAAACTAGGATTGGCTGGAATAGCTTCTTGGTTGCCTTGGGATCTTTTTTTTCTTATTGCTACCAAAGGCCTATTTGAAAGTTATTAAGGCTAGTAGCAAGTTAGAAGAGATCTTTGTAGTAAGGTAGTTGTAAGTAGAAAGAAGGGTTGCTAAACATTCAAACTTCTTCCTCTCTTTGCAACTTAGGGTCGGTTAGGCATTCAAGAGAAGAAACAACTTAGATGCTTCAAGAGGGCTATAACCCGTTAGATTTATAAAACCTAAAGTCATAATCTGATTAAGACTTCTCCTCATAGTAAAAGTCTTTTATTGGAGACTGTCCTAGTTGGCTATGGGCTATCCTAATCCAAATCCTAAGATTGAGATTGATCTGACTTGGGAATTCTTTAGACGGGTCTCTCCATCCTCTTTTATAGCTAAGGTAGGGGTGAAGTCTTAGTTAGGTTATGACATGAAGAATCTTGATGTAGTTAGAATTTAAGAGTGTCATAATACCTTTAGGACATCCCTAATCATGGCTCCCACAATTAAGTGATTTATGTCCCATTTAATCATGTTTTAAGGTCTCTTCTATCTCCATCTGTAGGTTGAGCATTTTGCTTTGGTTTATCGATATGGTTAATATCTCGATGCCTAGTCGTGTAGTCTATCCATGTCGTTTTGATGAGATTCTCCTTATTGATCATGATTGGCTTGAGGGCTTCTTTGGAAAGAGTCTTGAGTGAACCTTCCAATGTTTTTCTTTAGAGTGACATGAAATTATATAATATTCATAAAAAAATTACTTCATTTGAAGGATGAAGAAGTCTTACCATCTCTAAAATTCTCTTGGGCCTTCAAATGGCTTCTTTTGACTATCTCTAAAAATTGCTTTGTTGCTAGCCGTCAAAATATCATATACTTTGAAACTTTGTATGAATTTGTGCATGGAGGTCGATAGTGTAATTCATCATCGTCAAGAGAGATTCTGAGTGCCAACACTTGTTATTAAAACTCGATAGTATACTGTTACACGAATAGGTCTCTTCTTTAGCATAAGTAGTGTCACTTCCTCCATGTTTCTTTGAGATATCTCATAAGATAGAAATCTTCTTATATTAACCTTTTGAATTATGTCTATAACATATCTTCATCACCGATGGTTCGAAGATATATATTCCACCATGCAAGCATATATCCCATTAACTTAAGTTATGCAAGCATCACTCTATACTCACTACTATAATAATATAGATCACAGAAAATTTCAAGTTGATCTATCCATGAGTCTACTAGCCCAATATTGATGGAGTCATCATAAGAGAGTATATTGATACGAGCCTCAACTTGAAATAGTTGAGTTATTATTGTAATGTTTTGCTTGATAGTATCTTCTTTGTGGTTACTCATATTAGATGAAGATGGCACTCTCTTTTGTTGTGACATTCTTTGCTTGATTATGCTTCATTAATGGATTGACTTAGGCTTGTATCCAATACATCACGATCTTCATCTATTAGTTTAATATCTCCATCTCAACAATAAGGTTAACCAAGGCTATTGAAGTGTTAGATGTCATCCCATAGGTGATTCTTCCTCCATGTGAGCATGATACAAACTCTATCTCATGTAGCTCTTACCTAAAAGTTTTGTATCCTTACCTTAAGGTCACCACTTGCAAGTTAGGGATCATTGTTTTGATACCACCTAATTCGTATGGGGTTCGGGCTTGATGATCTATCAACTCGATACTATCTTTTGAATTAAAATTTTGGCGGAGAAGAGAACTATCACTAGAAGATCAAGCGTAAAATCAAAAGAAAACTAAAGTGCTAAATATAAGGCTTAAATAAAAAATTAAAAGTGTATAAAGAAACTAATCGGTGTGTAGAGCATAGGTTACCTTTAAATAGCAACTGGGTGCTCTAGATCGATTACATATTGCTACCGATCTTGGTCTCCTCCTTCCCTTTTGTTTATGGAACATGTTTTTGAGGTTTGGGCAATGTATAGCAGGGCTTTGGAACTTTTTATAGTAGCTAGATGAAGCTTGGATGTGGACTTCAACTATTAAAACTCAAGGACAAAGGGGGATGGTTGGAGGACATAACCGTTTTCTAAACTCTTTTTGGCTCTCGATGCAAGCTAAAATTAGGACTGCTTCTTGATTACCTTAGGGTTTTTTTTCTTCTTATTCTTGCTATTATTAAAGGTCTATTTGGAAACTATTAAGGATGGTAGTAAGTTGGAAAAGATCTCTATAGTAAAGTCATCGTAGATAAGATGAAAAGTTGATGAACTTGCAAGCCCCTTTTTTTCTCCTTTCTTCTTAGCTTAAGATTGATTAGGCACTCAAGAGGAGGCACCAGTTGGATACTTTCAGGGTGCTACAACCCTTTAGATTAATAGGATTGAGGGCATCATAAAGTCATAATATAATTAGGACTTCTCATAGTGGTAGAAGTCTTTTTGTTGGAGGCTACCCTAGTTGGCTAGGGGCTGCTTAATCCTAATCTTAGGATTGAGATTGAGCTGACTTGATGATGCTTTAGATGAGTCTCTCTATCCTCTTTTATAGTTGAGGTAGGGGTGGAGTCTTAATTGGGTTAGGACTTGGAAAGTCATAATATAGTTAAGACTTGGAAAGTCCTAATATATTTAAATTTAGAGTTAACTTAAATATGATATTTGAGCTTGAGATTGGCCTTGCTTTTGATTTGGTTTGATCAAGATTGAACTAGAGTCAGATTGAAACTCCAATCAGAATGAATTGGAGTTTAGTTTGAACTATGCTAGATCATCCCTGATTATTACTTATCATTTTATAAGATCAATTACTCAAATTCATCGATTGATTTCATTATAAAAAATCAAAACTTAATGCCTCAAATATACATATGTCTTAAAGTGGGTATTCTTTTCATCCATAGTTCAAATGAAGTCTTTTGAAACTTAATAATAACCCTATTTAATATATACATGATGATGATTAATGCATGTATAAGTAGGTAAATATGAATAACTTAACATACCTAAACATATTCATCAATGTATGATTACACCTTTCTACTATATTATACCTAACATAATATATTAAGCACATTTGTCATGTCTTTTAAGGAGTTTGGCAAATGGACATTGGCGTTGTCCTAATTCATCATGCTTTCAATAATATTTATCATCTCTGATATTATAATTTTCATCTTTTTTAACAACCCAAGGGCATCCACAAATTATGATTTTTTATGCAATAGATAAATATAACTATAACATAAAAAAATCATCAATATAAGTATATATAATTTCAAAAAGTTGTAAACTTGTCTTCTTTTTTTTTAATACAATCAATACATATTCTTAGATAACTAAAATTTAGTTTCAGAAGAATCTCTTTTTTTTTTATCAATCTCTATATTCTTTCTATAGGTATATGGTCCAAACATTTATGTCATAAGAACGTAGAATGCTAATCTACTAACATAAAACAATAAACTACGTTTAGTACTAACATTATAATATAGAGTCAATAATGTCTCAACAAAGAGACCATTAAGATTTAATTTATATAAACTGTTATAAAAGATTACAGAATCAATAAGGATGTTATTCTTAAAGAAACTAACAGATCCATAAATAAACTTATAAGTTTCGATAGTTCAATTAGATTACAGGAAACAGTGGGCACATAAAGAGTTTGAGATAAATCCAAAGAATGCCCAGTATATAGAATGAGATGATAAGCTCTAATTCATTCAATTGGAGTTTGATCTTGATTCCCCATGGAAACAAAGTTTTCATTTGATTCATAGTTTAGATCATAAGGAATCCTATATTATATTTGAAATATGAGTAGTTGAGCTTGAATTAACCCACCAAATATTATATGAACATAAGCTAAATTTGATTTGAAACATTCAAAGGCACGAGATTAACATTTATTTTGAATAAAAAATTCATTTTGGGCAATTCTTGTGGTAGTGTCTAACCTTCTTGCATAAATGACATGTGTCATTTCTAAGTTCCATCTTGTGGATTCGTTCACATTATGTAATCCTTTCTTTATGTTCTTTTCATGCTTTCTTTTATGATTATTTCAAGCTTTTTGATGACTAGAATAAGCCGCTTGATTCTTAAGTCATGTCTCTTCTTGAGACAAATATAATGATCAACTCATGAACACTTAACTTGTCCTTAATAGTGTTATAGTTCATTGAAATAACTCATATTGTTGAGGAGGTTAAGGAATTATGTATTAATTGTAATAAAAATTACTCATCCACATTTATTCCTAGAGCCTTTAATTTTGCTACTAAATTTATAATTTTAAGAACAATCTCATGTATGGTATGAGAACCATCAAATTTCATGGTGGTTAATTTGCTCATTAATGTATCTGTAAGAGATTTATTAGTCGTTTAAGAATCCTCTTCTATGAATTTCATTAATTTCTTAGCACTATTAGTTTTGAGAAGAGTAGACTTGATGTTATTTGCAACCATCATTTTCATAAACATTAAGCTTAATATATTTGATCATTCCCAAATTTTATAGAAGTTTTTTTCTTCATCACTACTAGTATCAGTAATAACATTGAGCTTCTCAGAGTGTCAAATGAAGATCTAAAACAACTAGGTAAAACTGGAGTTGTTCACACCAATCATGCAGAAGTTTAATTCCTTAAATAAAAGAATTAGTGAAGCATACAAATGAAGGGATACAAATGAAGGGACACAAGAAGAGAAACTAGAAAAAACATGATAAAATGCTCTCACATTAATGCTTTGAGCATAAACATCATTATATAAATCAGATTCAGACTTGCAGATAAACTATAAATGCATATCAAAGTTCTCCTTCAGTTAAAACTAAGATATATAATCATAATGATGCTTCTCATTGTTTCACTTTACTTTATAATTGAATATATTCAAACAAGATATATTTGCTATCTTTGGGTACATAAAATAATCTAATGGAATATATTAATTATCATGTTTATGTTCATTAGTTACAAGAATCATAGATCAATCTTTGGGTATAAACTATGAATATCAGTATATTTATTATAAAGTTTACCATCATGTCATTTTCATTCAAAAGCATCAACTAATCATGGTTAATTAATTTATAAATTTTATGTAATTGGTATATATGTGATGTTAATGTTCTTTTTATTATAATATGACTTATAGTCATTCATTTCATAAAAAAATAAAAACAGTAAATCATGGGTTTCATGAAAGGTTACAATCTAAACAAACTCAAATTCAACTGTTAATGAATCAACATAAAATAATGGAATAATAATTTTATTTGATAATAAGAGAAATATAATTTAATAATAAAAAATAATAAATCCTAAACCACATGTAAACAACTAAATTCATATACAAAATAAGACATCATGGTGGACAACATAAATCTCATAATCTTTAGGCTTAGTGATTTTGTTAAATTAACTTTAACTAAAAATATATACCTTGATCCATCAATACATGCTTTAAGGGATCTTCTGGGGAAATCCCAATTTCTTGAAAGAAAAGTCAGACCAACAAAATTTAGGTTCCAAATCTATGGATGATAGAGAGGACCAAGTTCTGAATTTATAGCGATAGAATGAATATTTTTTATCATGACAATAATTTAAAATTAATATATATCCAATATCCAAGACACACTTATACAAGAGTCACATCATTTATTATTAATAGATATGATAATTTAAATCAAGTTTATCTTCCTCACTAACCAATACAATTTAAGCTATTTATTAAATCATCATTAAATATTACAAGAACCAAAAAAAAAATCACGTGTGTCACATTAATTGTAACATGAGGATGATTTGGGGCTAGAGTTAGGGTGGAAGAGTTCAACTAAGTTTTGGATTCAAAAGAAGCCTCTCACATTGAGAGGGTCTTCAAAACAAGTTTTTGACTATATCTCTAGACTTTCAAGATCATGCAAGAAAGTTATAGTGGATCAAAGGTGAATTCCTAGTGAGTGCAAGCCTATCCAATCCGAACTTCAATAATTGAGATGAGGATAACAAACTTAGATTTGGAGTTAAAGAGTCAGGTCAAGGAGTTCAACTAAGTTTTCAAGTTCAAAACAAGCCTCTCACATTGAGAGGACAATGAAAGCAAATTTTCTATTCAAACTTGGTCAAGATTGCATATGGCATGTGAAGAAATACTTTGGGACTCGAGTGTACTTAGTAACAATGTATGTTTCATACGTTGTGACGTATCATCACCACAAGTATATAATATACTCTTTTCAACACTCTTAAAAGACGATTCCATTGGTGACTACCTATTTTCACTTTTTACTAATATACATAGATAAGATAACAGTAGCTATTTTTATTTTGTATACGAGGAACACCAATATGTAAATATAATGAGAATTTGATTTCGTTAATATCGTATGATAAATAGTATGGAGTTTTAACTTTTCGAATATATATATATATATATATATATATATATATATATATATATATATATATATATATATATATATATATATATCCACTCTTCATGACTTTGTTTTTAATATTTGACTTCAATAATTTTTGAGCTTATATCATGAATGTTCCACCGGAGATCTATCATCAATAATTCCAACCGTAGGTTGATATCGCCCATTACTTAAATTAGACGCCTGTCAAATATGAGTTATAGACTTTGGTTTCAAATCGAGTGGAACGAGTCTTATTTCCTTATCTATAACGAGAAGGATTGAACCTACGATAGAGCTAATGATTAATTGTCTCGATCAAGATTGACCGACTGAATTTTTAGATCCTCATGCACGTAACGAGCTTGGATTAGGCGCATGAGCTCGTTCCTTGTAGAAAACAGAGAAGCATGATGATCCATTTCAACGAAAGTTGAGAGAAACAGACACCCGTGGATCATTTCAGATGGTCATCTGACTTGCATCGTCCTCCTATTCGACACTCAAAGCATCTGTTGGGTGAATCGAACAGCACGAAACCCAATCGACTTTCTCGTTCGAATACATTGTATGATTCGACAAAAGGTAGGTGCGAGTCAACTCACTCCGATCGCACAGCCATCCACCAATTTGTGTTTGTGTGATGTGAATGTCACATCCATCCGTCACTATCCGTACCCAAAACATGGCTCCCTTTCTCTCTCCCCCACTCTTATCCTCACGCCCCCACGGAAAGTAGCAGTACGAACAAATCAACGCCCGCCAAAGGAAACGGAGAGAGCGGCCAACAAGGAAACGAGTTGGAGGGGAAACGTCTCCGAAAGCGCCACCTCGACCACCACCGACGGTGCGGTCACCGCAACCATCGACTTTCTTTTTCTCCGCCACTGCTGCGAACGTGGCGACCCCTCATGCCTCGGGGATTTCCACGGGGTGTCCACCATATAAAATGAGAGGGCTGAGGAGGGTGGACCAGCCGCCGAAGTCCTGTACGATCGGTGGTGGGGAGTTCTTCTCTGACGCTGGTTTAAGGAAGGAAGGAAATATAAATGGTTTCTGAGAGTTGGTATCGGAGGATTAGGGCCTGGTTCAGTTGACGAAGCAGTTCTTATAGAGGAGCTGCGCGGATCGCAGGTCGAGGTACTTAATCTTGTGGTTTTCTTCTACTGTAAGTTTTTCTTCCGATGCCTACTGCTTTTGGATCCGGCGGCGAGAATCGGATTCGAATTTGAGCACTTCACTGCTTGCATCCTTTGTATATACATCTATATGCATTTAATACTAACTAACTTTTTGGTTTTCTTTCTGGAGATAGGCTATACCAAGTTTCAGGATCAAGAGAAGGTAGTTTGACGGAGAAAAAAGAAGAAGAAAAAAAAAGAGAGAGATAGGTTTTGGTGGTGACTTGAGTGCGGGAGATGGAGATTTTTAGCAAGGAAAGAGTTTAATGAATTATTTCTTCGCTCGGAGTATATTATTTGAAGGGAGGGAAGGATTGTTCTTCCCGAATCGATAAGTGAAATCGAAGGAAAATGAGGCAACGCTGAGTTAAAGAATCTTTGTTGAATAGAGAGAAAAAGGTGCGATTTCTTTTAATACCGCTCTACTGGGAAGTGAGGGTTTTGTGGCTGTGCTTGCAAAAACATGAGCTGTGTCGACGACTGTAGAGACGGCAGAAGAGAAGAAGCAGAGTTCTGGCGTCCAGGTGGGATCAAAGTAGTGGATGATTCTCTTCAGCTTGATCGGTACTCACTGGGAAACAATGGAACTTTCCCATCTGCACAACTCGATATTGATGAGAAGCATTTGATTGACCCGAAGTTACTTTATATCGGAGCAAAGATTGGAGAGGGAGCTCATGGGAAAGTCTATGAGGGGAAGTAAGTTAAAATAACTAATAGGATGAATGCCTTCTCTTTTCTTTCCTTTTTTGTAATTTGAAATCAGGTTTTTGTTTGCCAGATGAACCGTATCATATATAAAGAATTAGCAGCTGAAGTTAGAATGATGTCAGTAGATTTATCTATATCAAAATCATCTGAAGTTGACATAGAACATAATTTGAGTATTTCTGGTTAGTTCAATGTTCTGTGGTGGCCTTAAAAGGAAAAAATAAAAGGAATGTGAATGTAAAAGACAGCAGGTTAAGATTGAATCAGGTCTGCCAACAAACTGAAATTTCCAAGTCAGTTGCTCAAGTAGAAACTTGCATATCAGGCATGACTATGCACAGTAGGTGATGCAATTTTGGCATACAAACTATATACTTTTTTGGAGAACAGTTGCCTGCTAACCAACGATCTTATTGCCACTAAATGGAAAGACACTAAGATTCCAACTATTTTGCTGCCCTTATTGGTCATTGATGCTTTCTAGTTTGAGCATGTGCATTATGCTGTTTGATGTTATACTTATACCAGCTGCTTTCGTTCAGGTACTGTGACCAGATAATAGCAATCAAAGTTTTAAATGGCGGCAGTACTCCAGAAGAGACAGCAACTCTTAGAGCTCGTTTTATTCGAGAAGTAAACATGATGTGCAGAGTACAGCATGAGAACCTGGTCAAGGTGAGTTTCTGCTTAATATTACTTAAGTTGTTGATCATGTCTGACATATAGTTTTCAAGACTATGGTGTTGGCCTCCCTATCTCATCCTTAGTTGCACGCTTAAATCTGTTTCAGTGCTCAATTGTGGTTCCTTGTTGTCCTACTTTTTATTCTACCTCAAGTAATTCTCTCTTTCATGAAGTTCTTTGGAGCCTGCAAGGACCCCTTCATGGTGATTGCCACGGAGCTGCTTCCAGGAATGTCATTGAAGAAATATTTGAGCACCATTCGCCCCAAACAACTAGATCTTTATAAAGCAATAAGCTTTGCACTTGATATTGCTCATGCAATGGACTGCTTACATGCTAATGGGATTATACACAGAGATCTGAAACCTGGTTGGTATTTTGTCTTGTTATTTTATTGTTTACAGTACAATTTAAGTAATTTCATTGTTCTTTTTTTTTTGTTGTGGCTTGTACAAAATTAATCTACTACCATACAGCACATTTGACTTGAAGGACTAATTACTTTCATCAGCATAACAGTAACAATCACCTGCCTCTAAATTTTTTTGTCTGCCCCGTAAGGAAAACTTCTTTTTTCTTTCTGTCCATTTTGTGCTTATCTTTCTAGCTGTATGCATAATTACATGTTGACATGTGTGAATGCACATTTAGGTAAATCATTATGCATGTTTGCATGACATACTACTCCATATATTACTTGCATTGCTCCAACACAAATACACATAAAGCATAAAAATGTGCATTGCATAGCATCTGCATATCAACGAATGCTGTTCTATCACACCTACTATGCTACATTGAATTGGCATGTTGGTCCTTTATGACCCTGTCTATCTCTACTGCAATGATGTTTGGTTTTTCTAAACCATTCTGTTTTGCTTACTACTGTGAACTATATTATCTTCTGTTAGTTTATATCATTTGGTAGTTAGGATAGAAATTAAGGATGTTTAGGTGTGGACAATTGGTAGTTATATGTTACAAGAAACTTAAGCATTGGTCCATAATCCAATCATTAATGATATACAAATATTTTTTACTGATTCACTGCTATTTTTTTCTCTGTTTTTAAAGGGAAATTGTTACTATGATCTTATATATATCCTGGCGATTGTATTGCTGTTCCCTTCACTTCACAAAACAGATAAGAGTATCTTTTAACAGTACCTGAAAGCCTTATGTATTTATGGTTGATTTTGATTCCTTACTTTGGTATTTGTCAAAATTGCTACATTTATTTGTGTTGCTTGTGCTATAAAGTTACTTGAATTAGAGATGACATAGCATATGTTGCTTTATGTCCGATTCATAATTAAAAGATTCATGCATTCCAGTAATAGGCATATGATATAGTTCCTAGAGATTTATTGTGTGTCTTCTAATAGTTATGTATGATAGTGTAATTAATATTAGAATTAAGTGTGTCTTCTAGTAATAGGCATACGGTATAGTTCCTAGAGATTTATTGTGTCTTCTAATAGTTATGTATGATAGTGTAATTAATATTAAAATTAAGTGTGTCTATTGACTTTCCTATTAATATAGTCATGATTTGTTTATCTTTTTCACATTGGTAATAGACAAACTTCATAGTTGTATGTAGGATAATTACTATATATTTTATTTGCTGATTCTATTATCTTAGTTGATGAGAGTTTAAACTAAATTAATTCTAAGCCTGAATCATGGAGACAAATCCCAAAAATAAACAAATTATATTTATCAAAATTCACATTGAATATATGTGATATAATTTTAGAAATATCAAGAGTAGACCTGAGGTTATAGTTAAATTGGATGAATAAGTTTTGTCAAGTAAAAAACTTTAAGTATCTTAGATAAATTATTCAACAAGATGAAGACATTGTTGAAGATATTATTTATAAAGTGAGGGTTAAAATTAAAAGGGACATTTTGAGTTTTATGTGATCATTGAATACCTCTTAGATTAAAAGAAAAATGTATAAAATGTTAGATTAGCTATGGTTTATGGACCTGAGTATTAGACAATTAAGAAATAAATACACAAAATATTAGATTAGCTATGCTTTATGGACCTGAGTTTAGGCAATTAAGAAATAAATATACAAAATGTTAAAGTGAATGTATGAAGTTATTAAAAAGATAAAAAAAAGAAATATTGTTATTTGTGAATAACTACGTATCATCTTGATAGAGAAAAAGATAATGTAGGATTCTTTAAAGTTATATGGATATGTGCTAAAAAGACTTACAGATGTTGTAATTAGAAGAGGTAAATAGTTGGGATATTATGACTTGTTGTGTTTGTTTTCTTGTAATCTTACTTTCTGCTGGTCTTGGAGGATTGAGAAGAGAGAAATGGATGGTACCTGGTAACCAAAATCCATGGTTGTAGGAAACTTTTAATTTCAACACCTTTAGTAGTTCTTTGTTCAAATCTGATGTTGTATTTTGCTGGTAAGATTTTTGGTTATGACCATTCTCCACCCTTAAATGCTCAATATAACAATCAAACTTACAATGGCTAGTTCATTAATTGGTTCATGTTCTAGTTGCCATTTTCTAGCATTTCTAAGCTTTTAAGTTCATCTCATCAAAATATGTTTGATCAAACCCTAGTTTTTATTAATTCTTGATTTTGATTCAGACTCAACTTATATGCCCTGCTATTGGGCTCACATTAATCTGTTGGGGCATTGGCATTTTCAATTCCTTTTTCAATAAATTAAATATGTAAGCCTCATTTTTATCTCTGAGGATTTTTGTCTTGTCCTTTTTGTTCTTGGTTCATTATTCTAGCAGTTGGTCCAGCTGAAAGCCTGAAAGAAGTCCTTTCAGTTAGAACTTGGATTTCTGTGCCATTTCTTAGATTCTCATTTCTTTTTGTTTATTTTTTCTGATTTGGCCTTCCAGATACTGATTTTGCATAGTTCAGTTGCTACAATCCTTGATTTAGATCTTTGATTATCTTCCTGGATCTGTTGGCTCTTGTAGTTGTTGAAATATCTCTTTTATTAGTTTACCTTGACTTATATACTCACTTCCTTTAGCTTACCTGAGGAATTCAACACTTCAAAATTTATTGCTTTTGTTGTTTGCCATGTTTATGTTAGCTTCTTCTTAGTTGCACAATATATCCTGAGGACAAGGTTATCTACGTGAGACCACTTGTCTAAATGACTTGTGATGAATGATGAAAATATTTTTATTTCTTTGTTTTTTAAATAATTTACTGCTGGCAAAGTAGAATCAATACTTTAAGATAGTATCAAATACTATAAAAGTTCTGTGACTTGGTCTTAAAATAGGTGCTGGACTATCTGCAGTTAAAATTGACAATGGTTAGTCTTCTTTGACTTTTTGAGCTTTATGGTACTTTCATTATGAGAACAAAAAGATCATTATGTTAATTGGTCACCACACATCTATCTTTACATTTTTAAAGTTGCAACTCATGTATTTCAAATCATTACCTTAACTGGTCACTACACATCTATCTTTACATTTTTAAAGTTGCAACTCATGTATTTCATTGCCACTGTATGACTTTTATTATGAGTCAAAATTGTCACTGGAAATGATGCCATATACTTAAAAAAGTGTATACAAAACATACCATGTTATAAAGATGTTGATGTAGTGATGAGTGATGACCATGGAGTATCAATTTATCATAGCTATTGAAATTTGTGTGTTGTATGATTTGGTCATGTACAGTATTTATTGTTGTTTTGTGCTCTTTGATACATTGCTCAATAGTAAAAGACATTGAAATGTGCAGATAATTTGTTGCTTACCACAAATCAGAAGAATGTGAAGCTTATCGATTTTGGACTTGCAAGAGAAGAAACAGTGACTGAGATGATGACTGCCGAAACTGGGACTTACAGATGGATGGCTCCTGAGGTGAGACATAATTGATTTTGTTGGTTATCATGTATTTGTTACCTGCCTAACTTCCTTTTTCTTTTTGGGTGGGGGGTGGGGGGAAGATCTGTTTGGGTTATTTAGACATGAACATGTAGTTTACCTAGCAAATATGAGGATGCAATAGGGGATGTTGTATTTGAAAGTTTTATTTCCTTCCAAGAACTGCAACTGTAGTTACCATACTATCATGATCTAGATGAGATGCCATGAAGAATGTCATTAACAACTTACAAAGTTGAACCTGACTTATTGTATCATTTCTTGAATTCATAAGTGACATATAAGATTCCTATTTTTAATATTTTTAAACTCTTTGTGAATTTTTTAATCTACTCTTAGGAAGTTGCTGGGGTGAGTTCCTTTAGTGGTTGGCCCAAAGACCATCAAACCATTGAAACATTGCTGATAATACTCGTATTTTTTGTCTTCCACAAGTTGTCTTTAATCCTTTTAGATCTCATATAATGTAGGTAAATGAACTAAGAAACTAATTTTGGTGCATATAGCTTGCTTATGTTTAATAGATATCCTAAATGTAGCTCGGAGAAATGAGCAACTTAGAAGTATGGAGATTGGCATTTCAGTATTCAATTTTAAGTTTGTTTTTTGCAAATTTGTTCCTAAGGTCTCGTATTATCTTCTTGGATATAAGCACATCTGTGCATGTAAGAAGGATACTGTTATATTCCTTCATGCACGAGAAGTTGCTTGTACTTTGCTAGGAACTGTTTGCTCGTGTTATAGTTAAATCTAAATTGCAAAGTATAATATGTAATTTCGAATGATACCATCTAGTACGGGCGGTACGTATCGGTCCCATGGTATACCGGTACGCGGACCGCCCGCTACCGGACGGACCGTGCTATAGTGCTACAGTAATATACTGTAGCAGTGTACGGGCAGTATGTAATGTAATTTCGAATGATACCACCTGGTACGGACGGTACGTACCGGTCCGATGGTATACCGGTACGCGGATCGCCCGCTACCGAACGGACCGTGCTATAGTGCTACGGTAATACATTGTAGTAGTGTACGGGCGGTATGTAATGTAATTGCAAAGTATAATATGTAATTTCGAATGATACCGCCTGGTATAGACGGTACGTACCGGTCCGATGGTATACCGGTACGCGGACCGTCCGCTACCGGATGGACCGTGCTATAGTGCTACAGTAATACACTGCAGCAGTGCTACGGTGTTTCACTGTAGTAATGCTACAGTGCTACGTAGTAGGAGGAAAATCGTACGGTAAGTCCTGGTGTACCGCTTGGTACGCCAGTACCATACCGTACCGAGCCAACTTCGAAACACCGGTACGGTACAATATTGTATACCTTAAAGTCATGTTTAAAAAATACTTTTGATGCCAAAGCTTTAAAGTTCAGTTGAGTTGCTTCATCAATTTTTCGCAAACTTCATTCGTGTGATCCTTTAATTATTTCCTTAGCCCTCCTGACTTGTTGTTCTGCTGCAGTTATATAGTACTGTTACACTGCATCGTGGTGAGAAGAAGCACTACACAAACAAGGTTGATGTTTACAGCTTTGGCATTGTTTTGTGGGAGTTGCTAACCAACCGAATGCCATTTGAAGGAATGTCAAATCTGCAAGCTGCATATGCCGCTGCTTTTAAAGTTAGTATCTGCTTTTGATTTCCTTCTTAATTTGTTGCTATCTTTGATAGAGTCCAGTTTCATAATATGTTAGAATGCTATGTGAAAAATGAAAGGTGCAGAGTGCACAATTGAAAAAGTAGCTAGATTTGTTGTACTTGTATAAAGTAACTGAATTTGTTGTACTAACTATGAAAGTAATTAGATAGGATTTATCGATGAAGGTAATTAGTCTTTCATTAATGAAAGACTTTTGCATTGTGCATCTCATTACATTTTGCATTGTACCGAACATTCAAAAGGGTTTCTTGTGTAACAAACAAATAATAAAGTCTTGGAATAATCGGAATTGACATACCCCATGAAAATTAGTTTCGTAAATCTTACCATTATATGTATAATGAAGAGGATTAATACTTTAATGATACTAAAGAATTATCCTAGTACCTGCTCAATCTTATGTATTATAAGATAGGGTTTATGCAGATACTAATATTGCAGATTGTATTAATATAGCAGATTGTAGAGTATTGTAGACCTCTGCTTCAACTATAGGTGCTGCTTCCATTTAAGTAATAATAATAGTCATACATGAAAAGTATTACTTGACTTGTCTGCTGCAGAATTACTTTAATTATCTTTTAATGATAATGTAATATTTGTTGTTCTGGTCTACGTCTGTATTTCTATTGGCCATATCAGTCTGACCTTCAATGCTTCTGTTGTCAACCAAAAATGTTACAAATTTTATGTTTACATTTGTTGTCAACTTTGCAGTAAATAGGCATTTCTTGTGAGTTGCTTAAATCAATGCTGTTTTACTTCAGTACTTGTATGAGTTGTATGGCAATGACAATTTAGCTTGCTAATAAAGATTCAGGTGCATGCAGAGCCAGAAACACATGGAAAGACAAGTTTGACTTATATAATTGGGAGGATCTGAAAAGCACTTATTAGATGAACAATGAGAAGATATGTTCAATTGCAATAGTAGTGAAAGTAGGGTGTATGTCAGATCTATTTATTGACGATAAGTGGTACAAGCATTATGAATCTCTGTGACCATATAACACTAATCAAAAGAGAGCGAGTTCAAGTGCTACAGCTTTATGAATCATTGTGACCATGTAACACTAATCAAAAGAGAGAGTGAGTTCAAGTGCTACAAGCTTTATGATTCTCTGTGACCATACAACACTAATCACGTGAGAGAGTTCCAAGTGTTACGACATTTCTGAATCTCTGTGAACTACTTTCCTGTAGTAACTTGGTAAATAAATAATCCACATGTGTTTGGAGGATTGCTGACACTGATCCTTCAGGTGTTTGATTGTTGATTAGCAGGGACTATGTTGATGTAACTGATGGAATATGGATTAGTTGCCTTATTGTATGGTCACTGCCGTTTTGCTAGATATTAAAATGAAAACCCATTTAAGGTTGAATGTGCTTAGTGGATCAGAAAGTTAATTATCTTGGCCAGAGTTGTCACAAGTTGTTACTCACAACAACTACTACAGTTAATTCTCTGCTGTGCAATTTTTTTAAATTTGTCTTCAAATAACTGGCTACTGACTTTGAGCTTGATCTTGTGTTCCTTTGAAGCAAATGCGCCCACCCCTGCCCGAGGATACTCCACCGGAGCTTGTGTTCATCGTGCAGTCATGCTGGGTGGAGGATCCGCATACACGGCCCACCTTCAGCCAGATTATTCGCATGCTAAATGCCGTCATTTGTACCCTCCCACCAGCACCAGCACCAGCACCAGGACCACCAGAACAGGAGACTGTTCCTGCTACGATGAGCACCAGAGGTACCATTACAACCACCACTTCCACACGCAGGGGAGGCAAGCTTTCTTTCCTTCGTCAGCTCTTTGCTGCGAAGAAGGAAGGTAAGAGTAGCACATAAGATAGTCGAGACTTATATTTTTGGTTCTGCCATGGGGTTGGCAGTGTAGATTACAAGTTATACAGGAAAATTCGGGCTTATGAAAACATTGTAAGAAAAATCAGTGAAGGAAGCAGTATACAAAAGCCACTCATAGCTAATTCTACTCTTCAGATTTTTCTCTTTGTTTCTGTGTTCAATTTTCCCTGATCATGGCAGCTAGTTGAGCGAGCAACTGGCACTGCTTGTGTAGGTCTGTGACCATGAACATTTGGTCACCCAGTTTTCGTGCTTTTCATTAATGCAGTCTCCGCAGCATGTTTCAGAGTCCATACGTCAACCAATGCATACCGATGCCAAATCATAAATATGCCGATTGAATCAGAATTGTCGTCGTAAGATGATATCCTGGCTGACATGACATGCAGGTTGGCCCGAGTGATTTTGTCGATTTGAGGATATTTTAGCCATGCTTTCGTAGAATACTCGTTGTCGCTAAAGATTCTGGTTCGACCAAATCTAGATTCACACCTGATACGGTGGATTACGCTGTTGAGTGAATCAAACGTAGATATGTAGCTGGACTCCTGCTGCGGTCTCTCACCAACATACTGTCGACTGAATCAAACACGGGCGTCACACCATATCAATCCGATGAGAGAAACCGGATGATCTTAATGATTTCACCAACATACTGACCTGTGTGTCGTATGCTTTAGTTATCACATTAAGGAACCCAACACAAGTCATTATGTTCCCCCTTTACCTGCTCCTATTTCCATCACCAAATCCACCTATTCACTGAATCCCCCCCACCCCACAAAGTGTCACCAAGAGCACAAAGATAAATATCTGTCCTACGTGCCTTGCATGATTCCCACACAGCCGAGGAGGCGTCCGATCGATCACCAGTGAATTCCAGAAAGAGGAAATCATAGGTAATCCCTACGAGTTCTTCTTTCTTCTTATCCCCGTGGCGTCATTTTATTATCTGTCTATCTATCTTTACTGGTTTAGGCCAAAGAGATCAGTAGGGCTCTGACCATGATTCCAGAGCAGACCATATGAGTCGACCGTCGTACCGTACCGAGAGTTGGATAACGGAATGCGCCGGCTCGTCGATGCAGTCCCGGAGGCACCACTGCTGCCCAATGGAACAGAGCCGTATAGTGAAAGCGACGGTGGCGCTGACGACAACTATTTCAATACTAGTTTGCTCGTCATCCTAGCGGCACTGCTTTGTACTCTGATATGCGTGCTTGGGTTGAATTCGATCATACGGTGCGCAATCCGGTGCAGCCACCGCCGTCACTTTGCGTTCGGAACTCCCGAGGCGACAGTTGCCACCGGGATCAAGAAGCGGGCAATCCGCCACATACCAATCGTCGTGTACGGACCGGAGGCTACCGTCACGGCGACTACTGATTGCGCCATATGCCTAACTGAGTTTGCAAACGGAGAGAAGATTCGGGTGCTGCCCGAATGCTATCATGGATTCCATGTCAGGTGCATCGACACATGGCTTGCTTTGCAGTCAACGTGCCCGACTTGCCGACACTCTCTGCTGCTTGACAAAGCTGGGCCCGAAGCTGGCGATCGGTTTCCACCGCCGGACGATGGCGTTGCGCTGAGATGAAGTGAGCTGACCGCGCGCGTGGCTAACTGAACTGAAGGGTCTCGCTGCACATTTCCTGTTGTTCGCTTGCCTCGAAGGACTTCATTTATGTATGTAACTTGGAGAGCTCGCGAGTTTCTCGTGATCCCCACCCCTTGTTTTTACCTGTGTTCTAGTCTGGCAGGCTGGCTGATCAGGGAAATGGATTGTTGCATGGATGGATGGCACTTTTGCTTCCGTATATTATCTGTGCTATCTCCAATATCTTAGAATATCACTAGTAGTAGGTGGACTAAATAATTATTTCACACTTTCCTCCAACGGAGCTGTTGAATCCATTCTCAAAGTCCTTTTTGTGTTTCCCAAGGAAAACCCAAGTAGTTCAACATGTAAAAGAAAATTATGTGAGTGCAATTTAGGTTCGATGATCTGCAATCGAGCAAAGAGCCCTCAAAAGTGGCGTCACCAGTAACAGTCGCAATCAATTTAGGGTCGATATTAAGAGAGAAGAGAGTTGAGTTTAATTAAGTTCAGTGAAAAATAAAAATGATTGCTCCATAGAATAGAAAGCAACCTGTAAATTGCTTCGCATGTCTCCATTCTTATTGCTAAGCCGAGGCTATATACTTAGCACCGTGATTTTCCCACCGTCTGATTTTTAATTCTAATTCCCTATTTAGCTTATTTTCTTTTTTTTACATGATTTAGTTGTGATTAAAGAATTAAATTTGATTCCTCTCTAACACTTTACAATAAAGTGTGTTTCCCCTCTAATCAAAACAAAACAGGATACTAATATGACAATAAAATAAAAATTACTTATTTATTTAGTTTAATATCTGCTTAAGTGTTTTGTTATTTGCTAAACAAGTTGAATTAAATATTGGGTTAGTATTTTGAAATAAATCTTTTATAATTATTATCATATTATTATTATTATTATTTGTTAATATTATAATTATTTCTTGATTGATTGTCCATGTAAATTTATAATTTGATTAGGATTTATAATCTACGTTGGACTTTTGAAATTTGTATTCTTTCATAATAGAAATTAGCAAAGATATACATAAAGTTGACAACATTGTTTATATATATATATATATATATATATATATATATATATATATATATATATATATATATATATATATATATATATTAGAATTGAATTAGTATAATAGTATTTTTAATCAATTTTAAAACTCAATCGATAAATTAATATATTTCGAAAACTCAATTGATTAAGTTAAAGTAGGAAGTAAAGAGAATAAGACTAGGTCATAAGTAAAGGACAAATAAAAAAAGATAAACTAATTTATTTTAATCTTATCAATCGATATCTATTCCCGATTCCTTTTTTTCTCAATGCTATTGGCTTTTATTACTCAAATTCTTTCTAACTAGTGAAGATTAACTATTCTTGTTACAACTTTAAACTTTTTTTAGGCTTAGGAGATAACATTCATATACTCTTTTAAAAAGAGATTTCTCACTTCTTATAACTTAGAATTTCAACTAAGTTGAAGAGAAGAAGACTCAAACTATTTTCAAAATGAGAGCTTACAATACCTCACTAACTAAAAAATGAATGCTCCATCAATTAAGTCTAAGTGAAGTATTTATAAATTACAAAAGGTTTCAAGAATAAAACAAAAAAATTAAATATTTAAAATTTCATGGTATGAATGGTACTACTATTGACACCGGACAATACTACCATTGTAACTTTTGACACGAGCCATAATTCTATACTATGGTGGTACCACCATTATAATTTTTAAATTTTGATGGGTACTATTACCGTCCTAGATATGCTATTGTCGAAAAAGATGATAAAGTATAAATAGTAATTGTCGATTGACCTAGGTAGTACTACCACTTATGCTAGTACCATCATCGAGGCCTAGTTTAGATCATTAGTTTTACATTTTAATGGGTCTAATTCGGTCCAACTTTAAGCTCAATGGCTTTCTTAACACGTATACTTTGATACAAATAGTTTACAAAACTCATGACCTAAGTTTTAATACTTCAGCTTTGTAACACCCTACTCCTAGTTCCACCCATACCCTTGCATGCATAAATAAAGTAAGATGTCATATTTTCATTTTCACTACTACTATCGATATGAATATAGCAAAAAGTAGATAATATTAAATTTTAGATTTTAATCTTAAAATTTATGTCTTAAATTTTATCAAAGTCTTAATCGAGATTATTTTTTTTTATCAATTTAGGCTAATATTTGGTCAAAACAAAGTCTACCAATTACTAGTGATCCTGTAGACTATTTGTATCTACAAAACCATGTGATGCATTGCAAAATTATCCTATAACTTTTAATAATTGAGTTGCATTGATTTTCTTATTATTATTTGATACTATTATACTCGACAACCAAGGTATGAGCAACTTAGGATTATCAAGAAAATATCATGAGAATTAGAGGGCAAGTTAGTCGCTTTGGTAATATTTGGGAAGAGACTCTCGATGGTAGAGAGACATCCATATAGGGTGATTAAAGAGATATGGTGATTAATATGCGAACATAATTAGTGGAGAGACAATCTTAACAACTAGAGCAATTATTAGCCTAAGGACAAGAGGTAGTGCCGATAGCAACTCGAGGACATGATGTAGAATCAACTAGTGAAAGATTTAGAAAGAATGATCTACCAATTTTTTAAGGTGATATAGATCGACTAGTGGCTAAGGAGTAGATAAGAAATATTGAGGGAATATAAGTATACAAGGATTTCAAATGAAACAAAGTTATTTGTGCAACATATGTGCTATGAAAAGATGTCTTATGGGATATAAGAAGGGGAACTATAGATGCTGAACACATGATGTGAGAAAGATTCAAGGAGATCTTTAACCAAAAGTATTTTAGTGCAGCCCATCAATCAGTCAAAATGATAATATTTGTTAATCTTAAACAAGAAGGTCAATTGGTGATAGATTATATTAAAAAGTTAGAGGAGTTATCCTTATTTGCATCCCACATGATTAACACTAATATCATGAGGGTGGATCAATTTTTATAAAGACTCCGAGCAAAAATTTATCGAGATGTGAAGAAGATGATGAATGCCCTAGATATTCCTTATTCCTTCATAGAGAAAAAAGCCTTCGAGAAAAAGAAGGTCAAGCAAAGAATTTTTCAAACCTAACAGATAAGTCGCATTTGAGATAGCAAAGGAAGGGTATTAATTTTAACAATAGTCCCTTATAATAGATTCTAGATATTAGCTAATAAAGGTAACCTAAATGCCTTAAATAAGAAAAAATGGGTCAGACATCCTAGTTTTATTAGCTAGATCAAGCTCAAAGACCCACTTGTCTTAAATGTGGAAAGCAGCGTAAGCGAGAATGTCTTAAATATAAAGAGTTATATCTTTAATGTAGATATTTATCAAGGAACTACGTAGCAATCTAATAGGAACAAAGAAGAGTACTAGGTAGAGTCTTTGTAATGACTGCTAGGCCATTAGTAATCTCAAGTAAGATATTAATTTCAATATTTTTTTATATACATTAATTGATTTTGGCACCACTTATTCTTTTACATCATTAGCTTGCATAGAGACACTTATTCTTTTACATCATTAGCTTGCATAGAGAAACTAAGTAAACCATTTAAAGCATTAGATGTGATGTATTATATAGTTATTTTATTAGGAGATATAATGTATTCAAGTTAGCGATTGAGATCATACGTAATTCAGATTGATAACAAATTAATTGCATATATGATAATATTGAACATATAATATTTTGATATTATATTAGGCTGGATTAGTTATTTAAACTATTGAATCTTGAATCTTAATAATGAAACCAATTGATAAGTTTATTGAATTAAATATATTTTTGAGATAAGTGACACAAGAAATATATTTTAAAAAAACATAATATCAAAATATTATAAGCAAACCAATCGAAGTATTTGCTTAAAATACAATTGATTACTGAAGGGCCAACTATCAAGCAAGAGAGTCGAACGTTGTATTTTAAAAAAATATCATATCAAAAATTAGACATCGAGTTGAAGGATTAATCGACATACTAAAGATCGAACTTTGTGTTATAAGTTTAGGTATTGTATCAGAATGATCGGATATTAAATCGGATGATTAGATATTGTTGGAAAGTCAACATATTAGTAAAATAAACAATATGCTAAAGGAAAGAGCGATATGTCGAAGGTTCAAACGAAGTGTTGGAAGTTTAGACAACATGTTAGAAGAGCATACAATGTGTCAAAAGCTTCATAAATATGTCATATATGTGGTTGATTTGTCAAAGTCTTAATTGATATCATTATAGTCCAATTTGAGTTGGTATTAAGCCAAAACCATACCAACTTGTCAAGAAAGCCATTAGGATTAAACCAAAATCGAATTCGACATGTTAGAAGGGCACACCGGTGGACTAAATAAGGCTTGAGTGGTTGTACTACTAGGTCCAAACGATAGTACCACTTAAGTCAGTTCATAAGTATTGTTTATGCTTTTTCGATATCTTAGTAATGGTACCACTTATGCCAGCAATAGTACTACATAGGCTAATGGTAGTATCGCTAGAGCTACTTAGTTGTGGTAATAGTACCACCCTACTCTAAAAAATTAAGGATTTAAATTTTTAACTCTATTCTTAAAGCCTTTTGGGGCTTATAAATACTCAACTCAAGCTTGGTTGATGGAGCATCAATTCCTAAGCAAAAATATATTGTAAACTCTCATTTTGAGCATAGTTTGAGTCTTTTTCTCCTCTTGAGTTTGATTATAATTCTAAGCTATAGGAGTTGAAAGATCTTGTATAAAAAGAAAATGTGCAAGATATTATCTTAGCCAAAAGAAAAAGAAAGTTATAATAATGGTAGTTGATCTTTGCCTATTGGAAAGAATATCGATTGTAAAAGCTGATGGCCTCGAGGGAAAAGAAATCAGGAGTGGATATAGATCAAGAAGACCAAACCTATAAATATATTTATCTCTCTTTACTTGCCCTTTACTTATGATTTAGTTTTATTCTCTTTACTTAGAAATTAGCAAAGATATACATAAAGTTGACCACATTATATATATATATATATATATATATATATATATATATATATATTAGAATTGGTATTAGAGCAAGGATCTCTGAATTGGATTAATATTCAAGAGAAATTTAATGGCTTTTTCAAGCCATCAAGAGGGTCACTTCATCACTCATCATCCTATGTTCAATAAGATGGACTACACCTATTGAAAAATACGAATAAATATTTTCTTATTTTCTATGTATTTTGATTTATAAAATGTTATTAAGTTTGGATTTTAACTACGATAGCAAGGCATAAAGCAAAATGAAGTCTCGGAGTCAAAAACACAATTTTGTTGGGAGTTCGAGAGTTTGTCGGAAGTCCGGACGTTCTTCGAAAGTTTTACCGGAATTGATTGAGAAGTCCTAGAGCTTTCCAAAGAAACTTATTGAAACTCGTCAAGAAGATCGTCGTGAAGTCTAGGAGCTTACCAGGAGTCCGCCAAAACATTGCCGAGAGATCATCGAAAGTTCGTCGAAAGATTGTCGAAAGCTCAATGAAAGAAACCAGACTTATTTTACTTAGAATATGTCTTATGAATTGTAGTTAGTATATAATTAGAGTTGGGATTGGATGGTAATCCCATCAACTCTGTTAGGGGCCAACTAAGCCCGAAGTTGGGCTAGTTTGGGCCTGATTCAAGGCCCAACTAAGATGCTAAAAGCCTGACTAACGATGGCATCGCCTAGGGAACAGCACCCCAGGAATTATGGGTGTGGTACCGCCCAAGCTGGGTGGTGGTACTACCGATAATGAATGCTGCCAACAGTGGTGCCGCCCCTATTCGGCGGTGGTATCGCCTAGTGGCAGATCTTGCGATGGTAGTACTGCCCAAGAACGACGGTGGTACAACCAGTACTAAGGAAACTTGGGATGAGACCTCTTTAGGCTCCGAGTTTGAATCAACTTGAAGCCTATAAATACCCTCTCATCCCTGGTTAACTAAAGCAAGTACATAGAGTTTAAAAGTGATAAAACGATGTAGAAATCTCTTGAGAAATTCCCTTCTCTAGCTTAAACTTGGAATTCTATTTAGAGAGGAGTGTGTGCTTATAAAGGTTGTCTTCTAAACCTATGAAAATGAGAACAAGGGTATAAGAAGGAGGTTGATCTTCACCTATTAAAGAAAGATCGATAGTGTATGCCGATGGCCTCGACGGAAGAGGAATCGGTGGAGTGGATATAGGTCACGACGACCGAACCATTATAAAAATCTGGTTTACCTTTACTTTGAGCAATTTACTTTTATAAGCAAATTGCCTCTCATTCTTACTATATTTTTACTATGCCTACACTCGCATACGCTTTCAATCTAAGCATATTTCCGAAATCGATTTTATCGTATGAAACGAAAGAATTTTCAAGAACCGACATGATTTTTACCGCTGCACTAATTCATCCCCCCCTCTTAGTGCCGACTCATTCCTAACACGTCTTGTATTAAATGTGAATTTAGAAATATCTAATCTGAAACTTTAAAATGAGTTAGTTCAAAAATTACTAGATTACATGCTTTGAAAAATTCAAAGAATGACTTACTTGCTATAAATGAAATACTAAAACATTACTTAAAGGAGTCTATTAATAGTAATGATATAATAAAAAGAAAAGCATATTTTGATAATTATTAAAAAAAATTAAAATTAAAAATAAATCACTAAATATGATTTTTGATAAACAAGATTATGTATTTATATAAAAAATTATTGATTTGATAAGTAATATCACACGTATAACTAAATTTGTAAAAGGACCCACACTATACTCTATTAAGAAATATAATCATCCTAAAATAATTTATATTTCTTTATGAATCATAAATAATTTAAAGTTAAAATATAAAAAAGATAGATCTAAATAATATCCAAATTTATTATAAGCTTCAATATTGAGATATAGTCGTCGAGTCTAAATAAATTTTTCACAAAACTATACGAGGGACAGACTCCTCTCATCCTTAAATGAATAAGAGGGTTCAACGAGTTCCAAACTTGAAGGAAATTATTAGAGTGAGAATGTGAGAGAGAGTCGAAAACGACATACCTGAACCATGTTGTAAATATATTTTTTATAATGGTCAGGAGACAGTAGGCATTTAGTTGAAGGGGGATCAGTGGACATTACTCTGGATGTGGAGAGTCAACCGATCCATCTAACAGTATAATTATCTCAATCATCTGTTGTATTAATCTAATGGGTCATTTGGTCGACATGCCAAACCCATGTGTGCTGATTGATGATGATGAGATATTTGATTATCCACGTGTCAAACCCATTATCACTTATAAATATGAAATAACTAACTGCCCCTTTAAAGAGGTGGATTTCATTAGTCATTGACACAGAGGAAGCCGCCCGGCATGGTTGTCACTGATAACATAGGCAAATCGAAAGATTATTATCAAACTGCAGCAAACTAAAGTCGCCCACACATCAATGTAACTAAGACTACAAAATATTTCTTTCCTAGTCCGGCGTAATGACTACAAAAGACCTCTTTGCAATCTGGCATGCATGTTATTTTTCCCTTACTTCCAGCAAATCGCAAAAAGCAGAGTATGTATAAACAAAATTTCTACAACTGATATGAGAATTTGAAGATTATGAGAAACCCGGTTCTGGTCTTTTGTAAGTTCTATATATATATATAATCGAAAAAATGAAAATGAAAAATGACAGGGAACTCCTCCAGCACTCGAATACTTTTGCAGACTTTAAGCTATTATTGCCCGATTGTGAGATAGAAACTTGGAGGGGGGACCGGAGCCATCCTTCAGACACACCACTTGGATCCCTGTAAAAACATAAAGAAAGGCTCAAATGAAAATATTTTTGTAGCCAATACGTAATTTCCAAGATTCGGTGACCTGACTGACCTCTCCTATGGTCATAGACGCTCGGATCTATGTCCCAATCTCGATGCCTTTTCTTGACTGTCGATTCTGATTCTGTACACATAGAAAGCTACCATGGTACCACTGCTCACCAAAACTAAAATGGTTAGATACAGAAGTAAATCCATAACAACAAAAGACAAATATGAGATTAAAAAGTTACCAAATTTAACTTTGCATATATAAAATAAACAGAGACACTATGCATAGACAGATTCTCTCCCAATCTCTTTTGCACTTAAACATTAAATTTTACCTTGTGGAACCAGAATGGGCTTTCAGTTTAAACCCTTCAATTAAAAGTACCCACACTGAACAATAAAGAGGATATGCTGAAGTCAAATGACTATCTTAAACCTGCTCGTTGCATGAAAATCACATAGTTTATTTAGTTGGGATAAAGGTACTGCCCACTATCAGATAGCAGACAACCAATTCAGACAGACAACTCTATCCTTGTGAGAGAAAGAATCCTTTTTTGTTCCAGCAAAATCACATGGTAATTCCTCTGTTAGGAAGCAACATCTGTCACCCACTTGACAAGACCAGGATGACCAAACAGGGCAGCCTGAAAACTTTAACTGATTTAACAAATGCCAACAATTTTCTTAATATTTGCTTCAGACCCTTGTGCCGCGAACCACCTCCATCTTTTTATCATGCGTTACACCAAACGCTCTCACCATCCAATCAAACTGTTAGCTCCTGTATGGATTCTTTGGCATCCACAGCTTTGTCGGCAAGGTTAGGAAGAGCATAGAGTTTAAGCATGCCCCCTAAAACAGTTGGACCATACTTACATGGACATGTACTGATCTATTTTCAAACTAGTAAAATAATGTATAGAGCATCAGTAAGCCCAGTACAACAGTTGGATTGGTCAAGCCAGCAGGACTAACATTTTTTTTTTTTAATGGCATTGAATAATAAAATACCATATATAATACATATCATGACCATGAGTATCAGCTAGGATATTATACTGTATCATGCATAATGTGAGATAATGAGTTAAGCAAACAATCACAATATGTTCATAATTGCATGATGATGATTTAAACACATCTGAAATCTAATGCAACACCAACTTATAAGCCTAAAATCATATTAACTGGTGCCTAAGAAAAGAGCTTCTATTGACTAATATTGAAGCTGTCATTGTCAATTATGATTCAAAAACTTCATACCTTATGTGATGTTTCATGGTATTACTAAAGAAACTGAATATACTATTGTAAATATATACCAGATGGTACATGTCAACAAACTGAGGTTCCCTCAAGAATTAGGTTAGGTATTGAATCAGATTGGGACTAGCTAGGTGGGAAAAGGTGTGGAATTATACTAGTGGTTGCGATAATGGGTTAATACTAATCCTACATTAGTCGGGATATTGCACACTAGGTACAAGATGATCATTGTCTTAATAATTCATGAAATCACTATGACAATCCTTCCTACTTAGTCCATTAATGACCTAATTGACACAATGCAACATTAGGTGCTTCCAGTTAGAGTTTGTTTTATCTTGCATGAGCAGACAGTTATATGATCGGCTAAGCTGAGAAGGTTATTCCCCAGTCTTTATTTAGAACCCCGATCACACTCCAACTAGTCTTTGTTAGAAACCTTTTCAGACTCCAATTCATCATAGCATGTTTTGGAGTTTCAGCAGAGTGCAAATCCTAGCTGATCATCACTGCTGAGTTAGGATAAGTTATTAATTAGTAACTAAGAGTTCCGTGTGTAAAATAACTTAGATCGAATACATTGAACATATAAAATGTTATCCATTTAGAAGTGTTTTTCTGGTCCGAGTTTAAGTCTATATATTTAGAGGTTACTTTGACTGGAAACCAGTACTTTTTATGTTAAAATTTGGAGAAGTTTTTTTCTCCGAGTTGCTGAGCTCTCTGCCTTCTATTTTTCCATCTAATCTCGTTCTACTCTGCTTGCAATTGCTTCCAAGTATAAATTATAATTCTCTATAGTGGATGTCATATCCCAAACAGTATCGATAAGAGCGATTAATTCAAGCATCTTAATACTGACCTGATAAGAAGCATCAAAAGATTTAGAAATGATCCTCTCTGCAATATAAGAACTAACTCATCAGAACCAGTAAAACAAAAGATATCTTCAGTAGCTATGATTTCCATTAATAGATTTAATATCGGCTTCCAATCAATGAAAAGAATTTCACCTGAGACCACAGGCGCCAGTGCCTAAAGAAGATAATAGCTGCAATTGCTGCACCAAGACATCTTAGCTCAATAAATGTGATTTTAGAGAACAATATGGTTGCGAAAAAAGAAAAAATAAAAAGTCCATCCAAATATTGATTAAGAGGCGATTGACAATACCAACTGAAGTTTGACAATCAACAGAAGTAACTTTTAGTTTAAAGTAAAGGTTCTAACATCATGTTAAGGCCAAGTGTTAATTTTTTTTCCCATTAACACCCATCTCGTGCAAATCATTTGTTATTTATTTATCTTTACTATATCATGACAATAGTGTGGAGTCAGCCCCTTGCAATGGTTAGAATGAAAATAAGTACATGTTTCAACTCACTCATTGACCAATAAAAGATATCTGAATATACAAATGTAACAAGCAAGGATTGACTTACCGAATCGTACCGCCCGGTACGGGCGGTACGTACCGGTCCGATAGGTGACCGGTACGCGGACCGCCCGCTACCGGGCGGTACACCCAAAAACCCTAATATCGGGCGGTAACGGTCGAAATCGACCGGTACCACTCGGTAACGGTCGAAATCGACCGGTACCACTCGGTAACGGTCGAAATCGACCGTTACCACACTGTAGCAGTGCTACAGTACTCCAACGGTCAAATTGACCGTTGGAGCCCTTTCTCCTCCTATTTAAACCAATCTTCTCTCCCCTATTTCATTATACTCTCTTAAACTCTCTCTCAAACTTTTCTTTTCTCTCCTAAACTCTATAAAATAACGATTTGTGAATTCATTTGAGGCTAATTTGGAAAGATTAAGAGGAAGAACTTTCTAATCAAGAGGTATGTATTCGTTTTCTTTAATTAGAGAGTAATTAAGATATTTAAGATTATGGTTAGTGTTTTTCATGCATAGTAAATATTGAATAATATTTATCATAGTAAAATAAGTTTAATTAAATTTTATTAAAATTATTTAATGCTGCGATTAGTTATTTTAATGATGATTAAATCAAAATTTATTTGATTTTATATCAATTTAATGTCTTTAATACCTATTAAGGTATTTGTCATGTTTATAGTGGTGAAAGAGAAGTAATTAGTGAAAAATTAACTATATTAATCGTATAATTAGTGTAGATAAATGATAATTATCATAATTTGAATCATATTGGATTAAAATTACATATTTAATGTTTCTTTTATGTATTTAACATATATATGATGGTAAAATAAGTTTAATTATAATTTATTAAAGTTATTTAATACTGTAATTAGTCATTTTAACGATGATTTAATCGAAATTTATTTGATTTTATGTGAATCTAATATCTTTAATATCTATTAGGGTGTTTGCCATGTTTATAGTGTTGAATGAGAAGTAATTAGTGAAAAATTAACTATGTTAATCACGTAATTATTGTATCTAATGATGTTAATACTTATTTTATGCATGTAACATATTTATGATAATAAAATATAATTAGTTATGTTTTAATAAAATTACTTAATGTTGTGATTAGTGATTTATGATCGATATTTGGTCAATTTAATATGTTTATACTTTATAGTTTATTTGAATTAAATTTGATAGGATCATGGCACCAAAGGAACAGCCACATGATGATGCATGGGTTCATGCCCGAAAACTAGATGAAAACCGTCATCATTGGAAATGTATTTATTGTGACTACATTGGCAAAGGTGGAGGAATAACTCGAGTGAAAATGCATTTGGCTGGTGGGTATCCTGATGTTGCAAAATGCAAGAAAGTTCCAACGGAGATCCGTAAATTATTTCAAAGCAAGCTTAAACAAACAAAGGAAGATACATTAAAAAAGAAGGCAAGAGTTGAGGAAGAATATCATAGGGCTACACAGGAACCGGTTTATGATCAGTATGAGGGTTGCGGCGATGAAGTCGACCCGGATCTCACAGTTGGGATTCGTGCATCATTGGAGCATCAGTATACGGTCGATGAAGCAAGGAGGCATCGACGACCTGACTCACAATTTGAGCATGGCACTGGTAGTGGAATCCAGAGGTCAACCAGCATGAGGCAACCAACTGCTCCTTCTCAGCTAGGCCGAACTAGTAGCATGAGATATGGTGGACTCCGTGGTTTTATGAGAGGTCTTGGCAGGAGGTCCGCACCAGATATTGTTGATATTGATCCGCAAGCCTATCCCCCACAAACAGCGAAACAAACACGGATTGACGATGCATACACAAAAGAAAAAAAACGAGATATTGGGAAGGCAATCTCAAAATGGTTTAACTTTCATAGGATTCCAGCCAACACAACCAAAGGTCCATATTATCATAGCATGATCTCCTCCATTCAAAAGTCTGGCACGGGGATCCAACCTCCAACACCAAAGGAGATTCACGGCGTGTACTTAGATGAGGAGGTGACAGAAATAAAGGATTGGATCAAATCCTTCAAGAGGCAATGGGAAGAATATGGGGTGACATTGATGTGTGACAGTTGGACAGGACCAACAAGAATGAGTATCATCAACTTTCTTGTTTATTGCAATAGAAGAGTGGTGTTTCATAAGTCCGTTAATGCTTCTGAAAAGATCCAAGATGCAAACTACATTGAGAGCTTGATGGACACTATGGTAGAGGAGATTGGACCACAGTATGTTGTACAAATAATAACCGACAATGGAGCGAATTTCAAAAAGGCCGGTTTGCAATTGATGGAAAAAAGAAAAACTTTGTTTTGGACTCTATGTGCAGCTCATTGCATAGATCTAATGTTGAAGGATATTGGTGAGTTGGATGCGGTCAAAAAATGTGTAGCTCGAGCACAATCAATTACCAAATTTATATATAATCATCATTGGGTCCACGCATTAATGCAAAAGTATGTAAATGGTGAGGTACTTCGACCTGGAATTACTCGGTTTGCTACCAATTTTATTGCATTAAAGTCATTACAGCAAAAAAGGCAAGGCTTGAAGGCAATGGCTAGCTCACAAGAGTGGTCTGAATCCAGATATTCAAAATTGAGTGATGGAAAGAAGATAGAAAAGGCCATTCTTTCCTCTAGATTTTGGGATACTATAGCAGAAATCATAAAAGGTGTGGAACCACTTTATATTGTCCTCCGTAAGATCGATATGGACAAGCGTCCACAAATGCCGTATCTTAAATATATGTTGATTTCAGCAAGAGAGGAGATCAGGAAAGCATTCAAAGATGATTTTAAGGCCGACCAATATGTACGAATCATTGATCGTCGGACCGATGTTCATATGGATCAAGATATCCATAATGCAGGTAAATTCATATTCAGAATAATTTAATTTATTATTATTTAGATAATAAAAAATCATACTAACAAAATTATGTTTTGCAGCGTATTATCTAAACCCAGCAATTCAATATCGATATGCTCTCGGAACGCAAAATAATTTCCTAATGACACTACGAAATGTTATATATCGGCTCTTGCCAAACACTACCGAGGCAACCGATGCTCTTATGGAGGGTCGATTATTTCGAGAAACAATTGGTTCATTCTCCGACGTTGTAGCTGTATCGTGCCGTTACACTATGGATCCTGGTGAGAAAAAGTTATGCATATTGATTATCAATTATATTTAATGTTGATTATTTGTTATGCTAATAAAATCTTATTTATATCTTTTTGCAGTCGAGTGGTGGCTACAATTTGGAGGCGATGCACCACATTTAAGGAAGGTTGCCGTTCGTATACTTTCACAGACAACAACATCTAGTGGTTGCGAACGTAATTGGTCAACGTTTGCATTGATTCATACGAAGGTCCGCAACAGACTCTCCTACAGACGGTTAGAGAAACTAATATATGTCCATTATAACATGCGGCTAAAATTACGATGTGCTGAGTTGGATAAGGAGCCAGAGGAACCAGATATTGATCCCATTGACCTCCAATTCTACAACGAAGATTCAGAGCCAATGTTAGATTGGGTTGAAGCAGCAGAGAACCAAGAGGATCCTCTACTTGATGAGGCGGGAGATCCTCAACGTCCTTCGCGTTTTATCACCGAGGCAATAGAAGAAGAAGAAGAAGCACAACCCCAACAGGTGGAAAATCCCCCTCGATTACAACATGGTATGAGTCAAACTACTCGAGGAACTACCGATACCCAACGGTCACACTCGTCCGCCCAACGTGCAAAGGCAAAGGGGAAGGCAGTAGCATCAGTTGCATCGTTGGAAAGAATCGAGTCGGGCGACGAGACACCTTCACAATCACATTCTCTTTCTCGCTCGGTCCAGAGACATGATAGCAACACAGACAGCAGTGCCTCAACAGATGATGGCGGTGATACCGGGCAGTCGTTGGTCTCGTCTGCACAACTTGAGGGTGGTGAATGGACTGAGGAGCAATATTTTACACATGCCACTCAAGATTCAGATCATGGAACTCGACAAGGTACTGGTCAAGTTTATGCGCGGAAGGGAAAGGAGAAGGGGAAGGCAGTGGATGAATATGAACAAATGCGACAGAGCATACATGATATAGACACAGAAAGAGACTCATCGTATTCACAGCAATCGTATTATGGAGAATCATATGGGCAACAACAGTATGGTGATAGTTGGTCATCCTTCTCTGAGCAACAGCATGATACAGAACAACATCAATATATGCCTCAAGAGCTGCCTCGAACAAATATGATTCATGACGATCAATCTACGATCAGCACCACATTGATGCATCAATGGCATACGGTGTATCAATACACTATGTCATGGGATCAATTTCATGATTGGGTCCAACAAACGTATCATATTGATATGTATCGGATCGAGGACCCTGATCCACCACCCGTGGAGGCCCGTCGTTCGTTTTGGTGGTAGAATTAACAATCAGGTATATCTAGATATATGATTATTTAATTCATTTGAATTTTAGAGTTTATATTGTAACAAAATAGTCTAACAATTCAACTAATTTTTCTGTAGATATTTCAATCTATAACGAGCTGAAATACGAACCTCGAACAAGACTACCTCAAAGCCCGAAAAAGATATGTGATGCTATTCTTATCTAATTTACATTGATTTTGTCAAACTTATACTATTACTATATTTATTTGTAACTTGAAAACCTTATCCTAACTTTTTTTTTTATTTTCAGATATTTTCGGAGGGTTAAATCGGTGAAATCGGGTGTACCGCTCGGTACACCTCGGTATACCGGTCGGTACACCCGTACCGTACCGTACCGAGCGTGGGTCGAAACGCCGGTACGGTACGGTACGGCGAACCTTGGTAACAAGTACTATTCCAGGAATGAGATCAGTTAGGTGCACCACTGAATGATGAAGTAAAACAATACTAGAATCTACACCTACTAACCAGTTTGGCTTTTCAGAAGAAGTAGGCTTGCTTTTCTGCTTTTCCATGCCCGCAAGCTTGATATACTTAGAACCAAAATTGAAGTTCCAAGAATAATTCCAAAACGGATGGCAGGAACACTTCCAGTCAGCATGAAGTGAAGAAATCCTCCAAGAGAAAGAAAAGCACCTGCACAGATTAGAATAACCCTTTTTGATGAATAACAGCCAATAAAGAAACAACTTAATAATGTTTGAATGACCACATCCAAGCAGTACGATTGTATACATACGCAAGGAAACAGAAAGTTATCTAACCAGGAAAGAGAACTACGTTACAGGTACTTCCATGAAGAAATAAAACATATGGGCAGGTAGCCACTTACATACCATAAGGGATTCCGAGGTAAAAATCTCGAGTTGCCGCCATGCTTTTCAACTCATCTTTTGATTCATAAGCTTCTACAATGTCTTTGATGAAATCAGGAGAATTCTTTGCTGCTGCAGAAATATACCCTTTTCCTTCTTCAGATATCTCTTTTGCTACAATACTCAAATCATGTTGTGCTATATCTGATTGAATTTTCAGCCTCTCAGATGTTTCCATCAGTATTTCAATTGCCGTCTTGGAGAATACTTTGTATGCTGCTTGTGACATAGCCTTAACTCTATGAGCTTCTGTCTTAAATATTTCTATTAACATCTGCCATGCTTCTTGAGATACCCCAGCTTCTATCTCGTCTTCTCTCTTATCCTTTTCCACTTCGATATCCCTAGGATTCTATATATTAAAGATACCAAAATTCTGTCCTCAACATATAAAGAATTTTATGGATGGTAAAGGCAAATTAACATGAAAAGCTATATGACGACTTAATACTATGTTGCCAACGAAATTTTGAAGGAATATACCAAGACCATATGTCATAAGTACTAAGTTATATTTTAGTGGGAACAAAAAAACAATTTAGAGTTTACAATTTGCTTATGAAGGAAAAAAATACTATATGGCTAAGTTAATTTTGGAAGCAACAGGGAAATATGTCACTCAAACGATAACTTATGTCTATCCAAACACTCGCTTGCAACAACCAAAGCCGTAGAATTCACTATAAATCTTCCAATACGCACACAAAGATTGACAACTATTAAACGACATCCAAAATTTTCTTACCGAAACTTAAAATAACACAGATCTGTCAATGCACATTCATCAAATTCAAATATGAATCACAACCATCGTATCGAATAGTTAAAAGGTCAGATTTGTTCTGTTACGACTCGCCACATTTCTGTCAAGACGTTAATTCAAAGAAAAAATAGAAAACATAGAAATGCTTTCTATCAATCCCACAGGTTAACATATAGACTAGAAGAAAAGAAAGAAAGAAAGAAAGAAATAATCGAGAATAAATATACTTATTCGACACATCATCAGAGAATGGCAATTAGACTGACCGATTCCTCAGGCGAAGCGGCGAAGGGAATGATCCTCGGATGAGGCCCCAATCTGCTCTTCAACGGTGGGGAATGAGACAAACCTAAAGGGCATCGGATGGCTTCCGATGGGCAGTGGGAGGAAGAAAGAAAAGGAAGACGTGAGGCCTTGGGGGTTCTGTTTCCACAGAGCTTCGGAGCAAGGTTTCCGAGAAGAAGGGAGCTATCGAGAGAAGCAGAAGCCATGGCGAGGAGGACCAGAGGAAGGACGCAGAACAGCGCCGAAGCCCAGGGAGGCGATACCGAGAGTGCGTTAGTGAGTTTATAAGGCCGGTGTCGGCCGTGGTCTTCATGTGTGTATATATATACACAGAGACGTCATCGACAGCTAGACTATGATCCAGGCCACGGAAGAGCCTCCGTGTTAATTGTATTAAGTTTCTTGAAACACGATTGGAGGTGTGCCACGTGTATATCAGCCTGCAGTGCACGACAGCGTAACGAGATCCGAGCTGTCACACAAACCACGTGGGCCAGGGATTACATTAAACAGGAGAAGAGGATAGAGCGAGACTTCGAAGCTTAAGATAATATAGCAAATCCTTGTGTGCTTATATTGATGTGATCAGCCATTTTCCCTTTTTACTGATTGAAAACCGATTATTTTGCTCGTAGTCCGTCCAAATTGATATCTACTAGTTGTTCTCTGTCTTCCAGCCTATCGGCAATTGTTTTTCCTTGCCTTGTCGATAGGGGAAAGATGTGCAAAGCCTCGAGAGCAAGCAAAGAACTGATGCCTCGTACTTGCCATCACCCCTGAAGCAAAGTACAAGTGCCTCGAAGCAACACATTGCAAAGAAAGGAATACCCCTTGTTGCATTGCATCCCCATAATCCTCGGACAAGCGGCAATGGTGCGTACTGCCTCCCCTCGCACACGCCTTGAATGAATCGTCGCCCGTCCCGAGGAGCTGGGCCGGATGGCCTTTATCCACGTTACTAAAGACTCCAGCCCAACGGACATTTCTCGCATATGTTGGACTTTGGCCCAACCATTCAGATTCGCGCACGCCCTGAAATAAAAGGAAGAGATGAGATGACGCACCTTGGCATGGAAGGGAGCTGATGTAAATATGCGAAGCTTTCGGCAGCGCAAAGGATGAGAGAGACATAAAATGAGGATGTTGTCCCTGCAATATGTAAAGCTTTCAACAGCTCAAAAGATGAGAGAGATTGCCAACGGCCGACTCGTTGATGGGATGCTTGTCCTGCTAAACACGGCAAACTGTCAAAGCTTCAGCAAATATGGCAATTAAGTGCGACCAAAAGCGTTAATTCGATAGCCAGCTCCCTTCTCTCACGTTGGCCTCGGAATCCAGAGGCCTCAGGAACTCACAAGATGGCAGCAACCACCCTTACTTGGTCTTGGGAATCCAAACGCCCCAAGAACTCACAAGATGTCAGCAACCCGCTCAAGTGGTATTCGGCTTCCAAGCGCCTCGAGAACTCACCAAACCAAGTCCACAAACAAACACCATTGCTTCTTCCTCGTCATTACGGTGTGACCGCCGTCATGGAAGAAGAAGAAGAAGAGCGAAGAGGCAGTCTCGACGTATGCTTTGGCGAGCACCATACCACACTTTTGGATGAGTTCGAGCGGCTCACCTTCGAGATCCAGCTGAACCGGGCTATCCTCCGGAGGAGCTATTCCGAGCCAATCGCCGCCCGGACTACCCAGCCGGCCCGACCTCATCCCGCCCAGCACCCACCCAAGTGTGCGAAACCGTGGAGACCGCGGAGGCTCTTCAGAGCCCTGAGGAGGTTGTTCAAGCCCGCCATTTGCGGCCGTCGGACCAAGGGTCGACAAGGAGTTTAAGTGCTATACCAAATGAACCCGAGTCTGATCCAGCGATGAAGAAGTGTTCCTTCTTTTCGTTGTCACCCTTGTGATCGAAGTGTGCATATATACTGTGACATTTTAACATCTTATTGAGGTACATGAGTTATCTTTTCGAGAAGCCAGATCTTTATTTTCATCCCGGCCGTTTCTATCTTTAAGCATATTATGTCTCTGATTATCCAGTAAGTTGCATTTTTTCATTTCTTTTTCCCTTAGAAAAGGGTTAGACTACATGGAAACAGATATAAATAACTATTTCATTCAAGATTCAACTGCATTTGCTATTGCTGTCTATTTTTGTGTTTGTGAGACAATACTCTCGAGAAAGTTTGAAAGAAATTGAAAGAGATGTTTATGATACAGAATAATTCATTACACCTTTAACCTACAATTTTATAGGATTAATTATAGATAAAAAGATAATGATGGGATCATACCTTAATAGTCCCGATGTTATATGATTGATATCTTGGTACTACGTGATCCACACTTTGGTGTTACGTCATTGATCGTAATAGTCATGTGACCAACATCTCATTATTACTTCGTTGATATCTCTATACTATACTATGTGGTTAGTACCATCCATGACATTTCATCACAATATGGTTGACACATCAACATTACATCCATGACATTTCAATCACGTATGATTGGTATGACATTATCCTCCAAACGCTACCAACCACATCATAATTGTCGCACAAATTTGACGTAGCCAATGGCCACTCCCGAGAGGAGGATATTACGATTTCATTTTGTATCTTCTGAGGAATCTCTCAAGCCCAACTAACAACCACAGTAGCCTAGTCGATCCCAAAAAATCCCTGCTCCCCTTCTAGCCATGTGGCTACTATTTCACAACAAAAGGTCAACTAATCAATACGGCATATGTTAAATGTGTTGATCAAGCTCAACTAACTAGGCCACAGGGAAGGGGTGGGAGTTGGTCGATCACTTGATGCTGTAGTCAAATGATGGTATCCTTCCCATCTCCCACTATCTTGGGAGCTCTCGACCACTTGAGAGGATGATGGTGCTTATGTTCCTCTTCGACGCTAGCTCGATGGTGGTGATGGAGGCGATGATGTTGCATCAGTCAAGCATAATTCTGCTACAATAATTTGGTCCTGAGTATTCATCATAACGTGGGCTACCTTGTAGCCTTAAGTGAGAACTCATCTTGCCCATACCCCAATGTGGTCGCCTCGACACATTAGGGCGAAGGTGGTCAATTGGTTATATGCTTATGTCTATCGAGGGACCTTAAATGCCTTAGTGGCTTAGAAGATATTGGCATCAAAGTCCATTTCTCTAGAAAAAATATAAGTTAGCTTATATTCAAGTAAAAAAACCAAGAGGGTCACATTCAAATACCAATACTAAGGCACAAGGCTGATTCCTACTTCCACAAGCCAATTGTCGCTCATTTACAAGATTGTCGTAGTCTTAGGCAAGGTTTTGCTAGTCAGCGATATTGCTCCCACTCAACCTCGAGATGATATTCCGAAACTTCATAGTGGGCCACGTCAAATTGATAGTCCACACACTTTATGAATAAATAAAAAAATAATGTTCCTTCCATTTGTTAGAAGACCCAACTTGCCATTAGAAGAAACGAAAGATCTAGATGAGGAAGATATGTTGGACCTTACTAGAAGTTTTGAAGTTGTTGAAGGACCAAAGGCTTTGAAAGATTGAAGGTTTTGAATGTTTTGAGAAGAATTGAAAGCGTGAAAGGAGCAAATTATGATGAGGGGATATTTATAGCGATCGAGCAGCCTTTCGATTAGCCACCTCATCGCTTGTCACTTTAGCTAACTAGCAACATGGAAGCATGCTATTGCATAAGGTTGGGCATCACAATTATTATAATCTTTTGAATCCCTAACAATATAGAGAATCTCTATATATAGATGCTCGATGGAGTGCCACATCAACATAGTAATAGACTATCATTACGAAGATATTGGAGATCGAATCCTATTAAATTCAGCGAGCAGCCGAATCGACACACACAATCGTCAGGAGTGAAATGGCGCATGTGTGCAGGTGTGACCGAGACCTGGGAGGCAAAGCGACAACTCTTGCACAACCGAAAGTGTTAGAGCTAACCCCAGGAAATTTACCACAAGGTAATTTGGCAACCCAACAAGACAATAAAATGGAAAGAATAAAAGCAAGACAAGAACACCATATATATGTGGTTCGGTCAATTGACTTTGACCTACATCCGCGGACGAAAGAGGAGCAAATCACTACTATAAAAGAGACTATTACAAATGCCTTAGGAAGATGTTCATAGGCCATAAAACACCCAAAAATACTAAACAAGAAAAACCTCAACTATAAGCCCAAACTATTGAATTGAGTATGGACTTAAACCAAAAGCAAACACTTAGGTTTTTCTTATGGTGCCACTTGTGATGCATCTGACTTCAAAGCCCAGGCCCTTATTTATAGTTCCAATAGGAGATAACAAGTCTGGTTTTCCCGATGTGGGACTATGGGACTTGCTAAACTAACAAATCTCCACCTTGGCATGTCCCAACAAAACTTACTCCACTTTCTTCATAAAAGCCCCAACGAGCAATCACCAACAATTAACACCAACCAAGTCCAAGCACTGCTTGAACTTGTAAACCGGAAGAGTCTTCGTAAGCATATCAGCAGGATTGTCCTTTGTATGAATTTTCTGAACAAGGACTTTCCCCTTAGCAATGGTATCCCATTTGCATCCAATAATTTTCTTACCCGAAGGCGACTTCACAAGATCCCAAGTTCTATTCCGATGGAGAGATTCAATTTTTTCATTCATTGCAATCAACCACTTAGCGGAATTATCACAAGAAACTGCATCTGAGTAGGAAGTAGGCTCACCAACTTCACTTGTCTCTTCTGCAACAAACAAAGCATATGCAACCAAATTTGCATATCTTTGTGGTGGTCGAATTTCTCTCCGTGGTCTATCCTTGGCTATAGAATATTGCTCTTCCTCTGGATCATCTGCGTCAGTAGACTCGGGACCACCTACTGGCATTCTTTGAGTAGAAGAGTTCGACTTAAAAGAATCTGAACTACCAATCTCAAGCTCCACCTGCTTCTGCGCACAATCATTTGTACAACTAATAGAATCCTCTTTGGAAGATAACATAGATAATTCATCAAAAGTAATATTTATACTAATTATAAATTTTGGGGATTTGGGATCAGAACACCATAATCTGTATCCTTTCACCCCAGAAGCATACCCAAGGAAAATGCATTTTTTCACTCGAGGCTCTAATTTTCCTTCATTTACATGCATGTATGTTGGACACCCAAAAATTTTTAAATCAGAATAATCAGCAAGAGTACCTGACCAAGCTTCCTCCGGAGTTTTAAAGTTAAGTGCTGCAGAAGGAGCGCGGTTGACAACGTAACAGGCCATATTAATCGCCTATGCCCAAAAGTCCTTTGTCAACCCTGCATTTGAGATCATACACCTCGCTCTCTCCAAGAGTGTTATGTTCATACATTCGGCCACACCATTTTGCTGAGGCGTCATCCTAACAGTGCGATGCCGAACGATTCCTTCATTTTTGCAGAATTCTTCAAAATCACCTTCACAAAATTTCATACCATTATCTGTTCGAAGCCGCTTAATCTGTTTACCTGTTTGCTTCTCAATCAAAGACTTCCATTGTTTAAAGGTTAGAAAAACATCATTTTTATGTTTCAAAAAATAAACACAAACTTTCCTCGAATAATCATCAATGAAAGTCAACATATACCTGGCACCACCCTTTGACTGAACATGAGCTGGACCCCAAAGGTCTGAATGAATATAGTCAAGAGTACCTTTCGTTTTGTGAACTGCCGGAGAAGTGAAGCTGACTCTTTTCTGCTTTCCAAAAATGCAGTGTTCACAAAAATCAAGTGGCCCAGTACTCTGTCCACAAAGTAGACCATATTTGCTCAATATGCTTAAACCTTTTTCGCTCATATGACCCAAACGCATATGCCATAATTTGGTGATGTCATAATCAGACAATGATGATGACGAAACTGCAACTGAACCTGTGATAGTAGTTCCCTGCAGAATATACAAGCTACCAGACCTACAAGCTTTCATAACAATAAGGGCACTTCTAAAAACTTTCATAACTCCACCTTCAACTGTGTATTTACACCCAAGGGCCTCTATGGTGCCTAAAGAGATGAGATTCTTTTTTAAATCAGGAACATGTCTAACATTAGTGAGCGTCCTCACAATACCATCATGCATTTTAATTCGGATTGTTCCTCTACCAACAACATCACATGCTGCATTATTGCCCATCAAAACAATTTCACCATTACAAGATTCATATGTGGAAAACAAATCCCTATTAGGACACATGTGATAAGAACAACCAGAATCTAAAATCCATTCATTTTTAGACCTCGTCCTGTCATCAATAGCAAAGAAAATATTTCCAACATTCTCCTCAATTGTTACACTAACTTCAACGGATTCAATAGTTTTCTCAACAAATTTTTTCTTTTGCTTTAATTTATTTTTCAATTTAAAGCAATCAGATTTAATGTGCCCCATTTTATGACAATATCTGCATTCCAAATTTCTATGTCTGGATTTAGATCTAGATTTAGATCTACTACTATCAAATTCTCTTTTATCCATTCTCCCCATAACAACCAGACCCTCAACCTGATTCTCTCTACATTCCCTAGTGATATTCCTGTCTATCTACTCCTTAGATTTCAGTGCAGATTTAATTTCTTGATACAAAACTGTTTCTTTTCCATAAATCAAAGTATCACGGAAATGCTTAAAAGATTGGGAAGAGAACACAAGAGTAACAAAGCCTTATCCTCATCATCAATTTTTGTATCTTTATTCTCCAAATCCACATGCTCTTAGCCGTAGTCTCCATAGCTACCTCCCGTAAAACCTCATCAGAGAGATTTAGAATGATGCTTGATCGGGCCTTCTTATCCATACCCGCAAGCTCTTCTTTTGACATATCATCTGGAATGCTCTCGGCTCCCTATAGTACCAAATCAACTCCGTCTTGAACCAGAATGACCTCCATCTTAAGTTATCACAAGCTGAAGTTGACATTTTTGTCGAATTTCTCGACAACAATCTTTGTTATTGTCATCGTTGCCAAAAGATCCCGAAACCAGACTCTGATACCAGTTTGTTAGAGCTAGCCCCAGGAAATTTACTACAAGGTAATTTGACAACCCAACAAGACAATAAAACGGAAAGAATAAAAGCAAGATAAGAACACCAGATATACGTGGTTCGGTCAATTGACTTTGACCTACATCCACGGACGAAAGAGGAGCAAATCACTACTATAAAAGAGACTATTACAAATACCTTAGGAAAACACCCGAAAATACTAAACAAGACAAACCTCAACTATAAGCCCAAACTATTGAACTGAGTATGGACTTAAACCAAAAGCAAACACTTAGGTTTTTCTTGTGGTGCCACTTGTGATGCATTTGACTTCAAAGTCCAGGCCCTTATTTATAGTTCCAATAGGAGATAATAAGCTTGGTTTTCTCAATGTGGGACTATCGAACTTGCCAAACTAACAGAAAGGTCGAATGTGTACTTTGACAATACATAACCAAGGCTGAATGTGCATAGCCAAAAGACCAAATGTATATTTCGATAATGCACAACTAAAAGACAAAATGTACATCTTAATAATACTTAGTTGAAAGGCTAAACATGCAATTCAACATCACATAATCAAAAGATCAAATGTGCATCTTGATGATGCATAGCCAAACATGTAATTCGATGATATAGAGTCGAAAGGCTAAATGTGTATTTGGATGATGAATAATCTAAAGATTGAATGCATATTTCGACAATGCATGATTGAAAGGTTAAGTGCACATCTCAATGGCACTCGGTCGAAAGGCCAAAGGTAAGGCATCCTCTCATCAAGATCCATGGTGTCAAGGTCCATAGTGTCAACCAAAACACTTCTTGGCTCGATAGCTCTATACTCTAATGAGCCAAGAAGTGGGAGGGCTAGAGATAGGTGATGAATGATGAATGATGAATGATGAATGACATGACATACAGCTTGCTATCACGTGGCTGATAGACTGACCACCCAAGGGCACATCAACCCCACGCAATCGACAAACAACATGTTTCAAGTAGTGCATCAACACCACATGGCAACACGTGTCCAATACACTAACTATCCAAGCTTGACGATGATGACACATGACTGCGACAATATGCCTCTATGCCTCTAGCCTAAATTAAGTCAATCAATGAGCGCATCATGTACGACAAACATGACACCATTACCTTGATTCAACCCCCCGAGAATGTCGCACAAGATTGATCCGGGATGTAATAATATTTAGAGTTACATATAAAAGGGACCCACCCCAGGTGCATTCATGATGTACTGAATAGTTCCCTTAATTAGAATTGTTCAACTAGTCTAAACTCAAGGTTAACTTAACTATCAGAAAGGTATTTGTCAAGAATGTCGTCTTCGTAGGTTCAACACTTTGCAAATAGAGATACGGACTAAGACCGACTAAGAAAAGACAGACCTCTATCGAATCTGAATTCAGCTCGGACAATCAAAATTTATACTAATAAAATAATAACTAGAATGACGATGGACTAGAAGCAATGCCCAAGACACAACGATCGAGCCATTCCCATCGCTCCCATGCCCGTAGCCACAGAGCGTGCGTCCGAACAAAATACATGTATTAAACGACCCAAATAATTTTCATATCAGAAATTGTGTGTGATCCATATTCAAAATAATTCTCTCTCTGGCTTGCCATTTGGTGGGGTCGGACAATCCGACCACCCAACATCCGACCCATATCCTTCGTTTCTTTAATTTGACAATATCCTCTGTTCCCATTTCACCGATCGCCGGCCGGCTAATGTCTCGCTACGGAGCCCTGTGTCTCTCTCTCTCTCCACAAGTACAACCCAAGCTCATCAACTCCACCGCTAGCTTCCGCACCCACCGGCCCTCCCTCCCTTTTCGAAGCCACCGCCGCTCCCTGCCCCTCCTTCCACAAGCCACTTCGATCACCAGCTCTGCCTCAGACTTTCCCGGCGGTAACGAATCGTCGATCCTACCCTACCTGGTTGCTCTCCCACATTCTTTCTTTTTTCTCAGCTCGAAGGCGAATTGTGCAGATCATGTGGTGGGCGACCCCGAAAGGAAGCCCACGGCGAGGAGGCCGAAGCGGCGTAGCGTCGCAGGCGTTGATCAAGAGGAGCTGGTGGAACCCAGGGAATTAGCTGATGCCGATAGTTTTTTCTGCGAGTTTAATGGGGTTGAGATACATTATAAGACATGCCACCATGCAGAAATCGCAGAGGAAGAGGAGGTAAGAGAGAAGGATCGACGGGTTTCCCCAAAAGTCGCGATAACATTTCCCATCATCCTGCTGCACGGTTTCGGAGCCTCGGCCTTCTCGTGGGATCGAGTGATGAAGCCGCTCTCTCGGTTGGTGGGGTCGAAGGTCCTCGCATTCGATCGCCCTGCCTTTGGACTTACAGCGAGGAGGACCGTCAGAAGTGGGGACGACGATGATGATAGTCTTGCTAGGCCTTTAAACCCCTATTCCATGACCTTTTCTGTCCTCGCTACGCTCTTCTTCATAGACCTGTTAGCTGCTGCCGGGAAGAAGACGGAGGAGGAGAAGGCCATCTTAATCGGGTCGATCTCTCTGTCCGTCTCTGTCAAATTGAAGATGAAATCGGTCTTCTCTATTGTGAAATCTCCTCTTTTTGTTATAAAGAGAAAGAGCATCCGCTTAGCTTTTGCTTATTCGTTGAACACTAGTTGGTCTACATAGTCTGAAATAGTGAACTGAAACTATGATTTGGGATCTTCTCAGGCACTCCGCTGGTTGCCTTGTCGCAGTCGAAACCTACTTTGAAGCTCCTGACAGAGTCGCTGCACTGATCCTGGTTGCACCAGCCATAGTTGCTCCTCTAACCCTAAGGAGAATTGACAAGGAGAAGGAAATGCGAAAAGACAGCCTGAAGGAAGATGGAGACTCCAATTTGTTGATTGCTTCATTGAATCCCTTTATGAGGATTTGGAAAGCCTTGAAGAATTTGTGTATGCACTTGTTGGAGGGAGTTTTGAGTATTCTGAAAGGGATGAGAGATATGATTTGCTCCTTTTATACCAAAGCCTTATCTGCACTCTTGCGATCTGCATTTGCCGCAATGCTGGTATGTTGATGCATCAAAGCTTTTCTCCTTTGTTTATAACACAGTTGTTGGCATAATTAATTCTGACACCTCAAAATTTGGTTACTTACAACGAATCCTATTCTGGCATGCATTCCTCATCTCAACTTTTTGATTGAACTAATTAATTCATGATTTTAAATCAGTTTTAACATGTTTCTTATACTTGGATCTTTCATGGTTGTTTAGTATGTTGCTCATGTAGGCCTTCAACCCCTAGAGATAAGCTCTCCCACAATACTGTTTCACATAATGCTTATATAAATAAATGAACATGTTACGTTTTGATATTTAACTCATGTGGTAAGCTGTTTGTGGACATTTAGTGTTTTAATGTTAGATAATCAGGTGACCTCTCTTGATAGTATAAATCATGATCTATTATTAGTAATCTGCTCTGGACTTGTAACATACTTTATTCGCAATCCACTACAAAGACTCTCCATCCATGTGGAAGCTATGTACTATGTTGATCCTTACATGTGCATGAAAAGAAAATAATGGAAGGTTTTTTCTCCAAAACAAGTCCTCCTTGCATTGCAATTATCACATATTCTACATAAACATCAAGTTTGTTATGTACTAACTAATATTCAATATCAACATTTTCTAATGCTTTACATTAATGTCAACTTTGTCATATACTAAATAATATTTAATATATATCTGCATATCCATGTTGTACTTTATTGTCTTGTTATAAGATTCAACATATTAGCATATCCATGTCATCTCGCATCAGCGTCTTGTTTTTTTCCCTCTTATCCAGTTTTAGACTGCTCTTTGACAAATAAATTTATTTATTCCATGCATCTCAAGGTTTTTTAATTTTGATTTCTTGATAATGGTTCCAGGTAAGAATGATAATAGATAAGTTTGGAATATTGGCTATTCGCTATTCTTGGTTTGATCCAAGCCAGGTCACAGATCATGTCCTTCAAGGTTACACAAAGGTTAGCTTCTAATGTATGTTATAACAATAAGAGATACATTTGTTATGTGTGGTTAGTTTTCTAAATCCATTGCATTTATGCAGCCATTGAAGACAAAAGGTTGGGAGATGGCACTTTTAGAGTACACTTCAGCATTGCTTACTGATTCTTCATCTAAGCCACCATTGTCTGGAAGACTTGCTCAGATTTCATGCCCTGGTGAAGTCTTTTAATTTTAATTTTTTTATTGTTGGTAATGATAAGTTACAATCATTCGGTGACATTCAGCTTCACTTCAATGCTATTGATGGAACACTAAGAAATTTTCAGAATTCTCTCATGTCTGATTTTATCTAGGCTACATAAAGAATTAAATTATTTAAATCTTAATCAAATGCCTTACTTGTTCTTGCGGTTGGAGATCATGATATGATATATTAGAACATGGAGTAATTTCTAAGTTAAAGTGTTGTGCTTGTTTCGCAAACTGCTGCTGTTCTAGTTTCTAGTAACTTCCCAAGAACTTTTAATTGTTATGTTACCAGGTACTCGAGGGGGTACTCATTTTAACTGTTTTAGCTCTGACAAACACCCATTTACCTAAATGTTTGCATTACTTAGAAAAATAGGTGGGGCAGATCTTAATAAAACTATATGCCTAGATTTAGGAGCGATAGTTTCCTCTTAGGAAGAGGGATGAAATTCCTACTAGATAAATAGGACATATAATTCCAACATCAAAAGAGCACTTACTCAAGCAATCAGGTTAGTTTTATTGATCTTCTTCTCCATTAGTACAAAGATGAATTTATGTAAACATGCAAAATGATTTTATTTGTCTTTCTTGATCTTTAGGAACTATGCATTTATCATGTACGTGCTTTTCAGACATATGCTCTCTCATAACAAATGTGATTCTTCTTATTTGTGCATTTTTGTTTATATAACTCAGTGCTGATCATTACTGGCGACAGCGACCGCGTTGTCCCATCGTGGAATGCTGAGCGTCTTTCTCGAGTCATACCTGGTTCCAGCTTTGAAGTAATCAAGAACTGTGGGCATTTGCCTCATGAAGAAAGAGTGGAAGAGTTTTTATTTGTCGTTGAAAATTTCCTTAGAAGGGTTTTTGGATTTTTGGATGAGCAATTAATCCTGGAAGCAGGTGCGCCGACGAACTGTGAGCTAGTAAACTAAAGCTTAAGAGTATTTTTGTGGCCTTGTGAGCCTACACTTTTCCAGATTGCAGGAAGGGATCAGCTTCACAGTTGATGAAAAGAGTATTAAAAAAAAAATTATAGTTTGTACCATACTGAGGTTAGAACTTGGTGGGTCTGTGACTGGTATTGTGACAGCTGCTGAACTTGTACATGATGATTCTGTTCCATGCTCGTAGTCCTTTGATTAATTTTTTGGTATCATTTGCACAAAATTATAAATTGTGATGATCATAGGTGAATAGAATGCAGTGTCGATCATCGAAGGATTATGAAGGCAATTAACGTTATTATCAAGCTGGCATACGCCAACAAGATCAGCTCCTCTTTTAACTTAAGAAAGGAGGAACCAAACTTGCCATGACTAATGTTATGGTATAAGAGCAGAACCTGGACCCTATCTATGAACGTTTTCTATTTGTCAGTCTTTTACCTACCAATTTATGACACTATGCTGTCATGGGTTTTTTTTTTCCTCAAAAAGAAATCTTCCTTTTAACTGTCTGAAACATCCGGAGCTGTTCTTGTTGCCAAAAATAGAAAGCAGATCATGGGCTAAATCTGACCGCCAGATCTAATTGGTAGCTAAGCAATGAGCATCATAGTTTTTACATTTCTAAATATGTGAGAAATTTTATATTCATGAAACGTTGACGGTTTAGAAAAAGCATTCTGAATTAGATTGGCGTAAAACCAAACAGGCCAATTCTTCCTTGCTAAGAACTTTAACCAGCAGTTCATGATCCATCTCAATCACTATCCTCTGCACTCGTGAGATTGCAACTTGGGTTCCTTAACAGGAACTCATTAAGTTTCCTCCTTCCATGTTGAACTTGCTTCCAGCCATCGTATATGGACCATCACTTCAAAATGAATGCAGTTCATCCTGTCAACAAGAATCTAAAACGTCATCAGTGTTTAATTAAATCCACCCATGCATTAGCTTGTTCTATTTCACCAGAACTCAATATATCTCACTATCAAACGAGTGCAAAGCCCTATAACTCTACATATCTCACCATGAACCCCATCAGATAGGGGCCTGCACGAACCTTACAATTCATAACCGAAGCCGTAGTTTTGCACACACTGGAAGTAAGATCACCAAACACCATTAAAATAAGAGATCATTTTGGCCTTCCATATCAACCAGAACGTATAATCAATCAAGGCTCTGAAGGAGAGCACCTAGCGCAGGATTTGGCTTGCTCCTAGACAAGGGTGACGCAAATTCTCTAATCTGTAAAATTTATTGTGCTCGACATGCCCTAAAGCCACAAAATTTATATATAAAAAAAATAAGACATTTCTTTTGTCTCGTTTCAACCCTGTCACTAGACTTTTTTTTTACCACTGTTACTGGACAGGGAACAGAGTAGTGAAAGTGATGACAGCAGCAATTAAGATCGCCTGCAATATCCTATGGCTGATAGCAATGCGTTTGACTAGTTTGAACGTGATGGTGGCTGATGGCAAAGTGCATTGCTAGGTTGGAATCCCTGACCGGGCTCTTAATAAAGCATTGTGTTATATCCTGATGATGGCCTCCATCAACAGACTTGAGTTTCTGCAAAAACTAGGAAAATTGAATCTCAGTAAGGCACATCATCGTCCTTGTCCTTGTATCTTATTGCGTCTATACAATTTTGAGTGATCTCCACAACGACATGCCACCAGCACTGACAGATTTCAACATTAACAGCATTTGCATGGCTGCTAAGGAAGAGTGAACCAAATCTTGTATAGGCAATTCATGAAACCGGCACTGAGTCAGCTTGATCCAAGCACTCCCAGGATGACAAAAGCCGCAGCAGGTGCAACTTCTCCACGAATGGCTCCAGTATCTCAGCCTCCTCTTCTGGTGCAAAAGCCATGCAAATGCTGAGTTCTTGAACAGCTTCAACATACCTCCTGAAAATACGACTCTGAAACATTTGTCCTGTGCAATTACTGGCAAACAGGGAATCTATATAGTGCAAATATGGTTTACCTGCTGTAATACAAAAGCAAACCATGGTCTCTCCTTAAAGTCCAATTGTCAGGCTGAAGAATCAGCAGTCTTTCTGATGCCATAATGGCCAACCTTCAAATCCAGAGGAAAAAGAGAAAAGACGAAAGAGTTGTTAAGCATTGCCTCACTAGATTATACCACAAAGTACTCTAAACGTTGTTGGAATCAATGTATAAATTTTTCCATAATTAAGTTGTTGGACCAAATGAGACCTTCTGAACATGTACACATCTTTGAATAATGAGGCAGCAGAAGTAGATTTATTACATAACAAAGATTTTATAAAGTACTAGAGGAACAGGAAAGGAACTTTCATCAGCCTCCTAAATAACCACCAATTCTCTGCAAATTGCCATTTATTCAAATGGCAATTGTAGCAATATTGTTCTGCTAAATTATTTAGCTCTTAGTCACTGACTACAGTCTACAATTCCATGTACAAGACCATGACAGACGGAAAATATCTAGTAATGTACAAAATATGTATCCCTCAATTTTCTTATCCTTTTCAAGCATTGGTTCTCATCTTATTCTCCTTTACTTTGTAAATTATCCTTTAGATCTTTAAATCTAATATAATTTGACTCATTTATTTCTAGTTAAGTAATTTACTTAAACATAAACTTATCATACCATCTATTCATATAATAATCTTCCTTCAATCTTCTCATATCAAGGTTATTTTAAACAAATTTTAAATGTTATGTATAATGACTAAATACCACTCTGTAGGAAGAGTCCAAGATCAATTACAATTGTGAAAGTTCCCAATTACTAATGCAATCAATTTTACAAGTGTATATTAATTGGTAAAATCAAACACAATGAAGTACTAGCCAAGTCATGAAGTGATACCAAAGCTTCAAGAACAAGATCATGATAGGGTTAAGTAATTCGATATTAATTTCTGAATACACTGCTAGAATCTTGCCATTACATTTTTTCTCTTCACAATTATTGCACCATTAGTTATACATTCACATTAACACTATACTCAATTTTGGCTTCCCATTCACATGATTCCAATTCATGATGCATCAATCATGATAACCAGCTTGGACTTTGTCAGACACATTGAGCTAGGTGTCATCTTTGGATGGTAGATGAAAGGTTTTCAATTTCAGGTGTCGACCCATGCCAGGTTCTTGGCCAGACCAGTACGGGTCTGAGTTGTTCGGGCATACCAGAAAATACCACAGTACAGAGAAGGGGGGAGGACAAAGAGGAAAGGGGGAAGAAGAAAAGGTGGTGGAGGAGGGAAGGAGGAGAGTCAAAAAAGAGAGAGAGAGGAAGAAGAAGACAAGGTGGTGGAAGGAGGGGCGAGGCAGAGAAAGAGATGAGGGAAGGAGGTGGAAATAGAGGGGCAATGGCCAAGGAAAGAAGGTGGCAGAGTAGGAGAAAGGGGGAAGCAAGGGTTTCCCCTCTCTCAATCAAAAGAATATGTGAATCATTACCGATATCAAACAGAGTTGCTTTTCCTTGCTCCAGAGGAGATTGGTAGAGTCCCTTTCATCATAGATATAGAGACATTCTAAGAAGAAATATTGCTTGAGTTGAGATACTAGGACTTGCAGCTCTGGTGTATTTGGCAGAGGCATAGACCCAAACTTGTAGGCTGCAGAAATGTTTCCTTATAGGATTTCTTTTTTCCATGGCTTGCATGCACCTACATAAGCTATACTTCCATAGTTACCAATAGGATAAGCTATACTTACATGGTTACCAATAGGAGCTCTTGGCTTTTGTCCTGTGGTTACTGAGATTATTGATGACTGACCCATGCGAAATAGACAAACTTCACCATTGTTGGGTTCCCCTTGATCAACTAAGGGGAGGCAATAGTGGAGATGAGGAGGGGAGGGGGTGATGATATTGAGAATTTGATGAATGGAATTTGAAAAGTTGATAGTTGTATTTGCTGAAAATACTTTTAGAAAGAAGATAAATGGATTCACCAAGTATAAAATCACAAAAAGATATAGAAACTCACCACCCTAAGGATAATTAAACAAGGATACATAACTTTAAAAAAAACTCATCACTCAAGGAAATATCCAAGAGATACAGAGACTAAATCTACTCCTCTATGGTAAACCAAAGAGATACATAATTAAAAGAGAGAACTCAAAGAGTTTCTATCAAATACAATCAGATTATGAACTGTTTCTAACTTTAAAACACCAAAATAAATACTAGCACATGAAACAACTCTCCATGCATAGGAAACTATGAAATTTATTACTTTGCAGCTAATAACAAAGTCCTTTAATGCATTCCTTGGTCCTGAAGATAAGATGAATTTACTCTCCCTTTGAATCTGCCCACTAGACCATCTATTAATGAAACAGTTGAAAAGTTAAGAGACTAAGCTTTTTCAACCTATAAAAGCATACCCCTTAACCGTTTAGCAATCAATTCAAGCTATTCAGTTGGGTCATTTACAGGTTTGGAAAATGAGCTTGCAACTCATTTGGCTTATGAGCTGTCACATTTGAGAGGTCCGGATTAAAGGCTATGGGACAAGCCTTGTGAGCTGTAGAGAATACCATAGGATCAACAAGATTTACACGAGCTGATTGTAGTAAATTAGGCACCCCTGTGTCAATCTCCCCTAGTTGAAAAAGACTTGTCCTCGAGTCCTCATTTGTTCCATCAACATGATAAGGACTTACATCAGCCATATTAAATGTTGGGTACACTCCATAATCTCCTGGTAACTCGATCTCATAAGCGTTTTTGCCAATTCTCTTTAGCACCTTGAATGGACCATCAACCTTTAGTTTCAATTTGCTTGGTGGAAACCTCTCGTTCCTTAGATGAATCAGACCAAGTCACCGTCATTAAACTCTACATGCTTTTTGTGTTTGTTGTGTTTGTTAGCAATTCGCATGTATCTCTCATTTTGTTTCTCAATGATTGTTTTAACACTCTCATGCAACTTAATTAAGTCCAAAGGACCAATAGGATTAGCACCATAAACAATATCAAAAGGACTCTTACCAATGCTATGATGCATGGAACGGTTATAGGCAAACTCGATTTGTGGAAGAATAAGATCTCATTGCTTGAGATTCTTGCCAACATAGTTTCTAAGCAAGTTTCCCAAGCTTCTGTTTGTTACCATTATTTGTCCATCGGTTTGTGGATGATGAGAGAAACTGAAATTCAAAAATGTACCTAGCTTCCTCCATAGAGGTCACCAAAAATGAAAGAAATTTTAAATCTCAACCAGATACCATAGTTCTTAGAATGCCATGCAATCTCATAGTCTCCTTGAAATACAAATCAGCAATATGAGATGCATCATTTGAATTGTTGCAGGGAACAAAGTGAGACATCTTTGAAAATCTGTTAACAACCATGATAAAATCCTTGTTCCTTTAAGTTCTTGATAATCCCAAAACAAAGTCAAGACTCACATCCTCCCATAGAGCATTAGGCCCTGGAAATGGAGTGTACAAACCAAAATTTTAGCTTCTTGTTTTTGCTAAATGACACACTTGATATTGCTTCATAAGTCTCTCCACAACTCTGAACATCTTAAACCAATAGAAATTTAATTGAACAAGAGCTAGAGTTTTATCCGTACCAAAATATCCTCTCAAAACACCACCATGAGCCAGAATTACTTATCTCAAAGAGCAAGATGAAACACACAAGGCATTAGCTTGAAAAAGAAAACCAGCAAAGATAGAGAATTGCTGAAAAGAACCTGATTTGCAACCATATTGAGCTTAAATTCATATCATTCTCATAAAGATCTTTGAATGTTTCAAATCTAACTACTTTGACTTCCATAGCTAATAATAAAAAATGCTTTCTACTCAATGCATCAACAACTACGTTTTGAACACCAGATTTGTGCTTGATAGTAAAGTTATAAGATTGCAAGAACTCTACCCAAGCTGCATGCCTCTTGTTTAGCTTGTGTTGGAAATTAATGAACTTCAATGCCTCATGATCATAATATAGGATAAATGACTTGGCAAAAAGATATGGACTCCAATAACATAAGGCTCTATAAATGGCATAGAACTCCCTATCATAGGTAGAATATTTCTTTCTTGTATCATTCAACTTCTCAGTAAAAAAAGCAATAAGCTTTTCTTCTTGACTCAAAACAGCACCAATACCCACATTAGAGGCATCACATTCAATCTCAAATACCTTGTCAAAATTAGGCAGAACTAAGATAAGAGCTTCGGTTAGTTTTCTTTTTAACATCTCAAAAGCATCATTAGCCTCATTAGTCCACTTAAATTTATCACCTTTTAGGCATTCGATGATTGAAGTAACAATATAACTAAAACCCTTAATGAATCTTCTGTAAAAGAAAGTTAAGCCATGGAAACTCCTTATATCGCAATGAAGCTAGTGTTGGCCAATTAAGAATAGCCTCTACCTTACTTTGACCCATCATGGTTCCATTTTTTGAAATAACATACCCCAAAAACACTACACTATGAGTAAAGAAATCACACTTATTTAGATTAGCATAAAGTTTTTGCTGTCTCAAAATAAGAAACATCTCCTTAAGATGATTCATATGCACTTCATTCTTACTGTACACCAATATGTCAATAGAATAAACCACAACAGAAGCCCCATGCATGACTTAAGTATGCGAGTCATAAATCTCATGAAAGTGCTAAGAGCATTAAATAGCCCAAATGACATAACCAACCATTCATACAAACCATCCCTAGTTTTAAATATTGTTTTCCACTCATCTCCGGGCCCCATTCTAATTTGGTAATAGTCACCCTTTCAAATCAATTTTAGAGAAAATAAAAACACCACAATTGATCAAGTAAATCATCTAGCCTTGGAATAGGAAAACAATAATCAATTGTGATTTTATTGATGGTACGACTGTCCACACACATTCTCCAAGAATCATCATTCTTAAGCACCAACAAGGCTAGGACCATACAAGGACTCACGCTCTCCCGAATCAACCCCTTTTCCATCAACTCATTCACTTGCCTTTGAAGTTCTTCATACTCCTAGAGGCTCATTTAGTAGGCTGCTTTATTAAGTAGCAAAACCCCTGAAGTAAGATCTATTTGATGCTAAATGTCTCTGAAAGGTGGAAGACCACGTGAAATCTCCTCTGGTATAACATCTTTATACTCCTCTAGGATTGGTTTCATGATTGATGGTGGCTCCTTGTGTTTTTCATTCTCCTCTACTACTACTAGAGCCAAAACATCACCACCTCTTTCTAGTACACTCTTGCATTTACCATAGGTCATAAGAGCACTAACTTTCTTCCTTGGTGGATTGGTTTCAGAAGGTTGTAATGGAGCTAAACCAATATTCTTTTCATTCACTTTAAAAGAATAAGTATGTTTGTAATCATCATACAACACCCTCCTATCATAATGTCAAGGTCTACCCAATTAGTAAATGACAAGCATCCATAAGAGCAACATCACACCATACTTCATCTTTATAATGTTTGCCAATAGAAAACAAAACTAAATATCTTTTAGTTACTTTGATGTTATTCTCCTTTTGCAGCCAGCATAATTGGTAAGAATGTTGATGAGGGATTGTGTCCAACTTTAGCTTCTGCACTATCTCCAAAGACACCATATTCTCAAAGCTGCCACTATCAATGATCAGCAAGCACATCTTGCCATGATAAGTGCATTTGCATTTAGTGTGAAACACATTCTTTCTCACCCAACTTTCATCCTCAACCACATAGGACACATTTAAGCTACGTTGTAACACAATAGACAAACCATGATCAACAAAGTAACCTCTTCCTCATCATCATCATATTCTGATTTGTCGTTGGCTTCATCTCCTTCTCCATCACTCTGATCTCCAACCACAGTAACAATTCTCCAATTTGGACAATCTGAAGCAATATGCCAAAAGTCATGACATTTAAAGCATTTTCGACCACTTGATGTAGAAGAATTAGGTGTTTGTTTGCTGCCAGCAGATCCTTCACCCTTGTCTTGCACCTTTGACACCACCTTTCTTTGAAGAGTAGGCTTAGAATCTTCTCCTCTGATATAACCTTCTTTTGACCTGTACCGAGAACTCTTTTCAAACTTCTATTGCTTCTCAACTTTTAAAACCAACTTGCTCACATCATTCAAAGACTAATATAGCTGGAGTTGAACCACATTAGCAATCTCATATTTCAGACATTCTAAGTATCTTGCAATGATTTGCTCCTCTGGTTTTACAAGTTCTCCTGTTAACATGAGATTATCGAACTCTGTTGTATACTCCTCTACACTAAGATCTTTTTACTTGAAATCATAGATTTTGAGAAAGATCTCTTGCCTATAGTTGTCAGGCAAGTATTTCCTCTTCAACTCCCTATTCATTTTCTCCCATGTCATGATCTTACTCTTTCCCTCATGTTCTCTTTGTTTCTTCAGGTTTTCCCATCAAAAAGATGTATTCTTTTTTAGTTTGAGTGCCACAAGCTTTACTTTCTTTTCTTCTAGTGGTTCATGAAACTTGAACTTTCTTTCCATTGTATTAAGCCAATCAATAAAGTCATCAATACTGATTTTACCTTCAAACTCCGGAATATCCAACTTTGGATTGTATTTATTCTATCACTCGTCTTAGTCTCTGCACCTTGCTTGGTATCTTCTCAACTCCCTTGGGTGAGTAGGTGTATCATCGTCAGAATCAAACTCTTGGACATCATTTTCATGCTGGTTGTTTCTTTTATGAAGTTCTTCAAGGATTTCATTCTTTTTTTATAGATTGCGTAGCAATCTTTGAAGTTGCAACCTCAAGAACTCAACATCATCTTCATGGCCACTACCTTCACCAACTATATCTTTTCCATTCCGTATTGTCATGCTCTCCAGCCTTTAGCTTTAATACTAAACTAATACTAGGGTACTGAGGAATGGACTTTGAAAAGCTGATAGTTGTATTTGCTAGAAATATTTTGGAAAGAAGATAAATGGATTCACCAAGTATAAAATCACAAAGGGATACAAAAACTCACCACCCTAAGGATAATTAAACAATGATACATAACTTAAAAAAAAGACTCACCACTCGAGGAAATATCCAAGAGATGTAGAGACTAAATCCACCACTCTATGGTAAACCAAAGAGATATAAAGTTAAAAAAGAGAAATCAAAGAGTTTCTGTCAAATACAATCAGATTCTAAACTGTTTCTAACTTTAAAACACCAAAATAAATACTAGTGCATGAAACAACCCTCCATGCATAGGGAATTACAAAATTTATTGCTTTGCAGCTGATAACTAAGCCCTTTAATGCATTCCTCGGTCATGAAGATAAGTTGAATCAACTCTTCCCTTGAATTTGCCCACCAAACCATCTATTAATAAAACATCTGAAAAATTAAGAGATTGAGTTTTTTTAACCTATAAAGTCACGCCCCTTAACTCTAGCAATCAATTCAGGCTATTCAATCAAGTTGGGTCATCTACAAGTTTGGAAAATGAGCTTGAAACTCATTTGGCTTACGGGCTGTCACATTTGAGAGGTATGGATTAAAGGCTATAGGACAAGCATTTTGAGCCGTAGAGAATACAATAGGATCAGCAAGATTTACACGAACTGATTATAGTAAAATAGACACTCCCATGTCATGTGACAGAGCAGGATAAGGAGTGTACTAATCTCTCCTGACTAATGATGGCGGATGCTAATATCGTTAGATGCAAGCAACCAATAGTGCAAGCAACGATGAACATGAGAGTAGGGGAATTGAGAGAACACACAAGAGAGGTTAAGTGTTAGGGTTTTTAATTTTTTTAATTTTTAGGTTTAAGAAAATATAAAAATCAAGCCAGACTTAGCCCTCGATCCAGGCCCACTATTCTTAGTTCAAGCAAATTTCCAGACCAAAACTAGGCAACAAGTCCGGCTCATAAACCTTACCATCCAGTTAACCCTGCAATGTATCACATATAAATCACCCAGAATTGGGCTATTCGTGTGATGGAGTGAATATTGACCATACCATAATGTACTAAATTGAGTAAAATTGGATTGCTTGGATGGATGCACAACATTTGTAATCACATCATATAGTGTGACATTGATACATCTTTAAAAAAAATGAACTGCCTAACATTTACAAGGATAAATGTTAGAAGTTAGGTCAATAAGTGGATTTTCTTTCAATGAACTGCCTTATTTTAGTCATGCTTAGAACCAAATTAGAGCAATATAGCTTCACTTAAAAAAAGTCCTATACTGAACTAAAATCCAGATAAATATATATTGTCGTTGGACCTAATAAAGGGATGAACATGGCTTCTAGGCCCCCTCAATTTTTCCTCTTTTTGTTCTAGAACATAATGCACAAGAAACAACCAAAATGCCACTACTAGCAACCTTCAAAAAAACAAATAAAAGATGTCTGACAATGTACACGATACTATTAGATAAAAGCATTTTAGTTTATTTTATCCAAAAATATGGGTTGATATGTCTGACATCGGTAGTCAAAATCTTAACCATTGTTTAATTTAGATAGGAGGAACTTTGATAATCGTCTGATCAGTTATATGAAGCAACAATATAAATGAATCCAGTCTTTTCAAAAGAGGCTATAAAGACGTGAAATTTTGAGGATGAAAAACCCTACAAAAGCAATCCACCAGCTCATCAATCAACAAAAATTAGGTCTTACTATTTCATTCCAGTGCATGTTTCAACCATCACTGCCAGTGCTGATTGTATGCACCGAAATGCAACTACATTAGTTTATCTGTAATTGATGAAGGTCCAAGTTAGATTTTTAGTTTCCTACAGTGCATCCATATCACACCAACTATGACATAATAATCTTCATTTGATCATTGACCAACTCGTATCACAAAACTACTGACTTCAAGAGGAATATATATATTGTAATGGCATCACTAACATCTTCATATCCACCCTTAGCATCTGTGGACCAGACAACCGCATGACATTGCTTATATTAGTTTTCTAAGGAAATGCAACACAAATATCCAGTCTCATGTGGTCCAAAGAGGCTGGTAAAACAATTGTAAAAAATATGGGGAAAAAGGCCAACCTTGCAATTCACATTCCCATATGTGGAGAGTAGACAAAATATGCAACCAGGATTGTATCAGTCAGCAACTTAAAAAAAGAGAATCTTCTTCTAGATGCAGTAATAGTTTGACACTTTTCTTTGGGCATGTAAATTTGACAAGACTGCTCAAGATTCATGAATAAGCTCCTACTGGATTCATATACAAAAGCAAAACAACTCTGGTTAGCTCTCAATGCACACCTTAAAGAATCTTGTCAGCTACATTTCAATGACTAGTATTTTCAAGGATTAAAGTTTTGGCCATAATAGCCGTATAGACTGTATTTACTGGTTTGATGGTCAATTCAGCATGTGGACTGGACAATTTCACCTAATCCAATGGTAAACTAAGATCATTGTCTAGTAAACTAATCGTATCAGGAGATATGCCAACCACACAGTATCGAAACAGGAGTTTTTTCCTTTTTCTGTTTCTGTAAGTTGTAAGTAGCTGCCTTCTTTCTTACTTCTATACCTCTTGTTCTTCTCTTCTTCAGCCACCTCCTCCTCCACCTTTGCCTCCTTGTCTACATTGTCGTCCCCCCTCTTCAACCAGTACACATCGCCACCTCCACCATTGCCTCCTCATCCCCTCCTCTCTCTGTGTTTCGGACAAAATAATCTCGTACCAAGTGTCGATATATTGTATTTGTACAACACTGGTCCAACCTTTGATCATACTGGTATGGATCAAGATTTTAATGCTTAAGCATATTTACCATTTTATTGACTTGTATTTAGCATTATTTAAAAAAAAAATGGCTATTAAATAACTTATAATACTAAATATTGGTCAAGATTAGACTATCCCATAGCTATTATAATGCATAATGATACCACAACATAGGACTCTTGTTCTTCAATTACTCAATGATGTTAATATAATTTTAATAATAATGGCTTTTTTTCTTCCAATGTTCCCCTATCTTTTCTTCTTCTTTGTACAGAATACTGAGAAACACAACAACAACAGCAAAGCCATAAAGTTCCAACTATATAGGTATCATTTGCCACTTTTGAGATAGAATACTGGGAAACACATTCATTCGAGTTAACTGTTGTGTTTGTGCATCCAACAATCTATGTGAATATGCTCTAAGATAATTATAAATCTTAAACAACCTTGATGACAAGAGAACATTGATTTTGATATTGAAAAGCCTGATGATTGCAAAAGATCACTTAAGATTAAATGTTGTATTTAAAACATAAAAATACCTGAGTTCTTGGGGCCGCAACAGCGGAAGTGACGTCTCCCCCATGTTAGCCTTGTCTTTTCCAGGATGAACTGGCCTAAGTGGAGAAGTTAACATCAAGCCATGATTTGCCTTCGAAGCCCGTTTCCAGTGAAGTCTCTGCAAATGAATAGAAAAGGCTAGGGTCATGTAGTCGAGTCGTGATAAATTAACTAGGCAAAACATCCAGCGTCACAAAACATAAGTGGAATCTGCTATGTTTGTCATCACATACAATCAGATTAGCTAGAGCAATTCCAATGATGTCTCTGTTTGTAGCTATATCAAGCCTTAAAAGTGAACCACTATCCAACTCAGAAGCCTTTGATCTAGGATCCTTGACGCATCTGCCATTTATTGTAGCAAACAGGCTATGTCCTGAAGCAGACCTGAACAGTTCCTGTGGTAGCAAGGAAAAAACTTAGCTTTGACATAATAAAACATTAAAAAAAGAACTATTACTTGAATGACATGATCCTTGTGGCTTTAGACGATGATACAGTTGAATTTTAGGAAACAACAGAATACTCTCAAGAAGGTTTGATCCACTTTAACTTGTCATAATCAGGCAACAAAGACTTGTGACATTTGGTGGCTGGTCGAAAAAGTACACAAGAAGGAAAAACTCCATATAGTATGTTTAAGGAAAAATAGATTAGGAAGAGCTAGCAGGCATAATAAATGGAGTTAGATACAAAACCGACTGATAAACATGTTAACCATAAAAAATGTGGAGATGATCCAATGGGAAACAAACAGCTGGAACAAATAAGAGACACATGTTTCTGTATTACAAGTATAACAGTTGTGTGCAAATATATAAGAACAGGAGGAAAAAAACCAAAGAAGAACACACCACTAGATTCCCTGATTGCGGCCAAATCAAGAAATCTTCCCCAACCCGAGAACCCACAACAGTAACACCAAGCCTTCGACATACTTCAATATATATGATGCTGAACATTATGGCTGTTGACAAAAGAACATTCCAGAGAGAAGTATAAGCAGAAGAAACATTTGGTTATTATGAACAATTGCTAATGTTGCAGTGTAAAGCCAGAAAAGGTGACTTACCACTGCCACATCCATAGCTAAGCACAGTGTGCAAGTATGAAAACTTTGAATCCACAAGAACAGGAAATCTTCTAAAACCTCTTGAATCAAAAAGAACAACATTTACAGCCTCCAACACTTCCAATAAATGACAACCTATTTCCCTTGAGATCAACTCTGCTTTGACTTCTGCTGCTATCACATCCAACTCTTTCAGCCACCCAGATATGGTCTTGCCTGCTAAAGAAATATCTTCCACATCAGTAACTTCTGAAAGAGCCTTGAATTGACCAGTTGCACCTTTCCTTTCACTTAGCAATGAACAAGCATCCATGTCTCGATTGAAAGACAGGAAAGCTTCATCTTCAGCAGCAACAAGTAACAATGCCTACAACAAAGTTTACAGTAAATCGTTAAACAATGATAACACCTTGCATGTCCTAATCAGAGTTGGTACAACAGGCAAAGAAGATAATTATTTATAGTAAATAAAAAAGATGTTGTTGCATGTACTTCCTTTTATCTTGATTATGCAAATGATACTGATTAAGAAATAATGCAGCAACTGGCTGCATTTTGCACTGTGCTAGGCTGACAGAGCAAGACATGTCAAATGCCAACACAGGTAGGTAGATTGCAGCACAGGTAATAAACACAAAAGTAGACTCAAAGGGAGCACAATCCTTAGTAGATAGTCTAAATTAATGTACATTACAATAAAGTAACCTAGTTACAAAACCAAAAAGGTCAGATTTATCAGTTGATGTGTCGCTAAAGGGGAATATTCAAAAGTCAATTTACAGATGTGCAACAAGTTTTCAGCAGTACTAGAATAGTTGGACTGAGCTTTGCAGTAAAGTGATCAGCTGTTGAGACTTGCAAAGTAGGTATTCCCACGACATTGTGAGATTCTTGATTACAGTTTCTTTGTTTTAGTTTTGTGAGATGTGACTGGGAGATGAGATTGTCTTTGTTTTATAAGATGCGACTAGGAAATAAGATATATGCTTCGGAAGGTTGATTATAATTCTCAGTTTTGTTTGGTGAGCTGTGGTGACAAATTGTTTCCTGATGCCCTATGGTATGACAGACTGAGTGATGTATTTCTCAGAGTATGGTGATTAAATGCTTGTTCAGTTACCCAAACATAAAAGAATAAATGACTATAGCTATAACTTAGAGACCTATGTTGCACACTTTGACAAGTTGATGCTTCAGATCATCAGATGTGGGAAACTATAGTTTAAGATGCCATTTGAACCTGCTCGTGCTGCTGGATTCCTGATGTGTTTCATGGTACTCAATATCACATGATTCACAGGCCTTCTCTCAGCAGGAACAATGGGTTGTGGGCAATGTCCCAGGTACATTCTTCATTCTTCTCTTCTTTTTCTTGTTCTTATCTAGCTTCAAAGGGATAATGGTCGGTAGCAGCTTGCTGGTACTGGTGCTGACATCTTCTTTATCAACACAACAGCTGGAAACCTAGACCAAACAGGTCCTACCAAGTGTGACAGTGACTAGCTGAGTTTGACTCATGCCTACACCCTTGTTATGTCATGTAAACATGGGTTCACAAGGTGAAGCGACAAGTTCAATCACCATTGCAGAAAATACAACCACATCGAAAAATTAAGGAAAAAAATGAAGTTCATACTTAAATAGATAAAGTTCACATATTATGAAGTAGACACTTGTTTAAGAAGAGAAAAATATGATTCCAGGTGGTACAGATGCCCTCTCCATCAGTGAATATGAAAATGGTAGTCACTAGCAAGACATGCTACCGTACCTTAGTGTCTATGTGTGATTACACATTACATATGTGATGATAAAGAGGCAATAATAGTTGTACACCATTATACACTCCATTTCCATGAAATTGAGGAAACTTCCAGAAAAGTATTGGGCAGCATAGAAGATACAAAATAGAACCAATTGAATCAAGTACCAATCTTTCAAACACACCATTCTCTACAAAGCCATCCTACTTTCTAAGGATTGCAATGAAAAAAGAAATCAAATTATGATGTTGAAAATCAAACTAGAGGTGTCTATGATGCTTCCAGGTCATTACTTTTCCAAAGATATGGCTCATGTGCCAAATGTAATGATGGACAAACAGAAAAGATAAGAAACCTTAGTGATTGATGAGGTGTTCCACAGTAGTGTACTGCAAGCGTAAGATTGTGACTAAGGGCACAAAAAGAAACGTCACACTAATTATTGTTTATATAAAAGGTATTGCTACAAATACATCTTCATCCACATGAATCCTCCTTGGAAAGATAATGAAGAAGAAATAAGTAATTAGTTTAACACTAAACTGCCAAAGCAGATTATACTACCAGAAGAACATGCTAATATCAGCTACATCACATTACCTTGGCTAGTGAAAGATCTTTATCCTCAGATCTAAAGGATATCTCCTGGGTGAACTTCTCTCGGGCAAGCCTGAGAATCTGCATATATGATTTTATTATCCAACCCCGTGATGCCAAGAAAGGGAGAAACAAAAAGACTCCATTAGTAATAATAATTAGAGAGGAAAAAGAAACAGCAAACAGAACACCAACAAGAAAACAGGGAAAAAAAAGAAAGAAAATCAAGATAACAGAAGGGTAGGGTTGGCATCTGTGCATTAGGATCACTCCATCGAGTGTAACAAAGCTGCTGCCATTCATAACAGAGGTGAAGGCGGTGGTGAAGGGTAACAGACCTTGAGGTTGGGATCGGACAGGTGATCCCTCTTCTGACCGCACATGGTGGGCGAAGCCACGGACGGGGGAGGACTCCCCACGTGCCTCGTCTTTTTCCCATTCCCGAATCGGCGATCAAACCCAAACCTGATCGCAAGAAGAAACGGTGGGTGGGGTAGCAGCATAACCGACTCTCTATCTTTATCTCTTGCTATCTCTATCTCTATCTCTATCTCTACGTCTATCTCCATCCTTTTTACAACCGACACTCTAATCTCTTCTTGCAACTCCTATCTGACGCTCGCTCACTTTTTACACCATAATTTTTATTTATCCTCAAAAGAAACCAGACAACAGCAAAGCAAGAATGAGGGTTTGAGAAGGAACAGAGATGGTGTGCACCTGAAAGAAGGCGGAAACAAGCCGTCACCCTGACACCCAAGGAAGCAGAGAGGCTGGGAGCGCGTAGCAGAGAGGAGCGACGCCATGGATGGATGAAACGATCGGATCCAGGACCGCGGCTCGAGGGCCAACAGTGGGAGAAAACAACGTCGACAACGAAAAGGAGAGAGTGAGGCAGTGGTGCTCATGCGTCGGACATCCCCTTCTCGAAGGAGGGTGAGCGGTAGGCGCCTCTAGAGCAACTGCAGGAGCGTCGTCCCTCACCTGGCGCCATTTCGCTGGGAAAGGACGGATAAGTAAAAGATAGGGCAAAAACTGCTGCAGAACTATCCATATCCGTCCCCCTGTAAAATACCACTGCTGATGATGAGGCTAGTGATGATGATGATGTAGCATCGCGCTCGCGCTTTACCACCATTAAATATCCCCGAATTAATTTCTTGGTTTTTCTTGCCTCTTTTCTGCTACGAGGGAAGGACAATTAAGAGGAAAGGAACTAAACCCTTTTTTCTTTCACCAAGACATTGAGTGGACACGCGATCCATTCTTTCAAATAATGGAACGAAGAAGGTAGAAGCTAAATGCCGGCCACCCAGTCAAGCGAGAGAGAACAAGGGGAAAAGGGCGGAGCAGGATGAGGATGAGGATGAGAGTGGAGAGACGATGTGGGGATCGTACTCGAACAGGGAAAGAGGCGTCTTCTGATGTTCCGGAATATACCCTGGTATCCACGCGCAATCTTTACGCGCTGTAGTCATTTCCTAAACGCCCTTGAAAGAAAAGAAAGGTAATGATACTTATCCACGCCACGCCACGCCATGCCCTTTTAACAGCGACGGTGAAGAAGCCCATGGAGGCCCTAACAGCAGTCGACTTCTCTGCTTCCAATCCAGATTTAACAAGTTTCGCGATTAGATGATCGGTCTTTCTCGCTTCAACAAATTGCGCGTAAGTGCCTTTACTAATTAAATCGCAATACACAAAGGTAAACATTATAGATAGTTAATATGTTGACAATGATGTGAGTCTCTTGTTCTAACCCCATGTTAACACTAACCCATAAAAATCTTGATGCACATTTTATACGTAGGTGTAGCAAAACTTAATGCAGCCTGTCGTCACAACATCTGGCATTATTGGATGCATCTGTTGCTTATGGTTATCGGGAACATGGAAAGCCAGAGGAGATACTGACGTTCCACAGAGGACATGATAATTTGGTGGGGACGCCTCGACCATGTTGATGATATCTTTTAGGTTGATTTGGTGCTTGAATCTTCTCGAAAGTTGATCGTGGTTGTATGTGCTATTTGGATGCGATCTCTGCCGTTCACGATGTTTGTCATCCATGATAAATAAAAGATAGACCATGATCATGCATAATATTATTGTTAACAGTGATCAAACAATATACTATCCATGATATTTTAATACTCGACTAGATCATTCTTGAGATTGATCGATCTTTTCTCTGGCCATTAGCGTCGTCACATGCAATTTCTTTGTTTTATTCAAATAAAATATAGTTTCATAACATTTTAGAGATCAATCTTTACCATCCTTAATATTATTCATGATACTTTATTTTACTAAAACTGCTTTAAATGTGATCTTCACTACTGGATATCTCATCAAAGTCTTAAAACGCTGAAAGGGCACCGAATTAACTTATGACCGCTAACTATTTAAAAGACCTTTTAACACAAAAAATTTATTCCTTTATCTTCTCAGTGGCACTCAGTGATTGAACACTTCTCCGACTAGAAGAGGATCTTCCTCGTCGACGCCCTTCGTCCTGTTAGTTAAAATCTTCAACGTAGCTCTTTAGATGTGAACTCCTAAGTTTCTTAATGATATCATTGCATTGAAAAGTTTTTATTTATGGATCAGCTCACTAATGGAGCGCATTGGATGTAAACAAGTATTTTTCTCAATAATGTAAAAAAGTATGCTGTAAGGCTGGAGTACGATTGCAAGCCGATGTTCACATTGTTATATTCTTGAACTTGCTACCGAGAACTAAAGTAAACACATGACTAAATAGGTCTCGAAGCAGCAAATGACTCTTACTACTATCTCACCTATGTCAACGGAGATCCTTTCCACTACTTCGCTAGCCACACATGATATTGGTCTTTCCATGCCACCGACTTCTGTGTCAACTATGTTAAAGGCGAAAGAGGTTCTTTTATCAGTTTTCCGTGATCTTCATCCTACTCTGCCAATGACTCTTATGCGAGTCTATGCAGATTATCTCTAATATCTATATATTAATTATATATGATATCAATGTTAGATTATGTGATCTTATCAAATTAGATAAGATATATTATAGAGATGATTGAATTTTGATTATGATTATCGGTTAATAGAAAGAAAATTTAATTATAGTAGATTTCCTTATGAGATAATTTGAACGGGAGTGACTTTTCTAATTATTTACCTTAGACTTTCTATTCTCACCTATAAAAGAATAGGATCTCCTAGGGATAAAAATTAATAATTTTAACGGGAGTGAATTTTGATTATGGTTATCGGTTAATAAAAAATAAATTAATTATAATAAAATTTCTTAGGAGATAAATTTTAATAGAAGTGGCTTTTCTAATTATTTACTTTATACTTTTTATTCTCACCTATAAAAGAATAGGATCTCATAGGGATAAAACAACTAATTATTGAGAGATTATAAATCATCTCTCATTTCTCATTTGTCCATAATTCATCATTCATAATGGTTCTATGAACGATAGAAAAAGATGAAAAGACGAGTCCAACTATTCTTATAAATCAACATTAGTATAGCTTTCAAATCCGATGATAGTATGCCTACGTATCAGATAAAAACTTTCTAAGTAGAATCGAAATGTATGCATCATATATTTAATATATTATTATTTTATTTTAATTTAATTTTTTGTATTAAAATATTTTGCATAATAATAGTATATTATAGTTTTTATGCTTATAATTAGTATTAGAGCCATGTTTTGAAATCAAATACTTTAGATCATAAAAATATTTTAAATATATTTTATATTTAAATCTATTTATTAGCATCATTCACTTGTGAAAATATATTATTCAATTTTAATTTATGATATTTAAATGATTTGTTTGTGTTCTCGATATGCTTTTCAATCTAATCCATCCTATCGCCTACTTGTAGGGAATACGAGGTTCCCCGTATATAATCTATGAATCATTATTGATAGCTTATTATTGATAATTGTATTATTGAGGGCGATGACCTTGTCGATGGTTGTCAGCCCAATCGTGGGCAATGACTATGTATGCAACATAAAAATCGTGGGGTGCGACAGCCTTGCAATGGCTGACCTACCTTTGTCGCAAGTGGCTACAACAATTCCACTACATGCAACGGTTGTAGTAGCATCGTTGTTGCTTATGGCAACTACAGCAACATTGCTATGTGCATCGATTGCGATAGCGTTGCTATGTGTATCGATTGTAGTAGAGTCATTGCATATGATGGTTGTAGAAGTGTCGCTGCCTATGGCAGTTGTAACAGCACTGCTACGTGTAGCAACTATATTAGTGTTGTTGCTTATAGTGGCTGCAACAGTGTCAATGCCTACGACAACTTCGGCAACACCATCACAGTATTTGCTAGTCGCGATCGATGTCAATTAGATGCCAAAGCCATGATTCCCAACAATTGCATAGTAGACGCATGGGTACAATCGCACACCACGATGACCATAGGGGTTGCTAGTTGGCGTTTATGCATGGTTGCATGGTGAGATGATCCATCATCAACGCTCACTCAATGATGTACCATGGAGGTGTTCCATTTGTGAGTAACATAACGGTAGGTTGCGGTGATTAGTGAGGTCGCTAGTCACCGAATGAGAAAGGGTCTCTTTCTTTGTTTTGTTACTTCGAGTTGTAAGAAGAAAGAGAATATGCAATTGAAGTTTTGATCAAATTGGGGAAAAGTCAAATTTTAATATCAATTTTAATTTTGATAGACTTAATTGGATGAATGATTGATCTAAATCTTTGAGCCCAATTTGGATAACCCAATTTTGGGCCTATATAATTAAATAAGATTGACTAGTTTAAGGGTTTCATATGTAGTTTTAAAAAAATATAAATCATAATTTTTAATAGTTTTCTTATATGACATATTAATAAAATTTTACATGTGATAATTAAAAATATAATTATTATTCTTGGATATTTGTTTGATTATTCACATGCATATATTTGAAACTATGAAATAATATATATTTTTCACATAAAATATATGATTTATAATTTATCATGATTGCAGTTATCATTTGAGTTTTTTTAATGTTGATTAATGTTTAATAATTATGATGATTATTATTATTATTGAATTGTTTCAATATAAATTAGGTAAAAAAAATTTAAGAATATTATTTGTAACTCATATCCGTTAGTTTTATCTAATTAGTAGTTGCCAAAGTAGCATTAGATGATAAACTTATAGGATATGAATTATAATAAATATATTATCATTTATAAAATATTTTAAATTATATTTTATTATATTAGTGTTGTAGTCATTAAAGTGGCCTAAACCAATAACTTATAAAATTATATTAAAAATAGTTCTAAATAATATTAGAAAAAATAATATTCATAATGACAGATAATTAGAAGATTTATATAATCTTAAATGAGTATTTACTTCGAATAATTATATGATGAGATAAGATAATATTATTTTGAATATCGTTATAGCTCAAGATTGTATATCCAAATATAGTAATACTATTCTAGATATCATTCCTTCATAAATAATTTTATGTAAATACTAAAGATATTAATATCTCACCTTTGGGTGAAATAGAGATGATATTAATAATTCAATATTTATTAAAAAAATCAAAAATATTAATATTATATTATTTTGTTACTGCGTTACTTCCACCATTGCATTCTTATAAATAATAATATATTATTTTTTAGATTAAATTATTATAAATAGCTTGAACATATATAATTTACACTGTGTGTTAGACCTTATTCAAACTCGTTGAAAGGATCATAGATATAACTATTGAAATCCTATGAAATAAATAATTGAGATAAATGATCAAAAAATGTCTAAAGACTTAGTTTTATGATAATTACTAATAATATTTAGATTTCATTATGGTCTACAACTAGCACCATGGAATATTTAAAGTTTAATTTAAATTTGTTAATAAGTTGATATATTAATGAAAGAACTAACTAAGATTCCATATTTGATAAATTCAAGATTATATTATTAATATGCACGACAAAGCTATAAGCTCAAGAACATTATACATAAATGTAGTTGAGTTCTTTCTTATAAAAATTTGTTAGGATCCCTTGAATTCTCTGAGTCTTAAACTAATATAAAGAACATATTCTCTTGAGTTTTGTAGTTCCAGTAGGAGCTGACTAGGCCTTCTAGTCGGCTAAGGGTCTAGTTGAGATTTGTTATTTTGATTAAGAGTCCAAGTCCTAATGGACTAAGGGGTGGAACTATATAAATATGGATGTATCTTTTTTTTTTCACTATCAAGGAAATACTTTGTAGCCTTTGGCAAACCTTAGGAGGTCGTTCCCCTCAAAGCAATCAAGGAGGTTGTTCCCCTCAAAGCAATCAAGGAGGTCAATCATCTTGAAATGATCTTATCCCTTTCTTCCCCTTCTTCTAAGGTAAAATCCTAAGGGTCTTACCATCTGGTATCAGAGCCACGATCCTTGATGTTTCTGCTACAACTCCCCACACCAATCGCTCGACATTCCTGCTGCAATGATCACGCCTCCACCGCTGCCTCCTAGTCATGCCATCGATGCTACCCACTAGCCGCATGTCCTCCACATAGCGATCGTAGTGAGCCCTCACATTGCTCTTGACTCCACGCTGCTTCCAACTGTGCGATCTTGCTTCTCTGCCCGTTGCCCGCTGCCGGTTGCCCGCTAGTTCATACATGTGGCCTCCCAAATGCCTCAAATAGTGGTGACAGCTAGTGGACCACCCCCTCTCGTCGGCTCGACTAGGATCACCAGCGTCTTGTCCCAACTATAAGATCTCTAGCGTCCCGTCCCAACCATGTGGCCGAAGCTGCTCCCAATCGTGACCCTTAGCGTTCCCACTATAACAACCACGCCTCCGTTGCTACCTCCTAGCCGCACCATCAATGCTGCCCTCCGGTAGTGCATCCTCCACGCATCGACCGTAATAAGCCCTCACACTACTCTCGACTCCGCCACTACCTCCCAACCGAGCCACCAATGCTGCCCTCTAGCCACGTGCCCTCCACGTAGCAATCGCAGCGAGCCCTCATGCTGCTCTTAACATCCAAGACTTCCTCGGCATCCTTGCAACGATCTTTCATGCCCTCAGTGCTACAACAGACCGACGTCACAATAGCTGCACCAAATAGGACAATGCTGATGCCCTTAACTTGATACTAGAAATAAGAGTTAGGAATTATAGATCTGTAGTCCTACGCAATGGCTACCAACAATTCAATAAAAGCCAACTAGAAGTCTTGGAAGCCAAAATTGAGAACTACTTGTAAAAAACCCTTAACTATTTCAAAAGGAGTCTATCGGAGAACTTCAACAAGTTTCAACAAGTTGAGAGCTCAAGTCCGACATTGAACCGATCTGGAGACATAGGAAAAAGGCACCAAGAACATGACACAAGCTACCCACGCATGAAAGTGGAATTTCCAAGATGGGAAGATGGGGATCCAACTAGTTGGATCTCTAGGGTAGAATTTCTTTTTTGCTTTTACGGAACTCTAAAAGAATCTAAGTTGAAAATAACTTCAATTCAATTAGATGGAGATGCAATTCAATTGTATAATTAGTACGTAACCTATCATGAAATCTCCTCATGGGAGTAATTCAAGAGAGGGCTTCTTGTTCGCTTTGGACCATCTAAATACTAGAATGTTGATGGGCAGCTCGCCAAAATTCGTCAGACCTCTATAGTACTAAAATATCAAAGTCAATTTGAATGATTGTTAAATCAAGCCAAAGACTAGTACGAATGGCAACTGGTGGATACATTTATCGAAGGATATAATTCAGATATCCGGTGTGAAGTTAAAGCTTGCTAACCCCGTTCTATGACCATTGTGATCTCATTTATATGTTTGCATGAGGAAAAAATTAGCATGAAGAATTACCGAAATAGAAGTGTTAATAAACAAGTGATTAGCAAAACACCCACCCCATCTACTCCCAGTCGAAACCCTAACACCCAAAAACTAACCCAAGAAGAACTCAAGGAAAGATCAGTGAAGGGTTTGTGTTGGTATTGTGATGAAAAGTGGAGTAAGGAGCACTGATGCAAACAAGGAAAGCTTCTGATGATTGAGCTGATCGAGGAGGAACCGAAAGTTGATGATGTGGACTATGACCATGAAGGTATGGATACTGATGAAGATATTGAACCTATCACACAAACAATATATGCATTGGTCAGCTACTTTAACCCACAAACTATGAAAGTTGGAGGAACTTTGAGACATCAACCTATTACTATTTTGATTGATACTAGTAGCACTAACAATTTTATGGATAATAAGGTTGCTGCTCGATTGACTTACCATATTGAAGGTTGTGTCAAATTTGAAGTAAAGGTTATTAATGAATGGATTCTAACTTGTGATAGCAAGTGTTCGAAGATAAAACTAATTATGTAGGGCTAAGAATTGCTTATGGATTTCTTTTTGCTACCCTTAGAAAACTATGAAGTGGTGCTTGGAATTGAATGACTATCAACCTTTAGTGATGTTTCTTGAAAATTTTCTAAACTAATCATGAATTTTTTTTATTAATGAAAAGTAGATGATCATAAAGGAAAGACATGAAAGTAAGGTTATAACTATCACTAGCCATTAAATGGAGAGGGTTCTTCAGAAGACACACACCGGATTATTAGTACAATTGTAGAGCATTGAAAAGGAAGTGGTAATGCACAGCCAGATCGAAGATGTCAAATCATTGCTTAAAGAGTTTGCATATATACTTGTAGAGCCACAAAGACTCCCACCTCTTCGACCTCATGATCACCGAATTCCGATATTACTCGGGAGAGCACCAACCAACGTCCGACCCTATAGATATCTATATTTTCAAAAGGCAAAGATAGAGAAGATTATCAAAGAGATACGGGAAACAAGAGTCATGAGAGCTAGCGTTAGCCTATATTCCTCCATAGTCCTACTGGTAAGAAAGAATGATGGCTCATGGCAAATGTATATAAACTACAAAGCACTAAACAACATTACAGTGAAAGACAAATATCATATTCCAGTGGTATACGAGCTTTTGGATGAATTGGGAGGAGCCCACGTTTTCACTAAATTGGACCAACAATTGGGCTATCACCAAATCAGAGTGCATGAAGATGATATTAAAAAAACTACCTTTAGAACACATAGTGGCCACTATGAATTTCTGATAATACCTTTTTGAGTTAATCAATGCATCCTCTACCTTTCATAGTTTAATGAATGATATATTTTAGGCTCATCTCCGTAAGTTTATTATGATTTTCTTTAATGATATTTTGATATATTGTCTCTCCTTAGGGAGTCATTTATTATATTTACAAACTGTCTTTACTATCCTTCGTAAGTATTATCTTTCTGTCAAGAAATCAAAATGTAGCTTTTTGTAATCAGAGGTTGAGTATCTCAACCATATCATCTCTTAAAGGGGTGTTACTGTTGATCCTTAAAAAATTCAAATGATGAAAGACTGGCCAATTTCGAAATCAATCAAAGCTTTAAAGGGATTCTTGGGACTTGAGCTATTATCGAAAGTTTGTGAAGAATTATGACAAAATCAATACCCCCTTGACATCACTTATGAAGAAAGATGCATTTAGATGGTTAGAAAAGGCAACTCAAGCATTTAACTCTTTAAATACTATAATAACTACTACTATGATTGAGTCTGATGCTTCTGGAGTAGGGTATAGGAGTTGTATTTAATAGAAGATAAGATTTTTCTAATTATATGAGGAAATTTCTCTATTCTGTTGAGGGAAATCCTCTATTCTATTGAGGAAAATCTTCTCTCATAATCCCTATAAATAGGAGAGGGACATGTTAATGTATTCAAGCTAAAGTTAAAGTTACTTTAATAAAGCTTCATCACTTCTTCAATAAAACTTCTTATCTTTTATTCTTTTCATCATGGTATCAGAGCAATGAGCCTTTGGCCAGCGACCAACATCATTGAGAAAAGCGAAGCTTCGCCCTTGTCAATGAGCCTTTGGCCAGCGACCAACGTCGTTGAGAAAAGCAAAGCTTCGCCCTTGTCTTCGGCCAGCGACCAATGTCGCTACAGCCATATTCCTAAGAGGCTCCACGGCAAATCCTCATCTTCCTCACCGCGGTAGCCTTCACTACCTTCGTTGATCTGCCAAAAGTCGGTGGACTTAAAGAGAACGAAGGGTGGACTTAAGGAGAATGAAGGGAACGCCTGTGCCCTCACAGCAACAACAATCGCAATAGTAGCAGCGATCTACTCTTGCCCTACTCACGAAATCTCTCGCTTGTAAATCATTCTTTGCATCGATCCAAGATTGGTATCCTTATCAGGAGCACCATCTTGCGGGGGCATGATAAGATTTCCCCAACTATATGAGGAAATTTCTCTATTCTGTTAAGAAAAATCCTCTATTCTATTGAGGGAAATTCTTTCTCCTAATTTGTATAAATAGGAGAGGGAACATGTTAATGTATTATAGTATTTTCATTTCTTCAATAAAGCTTCTTCTCTTCTTTAATAATTATCAAGAGGGAATGGTCAAATGATCCAGAGATCTAAGATATTATTAAAAGACTAGAAGAAGCTCTAAGTTCTATTCCAAATTATAGTTGGGATTCGGTGGACTTGCGCTATAATTCTGAAGGAGTTCCATTCATCATCAATTGTTGATCATTCCGGATATCTCCACACTTATAGATGAGCCCGACAACTTTTCTACCATAAGGTTATGAAAATTTTTATTAAGAAATTTATTGCTGAATGTATTGTTTGCCAATGCCATAAAAGTGAGACAGTAGCTAACCTAGGTTTGCTTTAACCCCTCTTTATTCTTGATGTTGCTTGGACCGATATATCCATGGACTTTATTGATGGCTCCCACCATCACAAGGAAAAAGTACTATATTTGTAGTTGTGAATCGACTTACGAAGTATGCTCATTTTTGTGCTTTACAATATCCTTATACTACCATAAGTTTTGCTCGTATTTTTGTTAAGAACATAGCTAAATTGCATGGGATTCTTTATTCCATTATTAGTGATAGAGACGAGGTTTTTACTAGCAACTTTTGGATGGAGCTTTTTCGTTTATAAGGTACCCAACTGAATATGAGTACTACTTATCATCTACAAACATATGAGTAAATTGAAGTAGTAAACAGGTGCCTAGAAAATTATCTTGTATGCTTTACCAACGACAAGTTGAAGGAATGGACTAAATGACTTCTCTAGGCAGAGTGGTGGTATACTACTTCCTACTATTCTTCTATTAAAACAACTCCCTTTGAAATAGTTTATAGTCAAACCCCACCTATAATTATAAAATATGTACATAGCTCCTCTAAAGCTGCTCAAGTGGATAAGAAATTACTTGACAAAGATAAGATTATTCAGCTTTCAAGGGACAACCTTGTAGCCACACAAGCAAGAATGAAACAACTGTTGGGAAATCTGATCAAAGCATCATATGCGCAGTGGAAGAATAGTAAACGAAAACTTAGATCTCCCAAAGAAAAATATCTTATCGTTGTGTAATAATTGGTGCGTGAGAAATCGTAAAACTGAAAAACTATGCATATCATGTGAGATGTGTTACCTAGGGAGATCATATATCCTTGAAAAGTCCTAGATCTATAGGAGAGGATGAATAAGGTCAACTATCCTCCTCTCTAGCAGTAATCCATATGGTAGATGCGACAATGATGCTCCTTAAATCATAACACGATCTTCCTCTTCACGCGCACCATAAGATTGCATTGTCTTTAAGAAGGGGTCGACACTTCTTACTGTCCACACACCCCAAGTAAGGACTGCTGACTGAGGGGGAGAGGAGAGGGAGGAGAATAGGAGAGGAAACCGGGAGGAGATTAGCCTATGTCACCTTTTGGCCCCTCCTATTTGTAGAGGTTCTTACTACTTAACCCTAACGGATTGGGTACTGGATCTATATCCAATTACCTAAGCCTCTTAGATTAGTGGATCTTTATCCAATAATCTCTTATTTAACTCTTATTGGATTTTATCCACAGGATCCAATAATTCAGGGATTTATTGGATATCCAATAAGATATGATGTTGGCAAATATCTCATATCCAAACCTCTACTCGTCACAACATGTACCATATGTGTATGACCATCTAGGCCCAATACCAAGCTGGTTGTGAGTTATACCCATTATAACTCCTGATTTAGTGAATTATTATCTTCATAATAATTCACTCAACTCATCGACTATAAACGTACTAGACCACTATATCATAGTCCATAGACAATACAAGAGGATATAATCTATTATACCTATTTGCCTTTAGTTACGTGTATTTAGAGTCTCTCATCCATCTAATATCTTAGAGATCGTGTACCAAACATAGTACTATCAGGCCCATATGAAATATACTCGAGTCTCGCTCTAATCGGATTCTCGTAGAGAACTCCTTTCTCTCTCAATCCAAATGACTCTAGCTAGAGATTTGCTTGAGTGAGAATACACAAGATATTTCTCTCTTAACACCGAGAGCGGATGATCCTTTATCGACACTCAATTGCCCTCATAAGGTTGGTTACCACTCTCGATGACTAGTTATGCTAGATCTGAAACTTCTAGACCTATAAGTCCCGTATTAAAGAGTAGAGTATTCATATAAGGCATCCTTGGTATCTTAAGTCTAAGGACTAGACACATAATTAGGATCATGGAATCATTAACTGATAATGAGGTATCATCAACCATCTAGTATTCCATGAGCAGATTATTTGTTGAATTTATTCTCCAATAAGCACTTGTACTATATCCCTATTGTCTCCATATAAGCAGCTATGAGACTAGTCGCCTCCATCATATGGATGGGTATATAGTATACCGATCTATTCGACTATCTCGATGTCCCTCTCGAGTAACCTATGACTGAGAATATTCATGGTATGTGTTTATAGGTGGATTGGTCTCATTATTATAATCTCATCATGATCCAATTCTCATTGCATAGATCCAAGGACATTACAATATATGTAACAAGAAACATAAATTGAGAATATGTCAATAATAACAATAAGCAAAAAGACTACGCAGCATGTCACACATGCCATCACTCGCATGATTGGCTTGTAGGGCACCTTTGACTAGCAATCTGTCATTGGACCTAAAGCTAATTACATATATGTATGATCCCCATCAAACCTCGATGACTCTCAAAGACGATATGAGACAATGATTTTGTTAGTGGATTTGTGATGTTATCTTTAGATGAAACTCTTTTCACTGCTATATATTTATGGGCCACGATCTCTCTAATCAGAATGAATCTCATCATAATATTTTTAGACTTCTGATGAGATATGGATTCCTTTGCTTAAGCAATCACCCTATTATTATCGTAATGTAAGAGAATCAACTCCTCACTATCCAGTTCGACTCACAGATCTATGATGAACTTATTCATTTAGATTTCCTCCTTTGCTACTTCTACCGTAGTAATATACTTTACCTCTATGGTCAAGTCAACAACAGTATCTTGCTTGGAATTCTTCTAGCAAACAGCTCTTCCATTCACGGTGAATACATACTTTAAGTTAGACTTGCTATCATCGACATCAGACTATAAACTTGAGTCTGTGTAGCCTTCAACCTTGAGGCTACTTTCTCCATATATCTGTAAAAGCTCATTAGTCCTTCTCAGGTACTTAATGATATACTTTACTACCTACTAGTATTTTAAACCTAGATCTGCTTGATATTTGCTGGTAACACTTATAGCATGCGTCATATCAAGCTTGACATATAGCATAACATACATAATAGATCCTATCGTTGAGATATAGGGTATCCTATCCATGTTTGCCCTTTCTGTAGGAGTCTTTGGGGGCATAAGACCTATGCTAGTCATAGGTGCCCTACAAGTCAATCACATGAGTGATGATACATGTGACATGATACATACTCTTTTTGCTTATTATTTATTTGATATTTTTCTCACTTTATATTGCCTATTGAATATATTGTGATATACATGGATTTGTACAATGAGAATCGATAATGAGATCGATTCGTCTTTAATTATAAACCATAAATAATCTTGGTTGTAAGTTACTCGAGAAAGATATTGAGATAACCAGATAGATTTGTGTGCTATATACCTGTCCATATGATGGATAGATTGATGTGCTAGCACGATCGATTATCGGGAGTAACAACCAACCTTACGAAGGCAATTAAGTGTCGATAGAGGATAATCTACTCTCGGTATCATGATAGGAATATCTCATGTATTCTTGCTCAAGCAAATCCCTAGCTAGGGTCATTCGGATTGAAAGAGAATGAGTTCTCCGAGAGAATCCGATTAGAACAAGACTCGAGTAGATTCTGTATGGGCCTGACAGTACCATGCTAGTATATGATCTTTGGGATATTAGATAGATGAGGGACTATAAATACATAATAATTGAGGACAGATAAGTCCAATAGATTGGATTCTCCTATATCATTTGGGGAGTATGACGTAGTGGCCTAGTTTGTCCTTAGTCGATGAGTCGAATGAATTATTATAGAGATAATAATTCATTAAGTCAGAAGGAGTTCTGATAGGTATAACTCATGGCCAACTGATATTGGACTTAGAGGGTCACACACATATAATAGGTGTTGCGACAATTAGAGATTTGATGGAGCCCCTATCTTATTGGATATCCAATAAGTCCTTGAATTATTGGATCTTATAAATAAGATCCAATAAGAGCGAATAAGAGATTATTTGGTAGAGATCTACTAATTTAAGAGGCTTGGGTAGTTGGATGGAGATCTAGTACCCAATAGAGCAATATCCATTAGGATTAAGTTGATAGAGACATCTATAAATAGGAAGGAACCAAAGGGGTATAGGCTAGACCCTTTTGGCTGTCACATCCTATACTCTTCTCTCTCTCTTCTCCTCATGCAATAGCCCTAGTTTGGGACGTGTGGACAGCAAGAACGGTTGGCCCCTTCTTGATCACGTGGTGCACATGGAGAGGAGGATCGTATAGTGATTTGAGGAGCGTCTTCGCTATATCTATTATGTTAATCACCATTAGAGAGGAGAACAATTGACTTCCTTCCCCATCTCCCATAAATCTATAGGTTTTCAAGGATATATGATTTTCCTAGGTAACATATCTTTTATATACACGTAGTTTTCAGTTTTGTGGATTTTTGCGCACTAATCTTCGCACGATGACGAGAAACTTTAACTATAAGAAATTTACAATTTTGTTTTCTATTCTTTCGTTACGCATATGATGCTACCCTAAGTTTCCCAACAATGAGCACCTATACTATATCCTTAGTGTCTCCACACAAGCAGCTATGTGACCAGTTGCCTCCATCATATGAACGGGTATATAGTACACTAGTATGTTTAGCTATCTCGATGTCCTTCTCGAGTACCTATGACCAAAAATATTCATGATCTTTATTTATAGGTGAATTGGTCTCATTATTATGATATCATCATGATCCAATTCCTCTTACGTAGATCCAAGGATATCACAATATATGCAATAAGAAACATAAAATGAGAATATACAAATAATAATAATAAATAAATAAATTATGTAATGTGTCACACGTGTCATCACTCACATGATTGGCTTGTAGAGTACCTATCATTAAAGTAAACGAGAATTTACCGTGGGTGATTGGGTTTTCCTTCATCTTTAGCCCTATAAGTAAACTTCCATAAAGGTTTGGTCTTCTATGAAGTTGTCTCCTCAATTTTGGCCTTATAAAGTATTAGAATGTATTAGACCAGTTGCCTACCGTCTGGATTTGTCACCTAGCTCCAAGATACACCTAGTTTTTCATGTTTCTTGTTTTAAAAAGAAGTTAGGTGAAGATGCGATAGTGTGACACCATTTGTCGGAGATAACTACTGTTAGTGAAGTTCAAGTTCAATCGTAAGCCATTCTGTGATTGAAGTGCTAGAGCATGGGTTAACTTATTAAAGGAAAATACAACTTGGGAGTCGTACAAGATGCTAAAAGAGAAGTTTACGGATGCTATTTAGTCTTAAGGATACGACTGAATTTAAGGGGGAAGAAATGTTAGAATCCCTTGAATTCTCTTACTCCTAAACTAATATGAGAACGGAGAACATGTCTCAAAGAAAATTAAAAAAAATATTTTTTTAAAAAATTTATGCAATAAAAACAGATTTTTATAGAAAATTCACGTTTATGTAATTGAGTTGGGATAACCTTATCTACTTTAAATGTGAACAAGTGGCGTGAATGCTCCGTGAACAAGAGATATCCCGCTACATAAACCCACGCCATCAGCCATCCTCCCTTTCATCCGGCTAATGATAATGTGTGCATGCTCCGTGAACACTTCTTCCGGCGCACCCACAACCCTGTCACTCCCAACCCACCGTGTCATGCTCTCGAAGGCCTCATCATCATCAGCTCAGGCGTCACAACCCACCACCGTCATCTCCTCACCTCCATCAAATTATTGTTCCTCGCATGGTTCCAGAGTAATTTCCAGGACTCCGACGACGATCACCGCCATGAAAGACGCGGTCGATCTCTCACGGGCGGCCGCGCAAGTTGCCAAGGAAGCAGTGTCTTCAGCGACAGCTTTCGAGGAGATAACGCCAGTGCAGTCTGGACGCGAACTGCTGCTGCTGCTGCGAAGGAAAGAAGAAGACTCCGATGAAAGACGTTGTGGGGACAACGCAATGACCGAGCGGCGGAGGCGTCGGAGGAGGAAGAGGAGCAAGGCTGCTGGGTTGTCAGGCGTTGACGACGACAGTGAGGAGGATGGGATTGCGAGCAGGTTTCTCTTAGGTAAAACATGCTCTTCGAGATCGGAGCGATCAAAATATCTTACATCCCGACAAGAAGCCGAGTTCTCTTGCTATCTCAAAGTAGGAATCATCTTCTATCCCAATTTGCATTTCGTTTCCAGTTTAGAAACTTGATTGTGTTAATCTTCTATCCTCAATTTTCAGATCGATTCCAGTTTTCAATCTTGAATGTGTTTGATTCGAATAAAAAGAACACTGAACTCACCGTCTTAGCAACCAAATCGAAGGATACATGCAAGAAGAAGTCATCAAAATTAGCTTTGTCCAAACACACCAACCAGGCTCGACTTGAACTGATCGAGCCTAAACTAAACTAACCTTGTTCTAAGCAGAGTCGAATATGAACACTGTGGAATTAGCTCGATAAAATTCATCCCATGTCTAACTAGTTGAATTCGAGTTTCATTCATAGCTTCAATCTCAAGCCTAACTAGTTTATATTCCAAGCACAACATAGGGGTGTTTAAGCTCGTCCTTTCAAATTCGAATCAAGCCTAATAAATTACAGTGCCTTCCAAAGAGATGAACTACTCTTGTTTTCTTTGTTTTGTTAATACTTGGTTGGTGCCTTCAATGTTAATCCAATTAAAGCTTTTATGTCTGCTCGAGCACTATACTGTTCAGTTACATCTGGAATGGTGACGCCAGGAAGAGGCCATGATGGATGCTGAAGCGCAACTGTTGAGGGGATGCAGTTCACTGGATTCAGAGAGTGTTGCACAATATGGTAGGATGAAGAGAAGAAGTGAAAAGGCTTCTCTCAGGGCAAGAGAGAGTCGAGAGAGAATCACCCTGAGTTATAAGCGGCTTGTGGTCTCGATTGCAGCAACTTATCAAGGGAAAGGCCTGACCATCCAAGACCTCATCCAGGTTCGTCACAATCTTATTTAGATGATAAATTAAAGTAATTCCATAGTCTATTAACAGTGCAACCTCAAGAACTTAGTTATTCCTATTGTATGTTTGTTTCGTAATAAGATCAATTCTTATTTCTAATTAATTATGTTTGACTCATCCACCTCACTGGAAGGAAGGTGAGCGATGCTTAAATTCTTATTTCTGAAAGTTTAGTACAAGTCTAAACTTTCAGAAATAAGATAGATAAACTCAAAGGTGAACCTCGATGCTTTCATTTTGTACTCATGGTTTTGACCATGATTTTTTGTTTGAGTGCATGCTTGTTTATATGAAATTATACTAGGCCTTCGAATATAATAATTCTATATAAATTTAAGCTAGATCTTTGTGAATCCAAGTAAGATTTGTGCTGTTTGGTAAGGATTCAATGTAGATACCTACCTACTGATTCAAGCTTGATCTTCTTAGATTTAAACTAGTTGGGCTGCAAGATCTAGCCAATGTTGGCATTGATATCGTCTAAATATGTATCCGGACTTGATACCCATAATCTTATACGAATGAGTGGTTATCTACCTTTGTTTCACATGGATTGGATCCCTAGCTATATAAATTTAGGCTAAACGCATGTAGATACGATCTAGGTTGTATTCAACTATGGTTTATAAGTTTTAATCATGTATTGATACTTGTTAGACAAAGCACCAGGCTATTGTACTACCATGTCCATTATCGGGACACCATGATCATGACTATTATGGTGGAAAAATATAGCTGATGCAACATCTCACTGCAAGTTTTTCTGATATAGAGAAACGTGCACAAGTCCTCGAGGAACCCAATGTTGGATGCCTAAGAAAACTAAATTTACACGACCTTTGATAGTAGCATTTTAAATATATTGTTCGAATATGAGATTGGAGAGATAATATTTCACTGTTTATGCATCATCCGGATGATTACTAGGACAATCACCATAAGTGCATAAAACACTGACACTTGTCTATTTCATCCGATTTACCTATGGTATTAACTAATTGTTAGAATCGATTTTAGGTTAACTGAGTTGAGGCTAACTTGGGTCCAATCAGATTCTTTTTTTAAGCTGGTGTTACTCGTCAAGCTAGATATCATATCCTTGTAAAACTAAGTCAGAGGTTATCCTGACAATGTCTCTTTCATACTTACGTTAGAAAGTCGATTCAAACTAGTTAAATAAATCAAATAAGATGAATTGGATTTTTTTTCTTTTTTTTTTTATCTTGAGTTACGACTCTTTTTATAGTAGAAATCCTAACGATGCCTCTTTGATACTTAAGTTAGGAAGTCGTTTCGAACTAGTTAAACAAGTCAAATGAATTGGATTCTTTTTTTTTTTTCGTATCTTGAGCATACTTGTGTGACTATTTATATACTTGTTTGTCAGTTTACTATATCGTTCATAAAAAATCATCCTGGATATATCAATTAGTGATTTAGACATGTGGTAAGAAAGCCATAGCCAAACAAAGTATCATAAATGCTGATATGTCAGTCATAGGATATTGACATGTTACTCAAGTCATATTTGTCATAACACATGCCCCCCACTTCCCGAGCTGAAGAGCATTATAAAATTTGGTTAGAAAATTATCGATGTCATGAGCCTCATATATGTCATATATGCCATTAATTTAACTTCAACTAAAAAATAAAATCATATATGTCAATCGCCAATCAAATCATTTTATACTTATATGTCATTTTATACTTATGCATGTGACATCTAATGCATTTTAACTTTTATTATGACATCATAACACATGTCCCTCACTTCCCAATCCATTGAAAATCTCTCAAGCATTTTAGAATTTTGAAGAATGGTAAACATCAATCACCTATTTAAGATAGGAATCCACTAAGCATTGCGATCCAACCAGTTAGTTGCTAAACCTTTTTAATAAAGCTTCGAGATATCATGTTGATAAAGGCTGAGACCTTTTGGATTGCATCTATCCCTTGTTGATGTATCATGAACTATAGGAATTCTTATGAACTTACACTGAATGCATACTTGGTCAGATTTTTTTCCAACAACATCCAATATTACTTGATAGTGGCAAACATTTACCCGAAATCAACCAAGTGTATGTCGATGGTATGACTCTTTACCAATATATGATATATATGGGCCTCTATGTTTCTCTCAACTTGATGCTAGAACATTTTATTGACCATCCTTTAATAGGTGCCCCCATATTTTTAATTGATATGGCTTTATAATAATGTCTTTCTTGATAATGAAGGTAGTGTGTTCCTTATCCTCCAGTGTTATTTTGATCTAGTTATACCTAAAGAAAGAATCCATGAAAGTTAGCAACTAATCGATTTGAGGAAGGGAAAAACTATCCTTTGTGTAGGCCTTATTGAGGTTAGTGTAATTGACGTATATTCTTTATTTTTCATTACTTTTCTTGATGAGGACCACATTAGCAAGCCATTATGGGTAGTGACCTTAATAGTAAACTGGTGGTCGGGAGCAAATCTTTGAGGTTTTTGAAAGACCATTTTATGCTCTGAGTTTATATTGAGTTGATGCTAAACCACACCAAGATCTATTTGAGGCATATCACTAGTTAACTATATGAATGTTTCTAAGTTAATGAGCTCCTTCTTCCTATCTTAGGTAGAGGTTGACCCCAATTACACTGTTCAATCTGGTCGTTCCACATTCAAAGGAATTTCTTCCAAGGATTATCCTATCATACGGTGTAGAGTTAATGGTGAGGGATATCACGGGTTCATTTGATGGATCGATAATGTTCCTTTCTTTGGAAGGGTAACTAATGTTAGTAGCATTTTTTAGACTTTCGGGGACACTTTTGGTCTCCCCTACTCTCGAATTAGTTGAGAACTTGAGTGTCATATAATAGGTCGACACAACTGCTTGGATTCTATTGAGAGTAGGTCACCTAATAACGGTGTTATAAGTTGAAGAGATATCGACTACCAGAAACTTGATTTTTATAATCTTGGTATAATCACTAATCTAAAAGTTACATAAAGATTGATAATTTCTATCGGGGTGATTGACTCTCTTGTGAACCTAATGAAGGTGGTGGAGATAGACTAAAGGTCCTTAGCTAACAAGCTAATTTTTTGAAAGACATTATGATATAATATATATGTGGAGCTCCCTGTATCAATTAGAACCTTTTTAACTAATGAATTTGCAATCTTGAGAGAAACCACTAACGGATCATCGTACTCTAGATATAGGTACTTAGTCTCTTCTTCCCTAAACACAATGGGCAAATCTCCATTGGGGTAGAACCTTTTAATTGAGGCTCTCTTGTATACATTTTTTGGGTGGAAAAACTATGGTCCCACAATCAAAACCACTTATCGTTCAATTGGGCCTCGAAATTTTGGCAAGGATTCTTAAATCCGATGGAGGAACTTTTTAAGGTATCCCTTTCTGACCAAATCTTCAATTTGCTCCTTCAAGATAACAATTTTCGATAGTCTCAATAAAATGATAATATTTAGTCATACCTCTCCTTATTGGTGGAGCCCTCAAGAGTCGAGGTGTCTTCAAGATCTTTTCTCTCGAATATGCATGAATATTTCAATGTAGGAAGTATTGAGTAGCATGAACTTTTGAGGAGGTGGCTGATCTCCTCTTGGCTTATCATATATTAGCTTTTCTACAAAATTTGGATGTGAGGCTTTTCCCTCTTTTATTATTTTCTTAGCTTCACCCTTCTTTTTTCCAGCAATCGCTAATTTGGCAACAATGTGATGGTTGGCTTCTTGCAATAGCTCTGAAAAAGTTATTGACGGACTGAATGATGACTTTGTAAAAAAACTTTAAAGGTTAGAAGCCACCAATATATGCATTGATGAGAATAGAAAGGGTTAGATATGTGACTTATCGGACATCATCATTGAACCTCCTTGTATATAGAGCTCTTTTTCTTCCTGATGCATAGTAAGGAGAGAAATGATGGTTTTCTTTGGAAGGCTATAGTTGATAAAACTGTGCTCGAATTCTTTGGCTAATTGTTTGAAGGATGAGATCAACTCTAAGGGAAGTTTGACAAACCACTCGTGTTGCTCCTCTTAAAGTTGTCGGAATAGTCTTGCACATAAGGGAGTTTGTAGTTCCATAAATAGTCATTTGTGAAGTAAATGTAACTATGTGCCCCGAAGGATTAGTTTTCCCTTCGTAGACATCCAACATTTGAAGTATAAAGCTACGAGGAATTGGCTTTTTTTTATATCTTCTATTAAACAAGATCATGAATATGAATCCATTTTTGGCTACTTTCCGTGCTTTATTTTTCTAGGAATATTTACTAATTACTAGTACATTTTATGTAAGTGGTCTCAATGTTAGAATCTTAATGACACTAAGAGGGGGGTTGAATTAGACTATAATGATACTATCATTGGAATAGGTGGTACCACCATCGAACTCGGTGGTACAACTATTCGAAAGGCTGCATAGGCGGTATCACAATCGGCTGATAAAACACAAATAATGCTTGTCGGCTAACTTGGGTTGTCGAAGCTAAAGGCCAACTCAGATTTATTATGTTCCTTTTCGAGCTAGTTTTGGGGGAAACTCACCAAGCTAAACTTGCCAAGTTAGATGTTTGATCCCTACAAAACTAAGTCGGGGCGCTGTCCCGACAACACCCCTTTGGCGCTTAAGTTAGTATGTCAATTTGAACAAGTTAGACTAGTTGGAGGAGTTAGATTTTATTTTATTTTATATCTCAAGTTAGACTAGGGGGTAGAGCATGTTAATAAGAATCAATCGCAACCACCTTTGTTGTTGCATTTGTTTGTTATATCGATTATAACTACCCTCAATAGTGTCGAACCATTTATCAATTTACTATATTAGTCATACTAAGTTAGCCTAAACATATGTCAATTAGTGATCTAACCACATAGGATTTTGACATATTAATCAAATCATATTTATCATAACACAGACAATGCTAGTCTATCACAGTTTATTATATCTCAAGTAATTTTTAATTTTTTTCTTACTTTTTTTTTTGGATTTGCTCCTTTTTTTTAATTTCTCAAGGGTCTATCTTTATATGTTCATAATCCATAAAATACTCTACTATCCATATTTAAAAAATACTGTAAATAATAATATTTTTAAATAAATTTATAATATTTTTTAAAACTATTAAATTCTTTTAGTGAGCAACATTTTGAGGAGGATGACAAAACTTATTCTTAATTGACTTAAAACTTTCGAATAAGATGAATAGTAACACATCTAACAACAACATCGATAGTGGCAGCACTATCGAGTTATTCAGAAACAGAGAGATAGAGTCTGCATAGAGCAATAATATTTTACTAATGTCATCCGCGTAATTAATTTAAGGAAAAAAATAAGGATAGAGAAAACTTAGATAATAACTCTTCAGAATTGAGTTTTGCTGAGATCGAGTTAAAAGTGTGTTCATCATCTCATCACATCACAACAATGTTGTCTATTCATACCTACCATGTCGCCATAGTGCCTACTGGTACTGATATTGTGATTAAAATCAGAAGTAAACTTAGTAACCAAGCTATCCGGATTATAGCTTGTTTGATTTAGTAGTGACACAAATCTAATCTATCATTGTCAAAGGCCATAACAGCAGTAGTCTTCATGGATTCTTCAAGATTATAATATGGATCTCCAACCAAGTGATATTGTGAAACTGTTCCACTTTTGCAGCACAAATTGTTTTGACAGCACTAATTGCCCTACTAAAAGGTATGACTTGTTTAATTATTAAGTTCATTATTTACAATTTTTTTTATTTAATATACTTGTGATGTATGTGTAATGTATGTGCTAACTTCATGAAAATTTGAAATTCTTTACATTATATATATATATATATATTAAATATATGATTCATAATATAAAAAACAAATTTTGTTTCATTATCGATGTTAAAAATAAAAACAGATCAAGAACTGGTTTCTGTGGGTCCAATCAATTGTTTTAGACCTGGATTGAACTAATATAAAACAGTAAAGAAATGACCAACAACAAATATCAAAGCTAGAGCAAGATTTTAAACCTTAGTGCTTAGTGCCTGCAATCAAATTCTCTTAAATCATCATAGAGTATATGATGATGATTAGTGTTTTTCAAAGAGAAAAGCCTATCTGAGTTGACATCATCACCAGCAATGTGTGTTGTTATAAATCTATTAAACTTGCCTGTGACCTCCTTTATACCCTTATTTTCTTTATGTAAATTGAAGTTTTGATGTTTCTTACATGAAACAAATTATAATTTTTTTTCTAAATATTAGGAGGCATGCTCCCTTTTAATGTTTTCCCAAAATCTTTCCTCAAAAATTGGATAAATGAGAAAGAATAGAATAAAATTACAGAAATCTTGTGTCAAGTTCATGTTTACCGATAGTAAATGATCATTCAGATGAGATAACTTGAACAAAATGGAAGCTAATATTCACTTGCAAATATTTAGATTTGAGCACCATGAATGAGGGACTTTAGCATACAATTTTGGCTACAGAAACTTACTATGTTGAATTGTCTTTTAAGCAGAGCAGACAGCAAGATCATACAAAGACAACCAAGGCCTGTAGCAAATCAATTGAATCAGTAAAAGGCAATAAAATTCATTACGTTTTTTCAGAAGAACAAGAGTATGTTTTTACTGGAGATCGAACAAAGATAACAATAAAACTAAACTTATGATCTCTGCAGAAAATTTCCCAAGTGATTGATCATACAGAACTATTTCAGGAAGGATGCATAGGACTCCTTCGAGGCACACAAAGATTTGATCATATGAAAGGATACAAACTCTCAACATATGTTTATTGGTGGATCAAGCAGGGAATTGTTAGAGCTATAGCTAACAAATCAAGACTCATCAGATTGCCGGTGAGTGGTGATACCCTTAGTACATAGCCCCTCAAATTTGGACATGATAAATGTGCATGTAAGGATTTGTGCAGGGGAACTTGTGTGAAGCAATGAACAAGGTTGCAGAAGCTAACTCATCGTTGAGAAGACGACTAGGGAGATCGCCTACTTATAAAGAAGTAGCAGACCTCATCGACATGGATGTTTCGAACGTGCGACTTGTTTCTGAGAGAAGTAGGCCTCCGATCTCAATTGATCAAGCAGGAAAGGAGGGGCTCCGTCTCATGGTCATATTTACTGTTTATTCTTTGTGAAACAAAATAGCTTTTGCTCGCACGATTCTTTACTTGTATCCTTTGGTTTCAGGATATCATCCCTGCACAAGATGATCGAAGACCGGAGACAGTCGTCGATAGACGACTACTGTTGCAAAATTTGGAGAAAGCTCTCAAGACTTTAAGCGATAGGGAAGAGTACATCGTAAGATTGCATTATGGTTTGAACGGTGAAACTGTTCGATCATGTGATGAAATCGGTAGACTGATGAATCTGTCGAGGGAAAGAGTCCGACAAATTCATTGCGGTGCGTTAAAAAGACTCCGAGAAGATAAGAGTTTCGTCGAATATCTTCATCGTAATGTTGTATAGATATTTCACATAGGTGTCTACGGGTTTATTATTGGAAGTAACAAAAGTATGTGGAAGTGAATCGAAGAATGCGACGAAGTTGTTCTTCGGACTAATGTTGGAAAATATCCCTTTTCTTATAAAATTTTAAATTACAAAATTTTGGAAAATATCCCCCTTTTTAAATTTTAAATCGTAAGCTTTGATTGAAGACTTCTAAATTACAATTTTTTGGAAAATATCCCTTTTCTTATAAAATTTAAACTATAAAATTATTATTATTTTTAAAATAAATCTGGAATTTTTGGAATTAAAATTTTTGTGGAGAAAAAGAAAACATTTATTTCCTATCTAAGGACATACGAATAAAAAGAAAATCCGATTTTCTAAATTAAAAACAGAACTTTGGATTTTCTTAATTATAAAACGATTAAAATAAAAATAAGAATTTTTAGAAACACCAACCCGAGGTATTAAATTTATTAAAATAAGAAATTTAATAGACCAGCAGCATCCTCATTTACATAAACAACGTAAAGACGAATTGGAAATGTTACTCAAAGATGCAGACAAGTATTTAGGTGGCTATTACATTATCGAAAGATTCATGTATTGATCTTTTAAGTCGATTCCTTAATGTGGCGAAGGTACTCTTTTCACAGTATCGATGTTACCTCGAAAGAGGTATTCCTCACTTCATGCTAAGAAACACCTTGGCTTAGATTATGTGTATTTTTGGTGACAGGTTACTGTGCCAGAAGGGAGAAATAGGGATGGAGGGAAGGATCTTCTAATCATACGTGAGTGATGGTGGAAATAAATCTATTTAAAATTATTGATAAGGCACTGTGATTTTTTATGGTATTTGCCGAATGCCTGTAACTTATTTTAGAGTGAAGGGGATGATCCAACCAATGTTACAGAGAGATGGAGAATCAACTTCTAAAGCTTCGAGACTCGAATGTGTCAAACTGATTTTGAGATTTAGGTCCTAACTCTTCCAGCATATGCATATGGGTTAAGACTTGTACATCGATTGTGTGTAGATGCGATACTCATATTTAGATTTCAAATTGGAAGGTCAATGACAAGATCGTGTGGCTGAATATTATCTTCAACTTAAGTCTGGAAATGGAAGGATTTGATGTATTAAAAATTATATATAACGAATATATATTAAAAAAAAAGTTACTTCAAAAATCATGTACTTTGAAAAATAAAAAAAATCTAATTACCACAAATGAAAAACTAGAATATTACTTAGAAGAATCAATAGATAGTAATAATATAATATGATATATTAAAAGATATATATTTTTATGATAAATATTAAATATTTAAAATTAAAAATTAGTTACTTAACAAGGTTGTGTATTTAGAAAAGAATATATTGGTTTCACACCCAGTAACATGCATCAAAAGTCAATTAAATTTTTTAAAAATATATACTATATATTCCTCCTAAAGTTAAATATAATTTTTATGAAAAATTTCGTCACTATGCCTATATAAGGTCTCTTAAGAAATATACTCATCATAAATTAGTTTGAGTTCCTGAATCATAAACTATTTAATAAAAGAAAAAAAATAAATCTAACCATGAATGACTCAAAGTTAAATGAGTACCTAAAACAAATCTCTCTTTTTTGTAAGTATATCTCCAAATAATAACTAAAAGTAAAAGATAATATCTTAATTATTGGATGCTCAAGGTATATAAGACTAAAGATTCTATAAACTTGTCAAAGCTCACTAGTCGGAGGATACATTAACCTCGGATACGATAATAAAAGAAAAAATCATTGGCATTGAAAATATTAGTAACAAATCAAATCTCATGATTAAAGATATACTTTTTGGTTGATGGTTTGAAACAAACTTAACAAGCATTATCCAACTAACTTTATGATAAGAAATATAATATTAAATTTGAATATCATGCATCAGAGAAATACTAAATTAAGAATAAATCTATGATATTTTTAAGAAGTGATAATATTTATACTATTAATCTTAATAATTTTCATTATGTAACATATTTTTAAATTTTGAAAGATTGATGCATGACTTTAGAATAAGAGACTAGGACATGTTAGTATAAAATTAATTTCACAAATTGAAAAGAAAGAATTTGTTGAAAGAGGATAGAAGATAGAAGAAGTCATTTTCATTAGCATGTCCCCTTTTCTATTTATACAGTTTAGGAGGGAGGATTTTTCTCGATAGAGTAAAGAGATTTTCTCATATAATTAGGGAAATCTTATCTGTTATCATGCCCCCGCATGATGGTGCACCTATCAAGGACATCAATCTTAGATCGATGTAATGCAAAAAGTTGATGAGCGAGAGGCTTCGTGAGTGAGTCGGCTAACTGATTAGCTGAATGAACTTGAGAAACTTATAGTTGACGGTGGACAACTTGATCTCGCACAAAGTGAAAGTCAATAGCATTATGTTTCATGCGGGAGTGGAACACTGGATTAGCACACAGATAGATAGCTCCGACATTATCAAAATATATTATAGGGGTGGCGTTGATGTTGAGTTCCTTGAGCAGATTGGTGACCCAATTGAGTTCTATAGTGGCAGTGGCGTTGGCATGGTGTATTTAGTTTTAATTATAGACTGTGTGACTGTTTTTTGTTTCTTAGAACTCCAACTGATTGGATTAGCGTCAAGGAAGATAATATACCTTGATATGGATGTTATATCATCAATGTTGTCTGCCCAATCAGCATCGATAAAGGCATGAAGCTGAAGTGGAGAGTGTTTACGAAGAAAGAGACCATAATTGAGGGTCCCCTTAATATATCACAGGATTCGTTTGACTATAGACCAGTACATAGTAGATGGCCTCTATATAAACCGTGATAATTTGTTGATTGCAAATGAGATGTCAAGACGAGTAAGAGCTTAGTACCGTAGAGAATCAACAATTTGTCGGTATTGAGTGGGTTCCGTAGTAGGAGTTCCATCATATAATCTAAGAGAGCCACTAGCAGAGGGAGGAGTTGTAATCACATTTGTGTCCTACATATTTGTCTTAGATAATAAATCTTGCATGTATTTTCTTTGTGATAGAAAGAGACCGAAAGATATGAATGTAGTCTCTACACCCAGAAAGTAGTTCAATGATCCTAGATCTTTGAGCGAGAATCGATCTGCCGTCTGTTTGATGAACGCCTAGATTTCTACGGGGTTGTTGCCTATGATAATGATGTCATCTATATATACCAAAATATATATTGTGCCGCAATGGTGTTGTCGTAAAAATAACGAGGAATCAGATTTGGAGTTAAGAAAGCCAACTGAAGTCAGAAAAGAGCCAAGTTCAGTGTACCAAGCTCTTGGAGCCTGACGAAGTCCATAAACAGCTTTTCAAAGTTTACAAACATGCCTTGGATATTGAGGATGAGTGAAACTAGGAGGTTGTTGCATGAAAACATCTTTAGTTAGAGTCCCTTATAAAAAGGTATTATTAACGTCTAAGTGTCGCAATTGCCAGCCCTTAGTGATGGCCGGACTTAGGATAAGTCTGATTGTAGTGGGCTTAACAACAGGACTAAATGTCTCAGTGAAATCAACTCTAGGTATTTAATGAAATCCTTTGGCGATGAGGCATGCCTTATATCGGGCAACAAAGCCATCGGGGTTCCGCTTAATTAAAAAAACCCACTTACACCCTATGATGTTTTGTGTACGATGAAAGGGTACTAGATCCCATGTTGAATTATAGAGGAGGGCATTATATTCCTCACACGGCGGTATACTAATGCAAAAATTTTTGGGCTTAAGTGAAGGTGGTGGGTTCAATAGTGGTGGATAAGGAATCCATGATAGCATGTAGATCAAGGACTTGACGTGGTTTGAAAATACCACTTTTGGAGCGTGTGGTCATAGGATGGTTCGAGACTACGGGACCATGAGGTTGTGTTGTTGGAAGAAGCGGTTGAGAGTCATTGACACAGGTCGGGTCAAGTGGAGGTACGTCAAGGTCACTTGGCCGAGAAGGAGGTAAAGATAATGGTTGTAATCCTGAATTAATTACCCCAATATTTGGAGAAGAAAGAAGTGGAGTAGGAACGGAGGGAATGGGCAATTGCTGAACCGGAGGAGTGGAATAGTGTGGATCATGAGAGGGGGTACTGGACGATCTCATGGAAGGCTCGTCCAGTTGGATCGAAGGTATACTCCAGTGAGGAATGATTAATAAGGTGGTCTGCATGGTAGGATAGGTAATGTTTTGAAAAAGAAAGACAGACTCAACAAAAATAACGTGACGCGATATAAAAACTTTGTGAGTGTAGAGATTATAGTAGTGGAAAGCATTATGTTCAAGACATTAACCTATAAAGATGCAAGGATTAGATCGTGATATTAACTTATAAGAGGCATAGGGACGCAACCATGGATAACATAGACAACCAAATACTCTAAGTTTACGAAGGTTTGGGTATTTATGAAATAGTGTGTCAAAGGGGGATTGGTATTGTAGGACTGACGTAGGCATTATATTAATATGGTAGACGGTAATTTGAAAGGTTGTTGTCCAAATGTTTGAAGGTATAGAGGCCTGATGGAGAAGTGTGAGCCCAGTTTCTACTATATGCCGATGTTTACGTTCGGCGAAGCCAATAAGTTGAGGAGTATGTGGGGGAGACTTGAAGTGTTGGATACTACAAGCTGAGAGATAGGACGCCAGGGCTTGATATTCATCTCCACCATCAGGGTAAACCTTTTTTATGGTAGACTGAAAGTGGTTTTCGACCAACTTTCAAAAAGTGGGAAAGACGGTCGAAACGTCAGATTTATGGTGAAGATGATATAACAATGTGTACTTATTGAAGTGATCGACAAAAATGACATAAAATCAAAATTTATCAAAAGATAGGATTGGGGCAAGACCCCAAACATTTGTATAAATAATTTCAAATAGTTTAGAGGAGGAAACGGAAGATGAGCCAAAGGGTTGTCGATGACTTTTATTACTAAGACATGCATCATAATGTGTTATAGAGCTATACAATTTAAAAATAGGAAGAGAGAAATGAGAAAGTAATTTCTGCTGAATAAGGGACGAGGGATAACCAAGACGACGATGCCACACATCAACTAGAGTCGCAACGGAAGAATGAACAGTGGGCCGGGTTATTTGTGGAGCTAACAACCATTCGTAAATGTTGCCACTATTCGGGCATTGGATCAAGGATACCCTCATGCTCAAGTCCTTAACAAGAAAGGAATCAAGAAAGAATTCAATTGAAGTATTGTTATGTTTGTAAAACTGAGAAACAGAAATGAGGCTAAGTTTAATATTAGATGTGCATAAAACAGTATCGAATGTAAATGTGGTTGTATAAGAAGTAAGCGTTGTGGAACCCATATGAGTTATAGGAAGGCTTTTACCGTCACCGATGTTGAATCTCGGATTTTGATGATGAAGTCAATTGTCATTTGTTGTCTAATGTATGTGTTGAGATAAGTGTGCAGGATTAAGTACGATGAAAGTAAGACATGCAGCAGGAGTTGCGCCGGAGTCATGACAATGATCACGTTGGAAGTTCGAGAGCTCGACGGAAGTTCGGACAGTCGTCGGAGGTTCTGCGGGAACAAATCCGAGAAGTCCAGAAGCTTGCCAAAGGAGCTCGTCGGAACTTGCCAAGTGGATCGTCGCAGTCCAGGAGTTTGCCGGAAGTCCGTAGGAGTATCACCGAGGGTTCATCGGATGATCGACGGAAGTTCGCCGGAAACTCGCCGGAAGAAGCGAGTGACGCACCAAAGCAAGCTGCAGAATATGTCTTAGGAAATAATCGTAGTTAGCACTTTGATTAAGTTAGAAATGGGAGGTGATCCCATTAGCTTAATCCTGGGGCAATTGGGCCCCTGAAGAACTCAAATTGGGTCGAATGGTTCAACCCATTCGGACCCAGGTTGCTGTGGGAGGTGCAACCGCCCAGGCAGGGAGGTAGCACCGCCCAGGCTGTGTCTCCCAGCGAGACTGGGAGGTGCAACCGCCTAGGGCTCAGTCTCCGAGCGAGACTAGGCGGTGCAACCTCTCCAGTCAGGCGGTGCAACCGCCTGAGCTCGGTCTTCGAGCTCTGGCAGAGAGGTGCAACCGCCTCTGACAGAGGTGGCACCACCCAGAGGCTCAGTCTTCGAGCTCTGCCAGGCGGTGCAACCTCTCCAGTCAAGAGGTGCAACCGCCTGATCCCGGAATTCCGGGATTTGATCGTTTTGAGCTCCAAATTTGAATTGGGTTGGGGCCTATAAATACCCCACCCATTCAGCACTGAAAAGATACAGATCCACACCGAATTCTTGATCTTTTCTGTGATTCTAAGAGCTCAAATTTGTGTAAAGTCCAAAAGTTCTCTTCTTTCTGTTCTTCAAGTCTTGAGTTGTAAAGAGAGGAGAGAAAGGATCTGTAAGGGTTGTCTCCTGAGCCCGTCAAAAGGAGTGAAACTGTAAAAGGGCAGTAGGCCTTCGCCCATTGAAGGAAGGCAGCTAGTTGACGTCGATGACCTCGTCGGAGGAGGAAGCCAAAAGTGGAGTAGGTCAAGTTTGACCGAACCACTCTAAATCTCTGGTTTTCTTTTATTTCGAGTACCTTATCATTACTGCAAACCTCCTACATAACTACTGCTCTCTGCGCCTTTACGAACAAGTTCTAAGTGCTGATCTTTTCGAAATCTGCATTCAGACGTAAATCTGTGTTTTTCGTACGATCAGCTTACGTTTGTGTTTTGATTCTGCAAAATTGTCTTATGCGCTTTTATGAACTAGCTTCTAAGGTTGGATCGCTTTGAAACTGTTTTAGACGCAAACTACGTTTAAGACGTAAAACTGCGCTTAGACGCAAACTGCGTTTAGACGTAAAACTGCGTTTTAACGTAAACTGCGCAAACTGTGCTTAGACGTAAAACTGCATTTAGACGTAAACTGAGTTTAGACGCAAAACTGCGTTTAGACGTAAACTGAGTTTAGACGCAAAACTGCGTTTAGACGTAAAACTGTGTTTAGACGCAAAACTACGTTTAGACGCAAACTGTATTTAGACGCAAACTCAGTTTAGACGTAAACTGTGATTAGACGTAAACTGCGCTTAATCTTAGAATCGGCTTTTACATCGATATCGTTTTTATCGGACAAACGCAGCTTTCGGTTTTAAATCGCTGTAAGATTTCCGCTGCACTAATTCACCCCCCCTCTTAGTGCTCTCGATCCTAACAATTGGTATCAGAGCACGGTTAACTCTCAAACGGATTAAAACCCAAGAGAGATGGCTTACGCCGGAAACCAAGAGGGCCATTCCATTACACGTCCACCCATGTTTAATGGGACGGACTATACCTATTGGAAGACCCGAATGAGGATCTTTCTTATTTCTATGGACGTTAAACTCTGGAATCTTGTTGAGAATGGTTTCTCAAAGTCCTCTCTTCCAATGATCGATTGGAACGATTCGGAGAAGAAGGCTTTCGCTCTTAATGCTAAGGCTATGAATGCCTTATTTTGCGCACTTGATAAAAACGAGTTTAATCGTGTTTCGATTTGTGAAACTACATTTGATATTTGGCACACACTCGAAGTGACTCATGAAGGCACAAGTAGAGTGAAAGAGTCAAAAATCAATCTTTTGTTACACTCTTTCGAACTTTTTCGGATGAAACCGAGTGAGACTATTGGCGACATGTTTACCCGTTTCACGGATGTTGTCAACGGTCTAAAAGGACTCGGAAAAAGTTTTTCGGATTTTGAGCTCGTAAATAAGATTCTAAGATCCCTTCATAAGAGTTGGGATCCTAAAGTCACTGCTATTCAAGAGGAAAAATATCTAAACAACTTCCCTCTTGAAGAACTAATTGGGTCATTAATGACCTACGAAATGACTTGCAAAGCTCATGAAGAGCAAGAAGACATCCTTCCAAAGAACAGGAAGGATATGACACTTAAAACTTCTGAATGCCACTTAGAGAAAACTCAAGTGATGAGGACTATGATGATGACTTGGCACTTCTAACAAGAAAGTTTAAAAAGTTCTTTAAAAGAAACAAGTTTAAGAATGATGCAAAAATTAAACTTGAACCTAAGAAGGACCAAGTAATCTGCTATGAATGCAAAAAGCCGGGACACTACAAGAGTGATTGTCCCCAAGTCAAAAAGAGAACATCAAAGAAGAAGGCTCTTCAAGCAACATGGGATGACTCGAGCGCATCTGAAGAAGAGGAGTCCAACACCGAGCAAGTTGCTCATTACGCCCTAATGGCCATCGGAGATGAGGTAACAAATTCATTAGATGCAGATTTATCATTCGATGAATTATTAAATGCTTTCCATGAACTATTTGATGAATGCAAGACTATTAGTAGTAAATACAAATTGCTGAAAAAGGAGCATGATAGTCTTACTTGTGATTTTGATAAATTAAAAATTGAATATCATGATAGTTTAAATTCATGTATCAAATGTCATGATCTAGATACTCTCCAAAAAGAAAACTCGCTACTTAAGGACACCTTGAAGAAATTCGAGGTTGGTAGCAAGTCATTGAACATGATCCTTGCAAACAAGGGTCACGTTCCAAAAAGAAGTGGAATTGGATTTGTGAGAAGTCCTCACCTAAATCCAACCACCTTTGTAAAAGGACCCATCTTACATGTTAAACATCAAAGCAAATGCAACTTCTGTTGCAAAATTGGACACAAGACGCATTATTGTCCATTCAAGAAAATTAGTCCAAACAAATTGATTTGGGTTCCTAAAAGAACCATGACAAATTCTATGCAACATGACAAACAATGTAAATCTATTTTTGAGGCACCCAAAAGCAAATGGGTACCTAAAAATCATCCTTTCTTGTAGAAACCCACACCATCGCAAGCTAGGAGCAAGAAATGGTACCTTGATAGTGGATGCTCAAGGCATATGACCGGAGATCCATCTCAATTCTCTAAGCTCACTAGCATAGACGAAGGCTATGTCACCTTCGGAGACAACAACAAGGGTAAAATCATTGGCAAAGGGACCATAGGTAACAAATCCAACTTCTTTATTGAAGATGTTTTGTTAGTTGATGGTTTAAAACATAATCTCTTGAGCATTAGTCAATTATGTGATAAAGGATACGTTGTCAAATTCAAATCTAATGCTTGCATCATTGAAAAACCACATAAGAACATGTCTATGATTGCATTAAAACAAAATAACGTATACACAATTGACATCAATGATTTGTGTGATGAAATGTGTTTTGCGGTTATGAATGAGGATGCTTGGCTATGGCATAGAAGATTAGGTCATACTAGCATGAAACTAATCACTCAAATATCATCTAGAGAACTTGTAAGAGGAATTCCTCATATCAAGTTCATCAAAGACAATGTATGTGATGCTTGCCAATTAGGTAAACAAATTAAGGGTAGTTTCAAAGCTAAGAATCAAATAAGCACCTCTAGGCCCTTACAATTGATCCATATGGACTTATTCGGACCAATCTCTACATCGAGTCTTGGAGGTAGCAAGTACGCCTTTATCATTGTTGATGACTATAGCAGATATACATGGACCTACTTCTTAAAACAAAAAAATGAATGCTTTAAATATTTTACCAAGTTTTGTAAACTTGTTCAAAATCAGAAAGGTTCTATGATTTCGTCAATTAGAAGGGATCATGGTGGAGAATTTCAAAACCATGACTTCCAAGAATTATGTGAACTCTATGGATACAACCATAACTTCTCTACTCCAAGAAATCCTCAACAAAATGGGATAGTAGAAAGAAAAAATCGAAATCTACAAGAAATGGCAAGAACCATGTTGAATGAACATAGCCTACCCAAATATTTTTGGGCCGAAGCCGTAAACACTGCATGCTATATTTTGAATAGAGTTCTAGTAAGACCCTTACTCACCAAAACTCCTTATGAGTTATGGAATAACAAAAAACCCAATGTTTCATATTTTAAAGTCTTTGGGTGTAAATGCTTTATCTTAAATGAAAAGGATAACTTAGGAAAATTCGATGCTAAATCTGATGAAGGAATCTTTCTTGGTTATTCTTCGGTTTCTAAAGCTTTTCGTATTTTCAATAAAAGAACCTTAATTATTGAAGAATCCATCCATGTTGTTTTCAATGAGAGTTCCGAAATTAGGAAAAATGATCTTGACGATGAGGTTAATTTTGATTCTTTGAATTTAAACGAAACCCCGTCTCCAACTAGCAACTTGGATGCATCCACTTCTCAGATTTCCTTACCCAAGGATTGGAAGTATGTAGATGTTCATCCTAAGGAGCTAATCTTAGGAGACGCATCAAAGCCGCCTTTCTCTCCCAAATTGAACCCAAATGTGTTGATGAAGCCATGAAAGATGATTCATGGATTATCGCAATGCAAGATGAATTGAATCAATTTGAGAGAAATGAGGTGTGGACGCTTGTTCCTAGGCCAAATGACCATTTAGTTATTGGTACTAAATGGGTCTTTAGAAACAAGCAAGATGAAAATGGTATCGTGGTTAGAAACAAGGCTAGATTAGTGGCCAAAGGTTTCAACCAAGAAGAAGGTATCGACTATGAAGAAACCTTCGCTCCTATGGCTCGATTAGAAGCCTATGGCTCGATTAGAAGCCATAAGAATGCTCCTTGCCTACGCTAGCAGTATTAATTTTAAATTATTTCAAATGGACGTTAAAAGCGCTTTTCTTAATGGCTTTATTTCCGAAGAAGTCTATGTTGAACAACCTCCTGGATTTGAAAATAATAGTCTCCCTAATCATGTGTTTAGATTAACTAAAGCTCTCTATGGTTTAAAACAAGCTCCGAGGGCTTGGTATGAGAGATTTAGTTCTTTTCTTATTGAAAATAATTTCATAAAAGGCAAGGTTGATACTACATTATTCATCAAGAACTTTGAAAATAATTTTCTCATTGTTCAAATTTATGTTGATGATATTATCTTTGGTTCTACGAATGAATCTCTTTGTGAATCCTTTGCTAAAACTATGAGTCGTGAATTCGAAATGAGTCTAATGGGAGAGTTAACATTCTTCTTAGGTCTACAAATCAAACAACTAAGCAATGACATCTTTATTAGTCAAACTAAATATGCTATGAGTTTGCTAAAGAAGTTCAATATGAATAACTCAAAAGCTATTAACACTCCTATGAGCACCTCCACTAAGTTAGAAATTGATGAAAATGGAGAAAGCTTCGATCAAAGAACCTATAGGGGTATGATAGGAAGTTTACTTTACCTCACTGCAACTAGACCAGACATAATGTTTAGTGTAGGACTTTGTGCTAGATTTCAATCAAACCCTAAGATATCTCATCTCAAAGCAGTTAAAAGAATACTCAGATATCTTAATGGTACCACAAATCTAGGATTATGGTACCCAAAATCAGAGAAGCTTGAGTTAACTGCTTATGCTGATGCGGACTTCGCTGGCTGTAGACTAGATAGAAAAAGCACATCAGGAACATGTCAATTCTTAGGACATGCCCTTGTTTCCTGGTCATCCAAGAAACAAAACTCGGTTGCACTATCAACAACCGAAGCTGAATATATTGCAGCAAGTGCATGCTGTGCACAAGTTGTTTGGATGAAAAATACCTTAGAAGATTATAAAGTTCATCTTAAAAATATTCCCATTAAATGTGATAACACAAGTGCAATATGCCTAACAAAAAACCCTATACAACACTCAAGAACAAAACATATTGACATCAGACATCACTTTATACGAGATCATGTTACGAATCATGATGTAATCATAGAATTCATTGATACAAAACATCAACTAGCTGATATCTTTACAAAACCTCTAAGTGAAGAACAATTTGATTTCATAAGAAGAGAATTAGGAATGTTGATGTGTCCGAATACTTAAACTAGTTAAAATTATTTTTCGGACGTTACTGATTACTATTACATGCCTTGGTATCACTTGATCAAATAACATGTTGGAAACTATGTGACAAATGTTTTTAAAAATCAGTAGCTTACTCATATCCGAATGCATGTAAGAAGTTCATTTTTCGATTTGAATGCTAAAAATAGGATTCTCTTGTACACTCTTATGAAAACTTTTTGAAAAATGAGTTTCCTCCTTCAAGCAACGAACTATAACATAACAAGGAGAAGAGATATTCAAAGTATTATATGTGTCATGCCTTCTTTTATGTGCGTGATAACCTTCTGAAATCACATCTACTATGCTTTTTGATAATGCTACCATGCTTTTTGTTGATGACAAAGGGGGAGAAACATATGAATTGATATGGTTGCTATTACTAATGTTAATATGGTTGCTATCACTGATGCTATGAAAAGGCCACACTTGCATCACCAAGAAATATATGATTGCCATATGCCCTGTATCAAGATATCAAAATTTGCATCGTACAAACTGATATCTTACCATGTGATGCAATGCTACACTTGCTAAAATATTCGAAATATGTACATCATGTAATGATATCAAAATATTGCTTCACAGCTTTACATGTCGATATCTTACAATATGATGAATTGCTACAATATCCATCATTCAAATTTGTTGAATTTGAAAATGTATGTCAAGCCTTGACATCATCTTCAAAGAGATACATTATGATAGGAATCATCATGGGAATATGTCTCTTGAATTTATAGAGTTTTTAAATTTGAGAAGTATGACATAAAGACAGGGGGAGTTAAGGCTAACTCCTTTATCAATTGATTGTCATCATCAAAAAGGGGGAGGTTGTTGAATCTCGGATTTTGATGATGAAGTCAATTGTTATTTGTTGTCTAATGTATGTGTTGAGATAAGTGTGCAGGATTAAGTACGATGAAAGTAAGACATGCAGCAGGAGTTGCGCCGGAGTCATGACAATGATCACGTTGGAAGTTCGAGAGCTCGACGGAAGTTCGGACAGTCGTCGGAGGTTCTGCGGGAACAAATCCGAGAAGTCCAGAAGCTTGCCAAAGGAGCTCGTCGGAACTTGCCAAGTGGATCGTCGCAGTCCAGGAGTTTGCCGGAAGTCCGTAGGAGTATCACCGAGGGTTCATCGGATGATCGACGGAAGTTCGCCGGAAACTCGCCGGAAGAAGCGAGTGACGCACCAAAGCAAGCTGCAGAATATGTCTTAGGAAATAATCGTAGTTAGCACTTTGATTAAGTTAGAAATGGGAGGTGATCCCATTAGCTTAATCCTGGGGCAATTGGGCCCCTGAAGAACTCAAATTGGGTCGAATGGTTCAACCCATTCGGACCCAGGTTGCTGTGGGAGGTGCAACCGCCCAGGCAGGGAGGTAGCACCGCCCAGGCTGTGTCTCCCAGCGAGACTGGGAGGTGCAACCGCCCCAGCCAAGAGGTGCAACCGCCCAGGGCTCAGTCTCCGAGCGAGACTGGGCGGTGCAACCTCTCCAGTCAGGCGGTGCAACCGCTTGAGCTCGGTCTTCGAGCTCTGGCAGAGAGGTGCAACCGCCTCTGACAGAGGTGGCACCGCCCAGAGGCTCAGTCTTCGAGCTCTGCCAGGCGATGCAACCTCTCCAGTCAAGAGGTGCAACCGCCTGATCCCGGAATTCCGGGATTTGATCGTTTTGAGCTCCAAATTTGAATTGGGTTGGGGCCTATAAATACCCCACCCATTCAGCACTGAAAAGATACAGATCCACACCGAATTCTTGATCTTTTCTGTGATTCTAAGAGCTCAAATTTGTGTAAAGTCCAAAAGTTCTCCTCTTTCTGTTTTTCAAGTCTTGAGTTGTAAAGAGAGGAGAGAAAGGATCTGTAAGGGTTGTCTCCTGAGCCCGTCAAAAAGAGTGAAACTGTAAAAGGGCAGTAGGCCTTCGCCCATTGAAGGAAGGCAGCTAGTTGATGTCGGTGACCTCGTCGGAGGAGGAAGCCAAAAGTGCAGTAGGTCAAGTTTGACCAAACCACTCTAAATCTCTGGTTTGCTTTTATTTCGAGTACCTTATCATTACTGCAAACCTCCTACATAACTACTGCTCTCTGCGCCTTTACGAACAAGTTCTAAGTGCTGATCTTTTCGAAATCTGCATTCAGACGTAAATCTGTGTTTTTCGTACGATCAACTTACGTTTGTGTTTTGATTCTGCAAAACTGTCTTATGCGCTTTTATGAACTAGCTTCTAAGGTTGGATCGCTTTGAAACTGTTTTAGACGCAAACTACGTTTAAGACGTAAAACTACGCTCAGACGCAAACTGCGTTTTAACGTAAACTGCGCAAACTGTGCTTAGACGTAAAACCATGTTTAGATGTAAACTGAGTTTAGACGCAAAACTACGTTTAGACGTAAACTGAGTTTAGACGCAAAACTACGTTTAGACGTAAAATTGTGTTTAGACGCAAAACTGCGTTTAGACGCAAACTGTATTTAGACGCAAACTCAGTTTAGACGTAAACTGTGATTAGACGTAAACTGCGCTTAATCTTAAGTAATCTTAGAATCGGCTTTTACATCGATATCGTTTTTATCGGACAAACGCAGCTTTCGGTTTTAAATCGCTGTAAGATTTTCGCTGCACTAATTCACCCCCCCCTCTTAGTGCTCTCGATCCTAACAACCGATGATAATATCTTCATCGCCACCATAGGGATTGTAGAGAGACAAATTTTGAAGATCAAAGGTGATATGATGGGAGGCATCAGAGTCCATAATCCAATTGAGCTAGCTAGTCGTCGGAGTAGTGAGGAGATTTGCCTGAGGCCAGTGTGACGGAGCAAGAAGGTGGGGTCGAGACTGACAAACTTTAGCGGAGTGTCCGATTTTATCACACAATTGGCAGACGACCTGTCATTGTTGGCTTAGAGGGGCAGGATGCCAAGGCGGACAAGTATTGGAGTTGCCACTTTGCGAGAAGTTATGATTAGAAGGATAAGGGGGGGTGTTGCATGGGACCCATAGAATCAAGAATACCTTTTGTGATGTTCGGAGGGTACCGAGTGTTCTTCCTCTTAGACTTATGACTGACTTGAGCTGTGATAGTCAGTCCAGACAGTTTATTCGCACGCTTCAAATACATCTCTTAGTCAGTCAACTTATCATAGAGTTCTTCAAAGGAGACTAGGGAGTCGCGTGCCCGAATTACAGCCGCCAATTCCTTGTAGTCGTCTCCAAGACCATTTAGGGTATGGATGATAATCTTCTCGTCACATAGGGAATGATTTATCAAAGCCAAGTCATCGATGATAACTTTGATATGTTGTAGATAATCAGTGATAGTACTTCCCTCTTGTTTTGTCACTATTAGTTTGGACAGAAGGCTAAGCTTGCGAGTACTCGAATGATTCACTAAGGTAGTTTGTAGTTTAGATAATGCTTCGACAATAGTCCCACATGAGGATATCAATGGAGCGACAGATCCAGCAATTGAGGCTTGAATGACTTAGAGGATGAGATGATTTTGATGCAGCCATAATTTGTGAGCCGGATTTGGTACTAGACTGGGTTCTCCGAGAATGTTGATCATGGCTGGCGGACAACTAAAGGAGCTATCAACATAGCCGAGTAATTCGTATCCAAATAAGAGATTAAAAAATTGAGCCCACGAGGATGCATAATTGCCACCCTTTGATAACTTGAAAGGGATTAGCGTAGCAGCATTGATGGAGATAAGCCCCGTAGGAGAAGTACTGTGAGACCCTGTAGAAATAGTAGCTGGAATATAAGAAGAAAATAAGGAAGACATCCCAAACATTTTTGTCATTTTTTTTTACTGAAGAGTGATCTTTACAGAAAAGGAGGAGGCTTGTGAGAAGAGTTGCTGCTACGGCTGCTGCTATAGTGCCTGCTGCGGTAGAGGAAGATGCTATAGGAGGAAGATGCTGTAGGAGGAAGTTGCAGTAGCGATGCTATTGGAGGAGAAATATATAGTGATTTGGAGAAATCTGCAGTGGAGAAATCTGCAGCGAGGTGGAGAAATATGCAACAAGGTGGAGAAATATGCAGCAAGGGGGAAATATGCAACGAGGTGGAGAAATCGCAGTCGACAAAGAGGGCCCTGTTGAATCTCAGATTTTGATGATGACATCAATTGTCATTTGTTATCTAATCCATATGTTGAGATAAGTGTGCAGGATTAACTACGATGAAAGTAAGACATGCAGCAGGAGTTGCGTCGGAGTCAGGACTATGATCACGTTGGGAGTTCGAGAGCTCGACGGAAGTTCGGACGATCGTTAGAGGTTCTACGGGAACAAATCCGAGAAGTCCAGGAGCTTGCCAAAAGAAGCTCGTCGGAACTTGCCAAGTGGATCGTCGCAAGTCCAGGAGTTTGCCGGAAGTCCGTAGGAGCATCACCGAGGGTTCATCGGATGATCGACGGAAGTTCACCGGAAGCTCGTTGGAAGAAGCGATTGACGCACCGGAGTAAGCTATCCTTAGAATTGTCGTAGTTAGCATGATGATTAAGTTAGAAATGAGAGGTGATCCCATTAACTTAATCTAGGGGCAATTGGGCCCTTGAAAGAATGAGATTGGGCCGAATGGATCAACCCATTCGGACCCAGATCTCTCGCCCAAAGGTGGCACCGCTTGGGTCGACGGTGGCAATGCCCAGGGCTTGGTCTCCGAGCTCTGGCTGGGCGGTGCAACCGCCCCTGACATGCGGTGGAACCGCCCAGGGCTCGGTCTCCGAGCTCTGGCTGGGCGGTGCAACCGCCCCAGTCAGGCGGTGGCACCGCCTTAGCTCGGTCTCCGAGCTCTACTAGGCGGTGCAACCGCCCCTGATAAGCGGTGGCACCGCCCAAGAGCTCAGTCTCCGAGCTCTGATAGCGGTGCAACCGCCAGACCCCGGAATTCTGGGAATTGACAGTTTTGAGCTCCAAATTCAAACTGGTTTGGGGCCTATAAATACCCCACTCTTTCAGCAATGAAAGTGCAACAAAAACCACCAAAATCCTAATCTTATGCTGAGATTTTTGAGCTCAAAAGTGTTGTAATAAGCTAAAGGTTCTTCTCCCTCTTTTCTTCCAACTTCAGATCTTTCAAGAGAGGAGAGAAAAGTTTGTAAGGATTGTCTCCTAAGCCCGTCAAAAGGAGTGAATCTGTAAAAAGGTGGTTGGCCTTCGCCTATTGAAGGAAGGTCTCTAGTGGACGTTGGCAACCTCATCGGTGGAGGAAGCCAGAAGTGGATGTAGGTCAAGATTGACTGAACCACTCTAAATCGCGCTGCTCTCTGGTTTGCATTTACTTTGAGCTTATTATCCTTACTGCAAACCTCCTTCAAAGCTTACTGCCTTCTACGCTTTTACGTCTGTGTTTCCAAGCTCAATACTTACCGACTCGTGTTTAGACGTAAAACGATTTTCTCGTACGAACATCGTATTTCAGTTTGCGCTTACATTCTGATTTCTATCACAATAGCAAACTGCCTTAATAGATTCATTTTATTTGCCTCTTACCTAATCACAAGTTAAAGTGATTTACGAATCGAAGTTTCTGTTGAAATCGACTTTGTCGTACGAACTCAGTTTTAAAACATAGAAAGTTTTCCGCTGCACTAATTCACCCCCCCCCTCTTAGTGCTCTTGATCCTAACAGGCCCAACCATAGTAACTGACGAGGTAAGGGGAGCCCGCGATGGTTGCTCACCAGTTCTTTCCATCGAGCGACTAAGGAGACGCCCGACACAGTGGTGGGCCACACGGTAGTGCCTAGTCACCACTGCCTAGTACCCACTGGGCTGGTGTCAGGTTCTACCACTCGTATGAGCGAGTGGTGCTCGGGAAGCCAGCGGAGGTGCCGCAACTGGTGAAGAAGAACTCGGTGCTCTCGGTGAGGCCATGTTTGCGCCGGTAGAGATGGCCGAGTGGAGATCAGACAAGAAAATGGGGAAGCAGGTCCGACGGGGAAGCTGGTTCACTTCGTCAGTGCATTTCTACTGGAGGCACCAAGACTGCCGGCTCTGATACAGTGTTGAAAGAGGATAGAAGATATAGATTATGGAAGAAGTAATTTTCATTAGCATGTCCCCTTTCCTATTTATACAGTTTAGGAGTGACGATTTCCCTCAACATATTTGAGGATTTCCTCGTATAGTTAGAAAAATTTTATATGTTATTGGAATCTATAAGAGAAATACTTAAAATAAAATTTGTAATGTATGCTAACTAGGAAAACATATAAGGAGTAGCTTTAAACTCAAAAATCAAATAAATACAACTAGATCATTACAACTAATTCACATGAATCTATTTGGACCTATCGATATCATAAGTCTAGGAGATAGTAAATATATTTTTTATGATCATTGATGATTATAGTAGATATACTTGGACATATTTCTTGGCACATAAAAATAATTTTTAAATATTTTATCATATTTTATAAACTAGTTTAAAATAAAAAAGATTTTATGATTTCATAGTGATCATAGTAGTAAATTTAAAATTTATGATTTTATAAATTTTATGATTTGAATGGGTATGATCATAATTTCTTCACTCCAAGAAATTTTTAATAAAATGAAGTTATTAAGAGAAAGAATATGAGCTTATAAGAGATGGTAAGGACCATGGTTAATGAACATAGTATACTCAAATACTTTTGGATCGAAGTATAACATGAATATGATAAGAAATTAATATGATATGCTATGTTATGAATATGGTTCTAAGATCTCATCTATCTAAAACTCCTTATGAATTACGAAATAATAAAGGATCTAACATCTCATATTTGAAAGTTTTTTATTGTAAAGATTTTATTTAAATAACAAGAAAGCCTTAGAAAAATTTAATATAAAATCTGATAAAGACAGTTTTTTGGATATTCTTTTATCTTTAATAATTATCGAGTTTTCAGTAAGAGATCCTTACTCATTGAAGAAGCTATTCACGTTATTTTTTATAAATCTCTCCAAACTAAAAATAATAATTTTAATGATGATTTTGAATGTAACAAATTAAATTTGAATGAATATTCTACTCTCCATAGCAACTCAGATATATCTACTTCAAAAAAAATATTATCTAAGAAATAGAAATATATAAATGCACATCCTAAGGAACTAATTATTGAAAATATATCAAAAGGTATTTAAACTCGTTCATCATTAAAAAATATTTATATAAATGCTAACTTTTTATTGAGTTTAAATACATTGATGAGGACTCATGAGCCTCGGTAATACACGAAGAGCTAAATCAATTCGAAAGAAATAAAGTTTCGATGTTTATTCTAGACCTAGTGATCATTTTATAATTGACACTGAATGAGTCTTTAGGAATAAGTAAGATGAACAAAATATTATAGTTTAAAACTAGGCTAAATTAGTGATTACATGTTTGAACCAAGAATAATGTATAAACTATGAAGAAACCTTTGCTCTTATAGCTAAACTTAAAGCTATAATGATACTTCTTGCTTATGCATATTTTAAAAAAAAATAAATTATTTCAACTAGATGTCAAAAATACTTTTCTTAATGGTTTTACTTTCGTAAAGTTTATGTTAAGCAACCTCTCAAATTTGAAAATGATCTTTTTCTAAATCATGTTAATAAATTATCTAAGCCTTTTTATGGGTTGAAGCAAGCCCTAGGGTTTGGTATAAGAGACTTAGCTCTTTTCATATTCAAAATAATTTTTCAAAAGATAAGATCAACACCACATTATTTATTAAATATTTTAATAATATTTTTATTATTATATAAATTTATGTTGATGATATTATTTTTTATTCTACTAATAAATCTTTATGTGAATCATTTGCTAAAAGTATGAGCCAAAATTTTAAAATGAGTTTAATGGGTGAATTGATATTTTTTCTATGATTATAAATTAACTAAATAATGAGATTTTCATTAGTCAAATCAAGTATGCTCTTGATCTATTAAAATAATTTTACATGGACAATGCTAAGGCTATCAAAACACCAACAAACATCTCTACTAAACTAGACTTGGACGACGAAGGAGAATACTTTGATAAAAAAATATATATACGCATGATAAATATATAGGCCTAATATAATATTTAGTATTGGGCTTTGTATAAGATTTTAGCCTAATCCTAAATAATCTTACTATAAAACAGTAAAAAAAAATATTTTTAAAAGGAATACCTAATCTAGGATTATAATATCTTAAATCTAAAAATTTTGGCTTGATTGCCTATGCTAAGGTTGACTTTACAAGATTTAAAATTAATAGAAAAAATACCTCTGAAACTTGTTTGAGGTGATACATTTGTTTGTTGGCCATCCAAGAAGAAAAACTCTATCACACTATCTACGGTTGAAGCTAAATATGTTATGAAAGGTGAATATTGTATGTAGATAATTTGAATGAAAAATACTTTAGAAGATTATGAACTTTATTTCAAAAATATTTCTATAAAATGTGATAATACTAGTGTAATTTTTTTATCAAAAAATCCTATTCAACATTCTTGAACTAAGCACATTAACATTAGACATCATTTCATTATGGATTATACAAGCAATCATGATATTTTTTTAGATTTTATTGACACAAAATATCAATTAGTAGATATTTTTACTAAATTAATAAATGAGGAATAATTTTATTTTATTACAAAGGAATTAAGCATGTTAAACTTGAATGGGTAAATTTTGATATCATTTTGTGAAAGCTAAAAAAAAAAAAAGGTGCTCATGGTAGCACCATTAGACTAGCAGTACTATTGCTAGTGCTTTTTGTTAGCACCACCCAAGCTGGTGGTACTACCGCTAGCAACCCAACCCATCTTCTTTTAAAATTAGGGCTTGCAGTAGAACTGCCCTAAACCCTTTTCCAAACCCCTCTCGTTTCCTTAGTCGACCTCTCTCTCCTCTAACCTTTTTCTTCCTCCTCCTTCCCCCACAATCCTTTCTCCTCCTCTAAAACACCCTCTAGACCTCCTTCTAATCTCTCTTGAATATTTCTTCTTCGTTTTCACTTATCTAAAGCCTAGGAGTCTCATACCTCCTCCCTCTACAAGCTAAAGATTAAGTTAAGAACTCAATCAATCTTGTTAGTGATCAAGAAAGAGGCTTAACTTAGTAAAAGATTAGACTACAAGGATAACCTATAAATCTTCCTTTTATTCTCAATTTGTAGTTTGTTCTTATTCTTATTTTTGTAATATATATTGTAGTCTTCGTAGCACCTAAAAGATCCTCATGCAACAAGAGAAAGAGAAAATTAGATAAAACCTATGACACTACTCTATTTGATTCCTATAAACATATTGTAAGATTTTCAAGATTTAAATCTAAAATTATTTGATATGTGGACTTAGAAGATTTTGGTGAACTAGAAATAATCCAATGGTTTATTAATTTAAATGTCTTTCCTATTCTTTAATTTAGTGAACTAATTTACCCTAGACTAGCTAAAATATTTTACAAGTAGATGAAAATGATAGGACATCCACTTATCTTCTAAGGCATTATATACCTATCATAGATAGCATAATTTATGATATCTTAGGTATTATAAAAATAAGACAAGGTTGCTTTTTTATAAGACAATGAGACATTGAGTCCCAGGAGTCTGAGTCACGTTATGAGCATCTTTTACTATTTAATACAAAATTACTGGATCATATCTTAATTTATTTTTTATTCCTAAACAACATCATCTTGGTAAAGTTAATACTATGAAAATATGAACCTGGATTATGACAATACATGATTGTAGCTTTGGTTACCTTATATGTGATTGATATATCTGATAAGGATATGATGTTTGTTGAATCTCGTATTTTGATGATGAAACCACTTCATATGTGTTTATGATTTAAACTGCATTTTGAGCGATGCAGGTCTACTCGATCAGGATTAGACAGTTAACGCAGGAGGAATTGACGTTGCGCCGGAGGAGATCACGTCAGGATATTGGACGGCAGAAGGCTTCGGACGTCGGGCATCGGGCCAAGGAGAGCGGAATTGCGCCAAGGATATCAAGGTTGCGGAGGTCAACCGCCGATTGGGCAACAAGCCGCAAGAGAGGACGATGCGCTGAAGAATTGGACGAAGCGCCAACCAATGACGTGCCGGGCAACGGAATGTCGATTCGCGTTGTAATAATTGTTTAGATCGGAGTAGAGTTTTAGTTTGTGTGTGCAGGAATAACTATGATAATGAGAAAGACATAAAGCGAAACAAAGTACGGAGTCAAGCGCGAAGGATTCATTGGGAGTTCGAGAGTTCGACGGAAATCCGAAGGTTCGTCGGGAATGCTGCCGGAACTAGCCGAGAATGAGTAGGGAGCTTGCCGAAGGGTTTTTTGGAAGCTCACCGAAAGGTTCGTGGAAAGTTCGCGGAGCTCGCCGAGAGAGATCGGAGCTTGCCGAAGAAGCTCGTTGGAACTCGCCAAGATCAAATCGTGAAGTTTAAGACCTTGCCGGGAGTCCGCAGAATGGTTTCCGAGAGTTTATCGGAAGACCGCCGAAAGTTCGCCGGAAGCTCGCCGGAAGAAGTCTTGACTTATGGATTTTGTAATAGCTTATAAAATGTCTTTAAATTCATAGTTAGCATATTAATTAGGGTTAGGATTAGGTATTAATCCTATAACCCAAGTAGGGGCCAATTGGGCCCGAGTTTGGACTAGTTTGGGCCAAGATTGAAGCCCAACTAGTGGGCTGAAAACACTGTAGGCGGTGGCACCGCCTGGGCTGTCAGGGTCAGAAACTGACAGGCGGTGGCACCGCCAACATCGGAAACTCCAAGAGAATTCAAATTTTGGAGCCCAAATTTGAATCCTCTTGAGGCCTATAAATACCCCTCATTTCTCAGCAGAGACAAGAACCTTTTGAGTAGCTAGAAGTTGAGAAAAGCCTTAGGAAAAGTCTTGTTTTCAATAGCTTGAGTGTTCACCTCCTTTCTATTCATTGAAATCTTTGTAAAAGGGTGAATCACTTGTAAGAGGTTGTAAGAGGGGTGTAAGAAGGAGGTTGATCTTCGCCTAGTAAAGGAAGATCATTAGTGGATGCCGGTGGCCTCGACGGAAGAGGAATCGGAAGAGTGGATGTAGGTCACGATTGACCGAACCACTATAAACTATCGTCTTCTCTGGTTTGCATTTACTTATTGTCATTTATATTACTGCAAACCATTTGCACTTTGATGCTCTACTTCTTTGTCTCCTTCTTACGTATTCCTAAAGTTAAAACGCAATCGAAACGGTTTCAAACGAAACGTTGCATTTATCGTACGAAGTTTCCGAAAGTGTTTAAATCGTCGAAAGTTTATCATACTTTACCGTTGCACTAACAATCCTAACAATGTTTCCATTTGGAGGCCTAATTATTAAACTTTTACATGCACATGACACTCATTTCACCATACGAAGAAATCATGAAACTAGATAAATTTAATAGCATTAATAGAAATCTATTGAGAAGATTAAGGTGTAATATAATTATTGAAATATGAATTAGATTACTTAAAAAAACTGATCCTCCTTCGCTTGATCATGTACCAGACACACACACATATATATATATATATAGGGGCAATCATTCTTCTCCTACTAATCCTTTTAGAATAAGACATCTAGCGAATCTATCATCTTTTTCATCTTTTGAGTTTATAGCAGCTCAATTGGACCGTCTTGAGCTACGTCAAAATTAGATTTTAACTGAGATATAGCATATTCATCAACGTCTTGATAATTTTGATGCACACTTTCTTATTTTATTTAGACATATTAGATTGTCATCGTCCGAGTAGATTATATAATTTTTTTATTAATGATAAAAAGGAAGAAATAGTAACAATATCTATCTTTACCTTTTGATTAGGTAACACTATGCATATTTTTATCCTTTGATGTTAAATAGGAAAAATTATGTCATGGTATGTTTAACTTATGATGATGACTTATGATATTGTTTAACTAAAATGCACACTAAATTTATTATCAAAATTATTTCAACTTAAACTCAAGACTAATATTGAAAGATTATTATTTTGAATTTGAGTTCATTATATTTTAAGATAGCATATAGACGGGAGAGTCTTATTATGATTCCATCATCAATTGGTTGTCATTATTAAAAGGAGGAGATCGTTGAATTCTTAATTTTGATGATAAATTAATTAATGAGTTTATTAGACTAATATATTTTTAAGATAAGTGATGTAGAAAATATTTCAATCATAGACTTGGATCACCGAAAGACCAACTATGAGTAGGAGAGTCAAACATTGCATCAAAAAATTATCACATCGAAAACTGGACATCAAGCCAAATGATTGATTAATGTATCGAAGATCAGACTTCATACTATAGGTTCGAATATCGTGTTGGAAGGATCGGATATTACGTTGAAAGATTAGATGTCACAGAAAAATCGACGTAGCGATGGAATAGACGATATGATAAAAGAAAGAACGATATATTAGAGGTTAATACAAAATATTTTTCCATGCATTTTTAATACTACATATACAGCTTAGGAATCATGAAATTTAGTATAGATTAATATCGTTCATATCAGTCTGACATAGGAGGAAGAAAATAAAAGGTTGGATTATGTCATAGATTATGTTAAATCTTATGAACGTGACTCAATAATATGAAAAAGTTAATGTAAATAATATTCATAGAAGAAATTACTGATTAATAGAAGGGGGATGAAGACGTCAAGATGGGTGTCATTTAGATTAAAAAATCATAAAACAGTTGCTAAATTAAGGATGTTTAGTGAATATGATCAGTATTACACAATAAACAAGCAACATATGCAATGAAATATGCATTTCTTATTGAAATGAAAAATGTTATGATTAAGAAATAAAATTAATAATAATTCTTTTTTATTCATAAATAATTAAATATTTAGAGAGTATAATAAGGTTGAGTCTTTTATGATAATACATTGTAGTCAAAAGATGTGGTGCAAAAAGAGGCTATTTAAAAAAAATGATTAAAGCTAAAAATAAATAATTATATATATTTAATTTATTTATATGGGATTTGATGGGAAAATAAAGCTAAATACTAACTAACTCCAAAGTGCTGATGTATATTTTTAGTGATATTGATCTCGTGAACAAATTGATGCTGACTAACGCACGTGACTACATAAATACTACTCGGAAGGCTTCGTGCGTGCGTCAAATCCACGTACTACGTGTCACTAAATCTGGGGAACATGAAAGCAGTGATTGACCCTTATCGTTTTGGTTGGATGACCTAATGCCGTGCCCGTTCGCCTACATTCACGTGACATATTAATCTTCAGGTACTATCCAAGTGAGACATGCCCTCTGCCCTTCTTCATCGAGATGTGAAAAATGGGAGAACTTGAATTTTACTTTCTAATTATTCTGATGCACTTTTTTAGCACGTTAAATATGATAATTTTGTTCGAAGGATTAAAATTAGTAGCGTGATCAACGCTTCATTCTGATCGACGAGGTCACATATAAATCCAACATCAGGAAACATTCGTGGGATTCTAACCCTCCATCTCTTAACCATTGAAATATTTCATATCTCTTACTTTATAATTTTTTTTAATTTTATTATTTTATAATTATATAACTTTCGTATCAAACATTTACAATATAATTCAAGCCTCTGATCTTATTAAGAAACTTATCTCAAGTTACTTGAGGCTGGTCATGCGGGCCCCATTATTTCCACTTTTACCCATGCCGGACAGAAACAAAATAATAACTAATAACAATAACAGTAACAGAAATTTGGAAGTCATTTCAGATCCAGACTTTGTTCAATAAGCGAAATTTCACATACATCAAACTCAATCCAAAAATAATATCAAATGTTTCGGCTCGTCTCATTTCGAGAACCATGATTTGGCAGTCAATTCATGATTGACTCATGTCCCAAGCTCGATCATCCTCAAAGTTCCCGGCTACAATTGGCCGGACTAAGGTAGCTCGTGCTCCGCTTGCCCTAGAATTCAAATAGGAAGAAGGCAGAGTCACGTGGAGGCTAGCGCGAGGACAAGCAGAGGAATTCAAATGAGGAGATGCCTCGTGCTGGGGTCTCCAACCCGAAACCAATTTCGGACGGGTCCACTGTCGTCTAAGATTCTGACCGTCAACTTAAATCTGATTCGGATGATTAAATGGATGCATAGTGTTAGATTTAAGTCAGGTGGTTCACATGAAATTACACAATTAGATGTTAAATAGATTAAATTATTGATCCGACCATTGCTGAGCCGAACAGGACTCAATCGCCCCATCTCATTCCCGGGTGTTACTTAGATCCTATTAATATCATATTCTTTATATTTAAAAAATTCATATTAAAATCTATATAATTCTGAAAATAAAATAAATAATCTTATTTATTATAATATCATCAGTTGTGTTAATAAAAAATATAATACGTGATATAATGTGTTGGATTGTCGATAAAAAACCAATCTTATCGATAAAAAAATAATCTCAATAACCTTAACCTATGTGTTAGAAATAAAATAAATATTAAAATTATCTTTTTTTTTCATCACTTTCAAATCGATCCATGTCACATATTGTATTTTTCGTTAATATAATTGACGATGATAAATAAGATTATTTATTTTATCTTTAAAATTATAAATATTTTAATATAAATTATTTTAGTATAGAGATCGTGATATTAGTAGAATCCAAGTATATAAGATAATATATAATTAACTCACCCACGGAGGCTAATTATATATTAGCTCATATACTTAGACCTTATTAGTATCACAGTTCTTATATCTAAAAATTTATATTAGATTTTTTATAATTTTAAAAAATAAAAAAAAATAATTTTATTTTCCCTAATATGATTAACTGTATTAATGGAAAAAACACATGTGACATTGGATCACGTGAAAGTTTTGAGAAAAAAAAATTTTAATATTTAAGAATTTTAATTATTTTACCGATAAAAAATAATTTTAATATCTCATAGATTAAAAATAAAAATATTAAAATTATATTTTTTTATTAATATAGTTGATAACATCAGGATAAATAATATTATAAATTTTATAAATTTTAATATAAATTTTTAAATATAAAAAACCATGATACTAATAGAGCCTTAATTAGCCCGTCCAAATTAAGTAAGTATATAGTGATACTTCTGTCACGATATTTAAGCAAAAAAAAAAGAGAAAAAAAACGACGAAGCCGCCGCGAGACGCAAAAGAAGTCCAACTTTCAACATTTTACCACTTGAAATTTGTCCCGACACGCGCACTTTTTAAATGTTTTTTATTATTATCTCCGGGTTTGCCTGCGCGGAGAGGACTCCAGCAAGAATAGAATCATTCCCATTGGTCGCTGATGACAGGACCCCTAGTTTTGCCCAACCAACTAATAAGCCTTTACTCGATGGTGTCTTGGCTGGAACACCGCATCGGTGACTATTTTTTGGGATTAAACTCTGACGCGCATTCCGACGAGTCCGCTTTACCCCTGGTCTCGCTTTTCCTCCTCCCCCCCTTTTAAGTCTCTCTCCCTCTCTCTCATCGATCCGTCCCTCCTGCTCCCTCCGACGACGCGCACGGCCTTCGAAGCGGCCGGCTTCTTCTCTTCCGTCGCCGGAGCCGCCTCCTTTCTCTGTCCTCTGCGTCTCCACATCTTCGATCTCTCGCCGACGCTCCCGTCCGTCTATCTCGTGTCCTTGAACCCTCGTCGGAAATTTGCAGCCGATTTCCATTCGAGGTCTGTTCTCTAATCATCATCTCCCCCTTTTTCTTCAAGCCTTGTTTTGTTCCTTGACTGGAACCTTAATCCGAGACTCTTCTCTGTGATCCTGGTGCTTTTATTGCTCCTCTTGCCTCTTTCTAGTGCTAAGCGGCTTTTTTGTCTGGAAATTGATTGGCGTCTTCAATTCGATGGAAAAAAATTGTTGATGTCATTTATACGTAAAAGAGGCTGTAATCGAGTCGCACTTTATCAAATTGGTTGCTCTTTTCTATGAAATGAATCTTTATGATGGCACTTATTGAAAAGTTAGGGATCGAATAATCTGATCGTTTTTGTGAAGGCACGAGATCTCAAAGTTCTCTTGCGTCGCATATTGAAATTGTTTCCAATAAAATTCTGTTGATCCTGTTTGACCGTCGCTTTGCGATGGTTAATAACTGCATGAACTAAGAGGGAGAGCTTTCCTATTTTCTTAACCGGCAAGAGAGCAACAATTTACATGTTAAGATATTATTATGTACTAATCGAGGATGGAGACAGTTGACTGTACCATTGGTTGTTATATTGGTTAAATCCTTTTTCAAATTGGATTTATGTGTTGTCCAGAATAGTTTTTGTTCTTATCCGTTTTGCTATGAAGAACTATGACAAAAATCTTTTAAGATCTATTTAATATTCTTGACTATTTGTTGCATTGATTTTTAGTTTTGTGTTATCTCTACCCAATTTAGAAGCCTTTCCCTTCTCCTATGGCTGCTGGCATTATTGAGAAGTCAAATTACTATTTTCTTAGGAAAGGACATAAAAATCTGTAGAATTTGGGTTTTATGCCATTCATGAGCTGGTGTCAAGATCTTTATAAAGGGCAGATAAAAAAAATGTAATGCCTGATTACTTGAAAGAACTAAACTGAACGGGAATGTTCTCAATACCTTTCTTTAAGACGAGGTGATCAAGGGTCATGGTATTTTACATGGCCATAAAGATACGGGTGCTACTTCACTAAAAACTTCTGCAAAAACATCCTTCTCTGCTTTTCAACATTACCAAATGGATATTATCGTTGGAACTTTGTTTATCTTCATGTAGTTTTGTGATCACTTATAACACTCTTTTAAATTAGATAGACACTGTGATAAGATAGTTCCAGACGTTGAAATATAGTTAATAGCTTATTTGTTGACATCCAGTGAGCTTATTGCTTTCATTTACATCCATGTTTGTTTGTAAGTGGTGATAGCTCTATAATTAGCCTTCCAAAATGATGGAAATATGCATGGAAATGCTGTTTATGGAATTTTGACAAATCCTGATGTCCATTTTTGTACTATACTGCCAGTTCAGTGGAAACAATTTCCTAAGACTGTGAATAATGAAGTTTGTGTCTCAGAGTGCTTTCTACATTTCAGGTTATAGTTTATCTTCCATCTCAATATTAATTTTTGAACTTCAGTTGGGATGTAGCTGTATATGTTTGTATCTTGTGCTAACTAAAATTCATGTGCATTTTAGTAGTATTGTAAATAATGTTGTTTTTCTGGATTGTTAAACACATAGGTTTTCTTTAAATATCCAGATCATTGTTGTAAACAATTAACAGATCTTAGAAAAATGCTTTGTTGTTGTGGAGATTCATTGAAGATCAATTGTTATTGGTTCATATTATCTTGAACTTACCAATTCATTCTTGTATGTGATTTTATTTTTGTAGGTTCTTAAGCTTTTTCATACTATTGAGCAAAGATTTTAATTTCGAATGATACCGCCCATATCGGACGATACGTACCGGTCCGCCAATAGATCGGTACGCGGACCGCCTGCTATCGGGCGGTACTGTCAATTGGGGCTGTTTCCGCCCCGTTACCGCTTGAAATCTTTCGGTAACGATCGATTTTGATCGTTGCTGCCCGCTATCGGGCAGTATTAGCCGAGGGAGAAGAAGAGGGAGAAGAAAAGGGAGAACTTAGAGATCCGGTGCCGCTCTCCCTCAACGATCCTGATCTGTTGCTGCCCTCCCTCGTCGGACGCCGCAGATGAGATGTCATCTTCTCCTCGTCTGAGGCGATGAGGCCTCAACATCGTCCGCGACTTATTCTCATCCGTGCGGGGAGAAGAAGCCTCGGCGATGTCACCGAGGCTTCGTGAGGAGAAGAAACGAGATTACGTCACCCTTTTTATTTATTTTGTAACTTTTTTACCATATATATATATATATATATATATATATATATATATATATATATATATATATTGATCGGTACGCCAGAGCATACCACTCAGTATGCTCACCATATCGAGCTGAGCTCGAAATGCCGGTAAAATTACAAACCTTGCTATTGAGTAACTAAAAAACGTTTGAAGTACTTTGAAAATCCTAGAAGATAAAGATAATTGACTGAAAGTTGAACCAAAGTGGTGAAGCTTGCTTTTCAGTTTTCAGTCCACTGGAACTCAGTCTCTTTTCTTTATTTGGCTTTAGTACTCTTGAATGAGAAAGTTCGAGATTTGTTTAAATGAGTATGAACATGAATCAAATGATGATTTGTGTAGTTAGATCTTGGGAATAGGATGTCTAGGGTTGAATGTTCCAACAGACTGAATTGTAGTCATCTAGAGTCTGACAAATATCCAGATAGAGAAATATTTAATCAGTTAATTGCTGAAATATCTGATATACATCATCGAGTTTATTCCAAGAGTTGGTCAAAGTTTAAGGTTTGGTGGCTTTTTTTTTATGTTTTGCTCCTTTTAAAATGAATTTTTTCTCTATTAACATCATTGTTTAAATACTTATACTTTACTGATTTAATCCTTTCCATTCAGGTCAGTTGGTTAATGTGTTGGTATCTTTTTCAACTCTTGTACCATAAATGAAGTAATTATTATTGGCCCCACATATCCTATCATTTCAAAAATTATGTCAATTTTGTACTGAGGTGAACTTTGTATTAGTTACATTAATGTGAATCATTGAATATGCTCAAGCTATTTGACAAGATTTTTTCTGTTCAAATCTAGCCATTTGAATTATTTAGTATTTATGTAATTTCTTATTTCAGTTGGATACTGAAGTTGACAAAATTTTGAGTCCTTTATGAGTTCATAAAAGCAAACTGTTTCTTTTCTTTTGTAGGCTGACATAGTTCAGAGAAGCATCATGGGCACAAACACACAACAAAATTCTGTGGATTCACCCAAAACACCCAAAGCAGAGATAGACACAAGAGCGCCTTTTGAATCTGTTAAAGCTGCTGTCAGCCTGTTTGGTGAGGTAGCATTTACATCTGACAGAGCTACTGTGAGAAAGCCAAAGCCTCCACCCATTGAGGTATATGTTCCACTCTCTGTCTATGAATTCTGATTAAAAATAATTTTATCTAGAACAACTTTATTGTCTGTTCATTTTATTTTGAATTTAAGATGTAGGATTTGGAGACTTTGTCGTCTCTTCATTTTCATTACTGTCTGAGTGATCTAAAGATGTGCTATTTAGAGAGAGACTCCAAATTATAGATACAAGGAATGATGTTGGCTTGTTACTTCTTCATTTAAAGCAAACAATTACCCATGGAAATAATAATGTAGTTGTTCTATATTTCTTTTTGGGATCCTGTCCAAACATATGCAAGAAATCTACATCATCTATAGGGGGTTATATCATAAATGTTGATTTCTTTTCATGTAATGGACCTGCAAAAACTTCTATTCAATAGCTTTTGGCTTTTATCTCAGGACACTTAATATGTGGTTCAATATTTCTTAAAAAAATAATACATTTTCAGTGTCATGAATTTAAAAGTACATGATTTATGGATTAAGAAAGTGCGGCAATTGGATTCCCTCATTGAGTCATAATTTAATGTGTTATGAAGTGCTCTATTGGTCATTTCATTTTTTGTATGTTCAACATAAATAAGTTGTTTTTGCTTTTTATATTGGTTTCATATGGGTCAGTGCTAGTCTCTTTTCTGCACTTTGATCAATCAATTATATCACAAAGCATATGCTCCAAACTTCTCTCTCTTTTAACAGAGGGCTTTAGCTAAGGAGACACAGCTTCACTTGGCTAAAAAGGAGCTTAACAAGTACAAGGAACAGCTTACTAATGCTGAAACAACTAGGATCCAAGCACTTGGTGAGTTAGAGTGGGCTAAAAGAACTGTTGAGGAACTGACCAACAAACTGAATTCTATAAATGAGTTGAAGGAATTGGCTCTAAAAGCTACTGAAGCTGCAGAGACTCAAACAAAGAAACTTGAAGATGTGAGCTCTGTTGAAAATACTCGTCAGGGTGGTGTCTGGGAACAGGAATTTGACAGTGCAAGGGAGCAGTATGCAGTTGCCATCACAGAGCTTGATGCTGCAAAACAGGAACTTAGAAGGATCAAGAAGGATTTTGAGATATCAATGGAGTCAAAGCTCACTGCCATCGAGCAGGAAGCTGAAGCAAAGCAGCTACATGATGGCAACACTGAGAAGGTCGCACAGCTGTCGGAGGAGATTTCAGCTGCTCAGGAATCACTTATGCATGTGAAGCTTGCCACTGATCAAGCCCGTCAAGAAGAATCAAAGATTCGCATCGAGAAAGATGCTGCCAAACAGTCTTACAAACAAGCTCTAGAAGATACTGAAAAGAAATTGGCTTCTTTGAAGAAAGAGTTTGATCCTGAAGTTCATAAGAACCTTGAGGCCAAGCTGGCAGAGACAACTGCTAAGATTGGAGCCGTGCAGAAGGAAATAGAAGATGCCCAGACTTCAGATGTGGAGTTTGTTACAACAGTGACTGCTGAGCTTGATGGTGCTAAAGAGATGCTGCAGAAACTTGCTGAAGAAGAGAGTTCGCTCAGGAGTTTGGTCGAGTCCCTGAAGCTTGAGTTAGAAGCTGTAAAGAAAGAGCACACAGAGCTCAAAGAGAAGGATGCAGAAACTGAATCTGTTGTCAGTAACCTTCACGTCAAACTTCAGAAATGCAAAGCTGAGCTTGAGGCAGCCATAGTTGCAGAATCCAAGGCAACTTCAGCATCTGATGATCTAGTGTCAGCCCTTCATCAGCTATCATCTGAATCTCAGAACGCATTGCAGGAAGCAGAAGAAATGAAGAAAAGTGCTGAAGAGCTAAGAGGTGAAGCAGAGGCAGCCCGAACCACCTTAGATGAAGCAGAGAAAAAGTTGCAGGTTGCTTTGAAGGATGCAGAGGAAGCAAAAGCAGCAGAGGCAAGAGCCCTTGAACTTACCAAGGAACTTTTTGAGAAAGCAAATGTTGCTCGTGCATCAACTTCTGAGTCTGGGGCCAACATAACAATCTCAAAAGAAGAATATGAGTCACTGACCCGAAAGGTTGTGGAGTCTGAGAAGCTGACAGAGATGAAGGTTGCTGCTGCCATAGCTCAGGTAGAGGCTGTGAGGGCCAGTGAGAATGAGGCAATCAAGAAACTTGAGGCAGCTCGGAAGGAGATGGAGGATATGGAGACAGCAACGGAGGAGGCACTGAAGAGGGCTGAAATGGCCGAGGCTGCTAAGAAAGCTGTTGAAGGAGAGATGAGGAGGTGGCGGGAGAAGGAACAGAAGAGGGCTGCTGAGACTGCCTCAAGGATATTGGCCGAGACACAAATGTCAACAGAAGCATTGCCGCCAAGACCCATGGTTCAGAGTGTGAAAACCGCAGAGAAGAATGAAGAGAATCGGAAGGTTGTTAGATCAACGGTTTCAAAAAAGGCACTTCTGCCAAACCTCAGTGGCATATTCCATAGGAAGAAGAGCCAGGTTGATGGTGGCTCCCCATCTTATCTCCCAGGCGAGAAGCCTGTCTGATCTGATACTATCTTTACTAGCTTCTCTTGTTGTATGATCTGACGGTGTGTTTTAGGCCTGAGAGCATGTGCAGGGGTTTTGCTTATGTATAGTTCTGAAGGTTTGGCTCTTTGGTTGTTTCTGAACTCTAGTTTCATGTTCCAGTTTCAATGTTGCTACACGCATATCACTTTTCTGGGTGTTGTCTAGCTACTATCGTCCTAAATACTGATTCATTTGATATTACTGAATGGTCAGTAAAGTTGCAGAAAGCCTCAAAAGGAAAAAACACCTACATGCAACTGAAGCTTACAGGTCAGTGAACTCTGTATAGTTGTATTGAAGTGATATATCAGACAAAGGATGGTTGTCTCCAAAGGAGCCTAAAGGTCCGTGCCCTCTAACCCCCTTAGACAAAAGCTCAAAGATGCTCGAGTAGAGAAAACCATGGTATAATGGTTTTGATTGGTAGACTTTCGAAAAGATGTCCTATCTGTTGAGGTGGCATCAGATTTAAATTTAATATTATTTTTCTTATACTAATACTTATTAAGTTATGTTTTAAATTATCTATAAAAAATATATCATCAATCAAGAGATTCAATTTGTTATTAATATTTTTAATATTAATGATTTTTTATTCATTATTATTTTTTAAGGTAATATATTTTCCATCTCAATTAATGAGTTTTAAGAAATTTATAAGATCTTCAATTATGTGCTTTAATTATCCACTATCAAAATATCATCTTTTGTTTTTAGTTTTTGTTTAGAGACATACGAATTAAGTACTCATTTAATTCTGGGTCCTTCGTGCTTACATGTATTTTATCTTTTGGTTTTAAATTATTTATGGTTCCTTTAGGAATCTTAACTAATTTATGATTATATTTCTTAGAAGAGCATGTGTAAGCATAATAACTAAATTTTTCCCAAAAATTATATTTAAGTGTGGTCATTTTACAAATTTAGTTAGTTTTTGATGTGTAGTGAAACTAATATTTTTTTAAATATATAATCTTGTTTAACAAGAATCATATCAAATGATTTATTTTCAAATTTAAAATTTTCTAAGTTTATCGTAGAAACATGTTTTCCTTTTTAAGAGTATCTATTATATTATTACTATTAATTGATTCTCCTAAGTAATGTTCTAATTTCTCATTAATGATAATTAGGTTTTTTTTTATATTTTTAAAGTATTTGATTTTTGAAATAACTCTTTTTTAAGTTCAATAATAGATGATTTTAAATTTTTACATTTAGAGCACAGAGTACAAGATGTTAATATATATTTGTTATGCATAATTTTTAATTTATTAAATTCATTAGTAAGTAATGCATGATCCCTTTTTAGTGAATTATATTTCTTATCAATTTTTTTTGAGTTCATCATATAAATCATTAAATGCTTTAAGTAATTCTTCTTACGATAAGAAAGTTTCGGGAGACTCAAATACCTCATTATCGAAAGCCATTAAGACATAATTCATCACTTCTTCTTCATTTATTTGCTCTTCCAGTTTCAAGCTCACTTAATTCATCTAATGTTGCTTTGAGTACTTTCTTTTTTATTTAGATTGATGACTTCTTTTTTAATTATAGATACTCATTTTTAAAGTGTCATAGCTTTTTGTACTCATAGCATATGATTGTATCTTTCTTGGACTCATTTTTATTCTTACTTGTTGAATCTCGGAATTTGATAATGAAACCAATTGATAAGTGTTTATGATTTGATTTGTGTTTTGAGTGACGTAGGATGCTTCGATCAAGGAGAGATAATTAAAGCAGGAAGAATCATGGCCGGAGAAAAACATGTCAGAAGATCGGACGTCACACTAGAAGATCGATCGACGTATCGATAGAAGTCTTCGGGCCATGGTTTCGGGCATCAGGCCAAGAAGAGCGGATATTGCGCCAAGGATATCGGAGTTGCAAATGTCAACTGGCCAATTGTACTATAGGCCGCAAGAGAGGACGATGCGCCGAAGAATCAGACGAAGCGTTAATGGACCAATGACATACCAAACAGCATGATTTATGCTTAGTAATAATTCTCTAGATCGAAGTATGTTTTATATGTGCAGGATTAACTATGATAGCAAGGCATAAAGCAAAATGAAGTCTTGGAGTCAAGAACGTGATTTCGTTGGGAGTTCGAGAGTTCGTCGGAAGTTTTGCCGGAACTGATCGAGAAGTCCAAGAGCTTGCCAAAGAAGCTCGTCGGAACTCTCCAAGAAGATCGACGTGAAGTCCAAGAGCTTATCAGGAGTCCGCTAGAACATTACCGAGAGATCATTGGAAGATCGCCGGAAGCTCGCTGGAAAAAACCTTGACTTATTGGACTTATTTAGCTTAGCGTATGCCTTAGAATTCGTAGTTAGCACATAATTGAGATTGTAATTGAGCCAACCCAATTAGGGGTCAGTTGGGCCCATGTAAGGACTATGTTGGGGCAAGTAAAAAGGCCCAAACAGTGACCCAAGAGGTGACACTATCTACTAGAAAAGAGATAGAAAAGAAATTACTGAAGAAGCTTGATTGTATTCACATGTCCCTCTCCTATTTATACAAGTTAAGAGGGAAGATTTCCCTCAATAGATTAGAAGATTTTCCTCAACAAAATAGAGAGATATCCGCATGTAGTTAAGGAAATCTTATCTGCTATCATGCCCCCGCAAGATGGTGCTCCTATCAAGGATGCCAATCTTGGACCGATGTAATGCAAAAAGGTGGCGAGCGAGAGGCTTTGTGAGTGACTCGTTTAATTGATCAACCGAATGAACATAAGAAACTCATAGTTGATAGCGGACAACTTGATCTCGCATAAAATAGAAGTCGATAGCAATATGTTTCATATAGGAGTGGAACACCGGATTAGCGCACAGATAGGTAACTCCAATATTGTCATAATATATTGTAGGAGTAGAGTTAATGTTTAGTTCTATGAGCATATTTGTGACTCAGTTGAGTCCTGCAGTGGCAATGGCGATGACACGATATTCAGCTTCAGTTGTAGACCGTGTAACTGTCTTTTGCTTCTTAGAACTCCAACCGATTGGATTAGTGCCAAGGAAGACAATATACCACGATGTGGATGTTCGATCATCAAAGTTGCCTGCCCAATCAGCATCGATAAAGGCGTGAAGCTGAAGTGGAGAGTATTTACGAAGAAAGATACCATGATTGAGAGTCCCTTTAAGGTATCGATGGACTTGTTTGACTGCATACCAATGCATAGTAGACGACCTCTGCATAAACTATGATAATTTGTTAACTACAAATGAGATGTCGGGACGGGTGAGAGCTAAGTACTATAGGGAACCAACGACTTATCGGTATTGAGTGGTTTTCGTAGTAGGACTTCCATAAGATAATTTGAGAGAGCCACTGGCAGATAGAGGAGTTATAACCACATTTGCATCCTGTATGTTTGTTTTGGATAATAAATCTTGAATGTACTTTCTTTGTGATAGAAAGAGATCGGAAGATGTGAATGTGGCCTCTACACATAGAAAGTAGTTCAGGGGTCCTAGATCTTTGAGCGAGAATCGATTTGCCAACTGTTTGATGAATGCTTGGATTTCTACGGGGTTGTTGCCTATGATAATGATATCATCCACATAGACCAAAATATATATTGTATCGCTATGGTATTGTCTCAAAAATAACGAGGAATCAGATTTGGAGTTGAGAAAGTCAACTGAAGTAAAAAAAGAGCCAAGTTCAGTGTATCAAGCTCTTGGAGCTTGACGAAGTCCATAAATAGCTTTTCAAAGTTTACAGACATGCCTTGGATACTGAGGATGAGTGAAACTAGGAGGTTGTTGCATAAAAATATCTTGAGTTAGATTCCCTTGTGAAAAGATATTATTAACATCCAATTAGCGTAATTGTCAGCCCTTAGTGGTGGCGAGACTCAGGATAAGTCTGATTGTAGTGGGCTTAACAACGGGACTAAATGTCTCAGTGAAATTAACTCCACGTCATTGATGAAACCCTTTGGTGACGAGGTATGCCTGTTATCAGGCAATAGAGCCATTGGGGTTCCGCTTAACTCGAAAAACCCACTTACACCTGATGATGTTTTGTATATAATGAAAATGTACTAGATCTCATGTTGAGTTATGGAGGAGGGCATTATATTCCTCACACATGGCGGTACGTCAATGTAGAGATTTTTGAGCTTGAGTGAAAGTGATGGGTTCAATGGTGATGGATGAGGAATCTACGATAGCATGAAGATCAAGGACATGACGCGGTTTGAAAATACCACTTTTAGAGCGTGTGGTCATAGGATGGTTGGAGACTACGGGACCGTGAGGCTATGTTGTTGGAAGAAGTGGTTGAGAGTCATTGACACAGGCCGGGTTAGGTGGCGGTACGTCAGGGTCACATGACCGAGAAGGAGGTAAAGATAACAATTGTGATCCTGAACCAAGTACCCCAATAGTCGGAGAAGAGAGAAGTGGAGTAGGAATGGGAAAATGCTAAACCGGAGGAGTGGAATAGTGTGGATCATGAGAGGAAGAACTAGACGATGTCATGGGAGGCTCATTCGATTGGATCAGAGGTCTACCCCAATGAGAAATGGTTAATGAAGTGGTCTGCATAGTAGGAGAGGTATGGTTGTGAAAAGAAAAGATAGACTCAACAAAAATAACGTGATGCGATATAAAAATTTTGTGAGTATGGAGATTATAGCAGCGGAAAGCATTATGTTCAAGAGAGTAACCTATAAAAACGTAAGGATTAGATCATGATGTTAACTTATGAGAGGCATAAGGACGCAACCATGGATAACATAGATAACCAAATACTTTGAGTTTACGAAGGTTTGAGGGTTTGTGAAATAGTGAGTCAAAGGAGGATTGGTATTGTAGGACTAGCATAGGCATTCTATTAATAAGGTAGACGGCAGTATGAAAGGTTGCCATCCAAAAGTTTGAAGGCATGGAAGCCTGATTGTCACGGACAAACTTCTAAACAAGATGTTGGATGTAATGCTTATATATGTCCGTGTCTTTTGGCATGTTCATGCCTTGTACAACATGTAGAGGGGCGACCGAAGGCTTAATAGTCCCATTTTAGTTGGGTTGGTGGCCTCTTTAGGCTTGTAAATAAAGGTTGTGTCATGTGGACACGTGCGAGAGATTTTTGGTCTGTAATGGACCATTTTACCCTTTGTTGTGCAACTGTTCAGAGCTTGTAAAGTCTGTTTGTAATTTGCATTGTCGATGAAGTGTTTTTCAGAGATGTTTGCTTGTGGATCCCGATTAAGGCGTTCTCTCTAACCCGTTCTCTCTTTTGTTGGTCCTAAGGGACAATGGGAGGCTGACCTTTGCGGACGGACACGCAAGGGTGCCGCACGACTTAGGCAAAACCAGCTAAGTTCGTGACAGATGGTATCAGAGCGGGACAAGCACTTATAGAAACACTTAGCATGCAAATGTGGGGGACCTAGCGGGGCTGCGTTGAGGGCAGTCAGCACACGCGCGACCGTTTGGGGGAAAACGGGCATGGAGATGTAGGGAAAAGGAGTCGCTCGGAGGAGTGGGCATCTAACATTGGCATTTAGAGGAATGACCAACCCTTTGCGCAAGAGGCACCATGAGAACAGACAAGCTTGGAAGAATGCGGAGCGCACAAAGGTTGGGATGGCTAAGTTTGAGCTACGGCTCAACGTTGACAACTATACTTGATGGTGCTTAAGACAAGCGAGGCGCTTGGTAACGGATAAGACCATGCAAGGTGGAATAAGTTGCTCAACGACTAAAAGAGTTATGCAAAGCTCATAGAGGTGAGGGGAATTGCTAACTCGAAGAATTTGGTACTCATGCATGGGCTTATATGCGGACGATAGAATGTTCGCGGCCATCCCAAGGCGACCGAAACTCGGCGCTATGGAACATTGAAACTTTCTCTTTGGCATGTGAAGGATACGTCCGTAGGAGGCTGAAGTGTGCAACGAGTTTAGCATGTTGTTAGGCCTTGAGTGGTGCAGCGGGGGGGTGGGGGGGGTTGTATTGACGTGGAGTCACAAACTAGCAAGTGCGTTTACAGGAGGCAGAACAATGCACAGTTTGTTCAGCAGATCGGAGTAGTCCAAGGGGATGGTGGTCTCCGAAACGAAGAGAGATGTTGCTCAAATGGGACAGTTATCTAGGAGGGATAAGTCCCAGCTCTCTAGAGGGAGAATCATGTGCGATGGACTGCACATGTTGAGGAGGAGTACCTCAACAAACAACAACTCCACGAAGCTCAATGGACTGAGCAGGCGGCGAGGAGTCGTCGCATGATCTCGCTTGAGAGAATGCATTGGTGGATGCATTGCGAGATCAGGTGGGGGAGCGTCCCAAAGCAACACAAATGAAGCACACTTGGAGTTGATTTGGAGATCGGACTCAAGGGAGGGCTGACCCGTGGAAAGGTGGGCACGAGGGCCACCATCGACTCAATGCAAAAACGAGGAGCGGAGCAACTTGGGTGTAACTTGGCGAAGTACCCAAGCCGCATGAAGGGAGCCAGCATAGAAGTTGGAACATGGAGCAGAAGCACAGTGCTTTCCTTAGACAGAGGTCAAGGACATGAACTCTTGCAGAAGCAAGAGTAGGATCATGTTGTTCTATAGGTCCTTCATTCTGACGGAGCAAACTCATCTTGCATGGTGCCAAAGACGAAGGGAGCTTCTGGGCACATGCACCTTATCTCGGAGAAGCATTTGATGGAGGAACTAAGGCGACTCAATTTACGAAGACGAAATTGGGTTCAGAAGGCCTTAGCACGGGGCAAGAGGACTCAGAGGTGGGTACTCTTGAAGAATATGCCACAGTGTTATCATTTAAGTTGCTATAAAGGAAGCGGTGCACAGCGGAGATTGTGCTGGTAGGGGCAGAGGCCCAGGATCCAGACAATGATGCACAAATTACAGTGAAGTCGGTGGACTTCGGGAGCTACTAGGCGACGGACTGTCCTAGAGCGGTGCTTTATCTAGGTGTGACCCAAGAGTGGGTGGATGAAGGTCGATTACCAAAGGAGCGAACAAAATCGAAGGTGGAAGAGACCTTGCGATGTATTGGCAGAGGCCACACATGGAGGGTTCACAATTCGAGTTTATTCCACAAGGATCAGAATGCAATGGAGATGTCACCAGGAGGCGACATGGTGCAGCGGATCGTGGTGGAACAATTCGTGGCAATGCGATACACATGACATAGTCCCGTGAGGGACTAGATCATACGGATGTATGATCGGGAGCTACTGGAAGCTCCACTTCGGTGAACAACACGACGATAAGAAGGGCTATGGATTCAAGGAGTGAAGGCCATGGTACCGTAGAGGCGGGTCTTCCGGGCGTGCATCGAAGTTTGCATCGGATGAAAGCCTTGGTCATTAGCATATGGGAGCTATGTTCCACCAAGGAAAAAGTTTGAATACAAGTACTAGTGAGTCCCATGGGAGGGACTTGATCATACAGAGGTATGGTTGAAGCAACTATAGAGTTAGACTGCTCCAGAGCTCATATTCGCTTAAGGGAGCCCGGCAAGTCAGAGGACAAGGTCGAGTAAGCGAACGTTGCTACCAAGGAAGCTAAGGAGAACAGAATCGGTGCAAACCCTACAACGTGATGGCAGAGGCCATGCATGAGAGTTGCAGTCTGTCTTTCCATCGACCAAACAAACTGCTTGGAGAACACAGAGGTGTTGAAGCAGGGGGTCGAAAGGGGCGAGGAAGCGACGACGAGTCCAGAGGGACTTAGCTACCCAAAATCAAGCATCAGTTAGAATGAAGGTGGACTCAGAGGAGTGCCACAGAGACATATCTACTGATCGTGAAGAAAAGGGAAGCAAATGCGAGGCGACGGAGAGTAGGGCCATGGGAATGGCAGCGCCATGGTACCGCAGAGGCGGGACTTCCGTGAAAGTCATTGATCCCTTGCTCTCATAGAGGGAGAGCGCTTGGTTGTGAAAGTAGCCGAGGAGGTGGAGCATGCAAAGGCAATCTCCAAGTACCGAGACAAGGCTGAAGGGCAGAGGCCGAGGAACTTCGTAAGACCGGTGTCAATGAGCTTCTCATTAAGATAGCCGAAAGTGAAGGACTTCGGGTCATGCAAGAGTGCATAACCAAGGAATGAAGCAGGCAGTACGCGGTGCTGTACCTTTGCTACTCAGTGGAGTAGGCGGCAAGGTTGATGGAGAAGACGGTACAATACTAGAAGCGACCAAACCTATGAGAGAATTACTCTAAGTTAGGGTGAAAACTTCCTGCATTCCAGATGTTCAATGGCATTGAGAAGGTGAATCACAGTAGCTAACTCAACGCAAGGAGTGCAAACACTTCAAGTGCTTCAGAAGTGTGAGCAAAGAGCAAGCGAAGGCCAGTAACCAGCTCGATGCATGGAGTACAACCTCGAGGAGGCGGGCGAAGTCAAGTAACCTTTGCCTTCTCAACTCTTAAGAGAATGGGCGAAACTGAGTACCCCAATCCTCTTATCTATCCAGTAGAGGAGCTCTGCATATGTTCAAAGACCCTTCGAAGATAATGGAAGACAATAGTTGTCAAATCCTCACCAACGGTGATTAGTGTTACTGAGAGTAGATTGTCCGCTTCATTTCCCAATGAAATGTCAATCGAAAGCGGAAGTGATGCGAACCTACTTGGATGTGACAACTAAGTGAAAGAAGAGTCAATGAGCAAATTTTGTAGAGGAATGACTCAAAACTTCAAAAGTTTGCGAGAAGATGCTCGTTAAAACTCCAACAAGCATCCACCTAGTTTAGGCAACATGAGGCATTTGAGAGACTGACGCAGTAAGGATGGTCTTTTCCTTCATCTAGGGGATCCGCAGAAATCAACAAGGATCAACACAACTCAGCCAATCCCACACCAAAGTCAGAGTCCTTGGTGAGTTGAAGCAGCATGGCGGATCAAAGGTTCGACTACTCAAAAACAGCAGCGGAGAGTAGCTAGGAGCCAAGAGGCGCATTATAGCTGGAGCAGAAGATTGAAGACTCAGCAAAGGCGAGGAGTTACAGTGTCGACAAAGGCTTCAACGAGGACATCGAAGGAATAAGTGGGGGAGAATGTCACGTACAAACTTCTAAACAAGATGTTGGATGTAATGCTTATGTATGTCCGTGTCTTTTGGCATGTTCATGCCTTGTACAGCATGTAGAGGGGCGACCAAAGGCTTAATAGTCCCATTTTAGTTGGATTGGTGGCCTCTTTAGGCTTGTAAATAAAGGTTGTGTCATGTGGACACGTGCGAGAGATTTTCGGTCTATAATGGACCATTTTACCCTTTGTTGTGCAACTGTTCAGAGCTTGTAAAGTCTGTTTATAATTTGCATTGTCTATGAAGTGTTTTTCAGAGATGTTTGCTTGTGGATCCTGATTGAGGCGTTCTCTCTAACTCGTTCTCTCTTTTGTTGGTCCTAAGGGACAATGGGAGGCTTCGGGGAGGCTGACCTTTACGGACGGACACGCAAGGGTGCCGCACGACTTAGGCAAAACCAGCTAAGTCTGTGACATGATGAAGAAGTGTGAGGCTAGTTTCTACTATATACCGATGTTTGCGTTCGACGGAGCCAATAAGTTGAGGAGTATGCGGGGGAGACTTGAGGTGTTGGATATCACAAGCTGAGAGATAAGATGCCAGGGCTTGATATTCACCACCATCAGAGTAAACCATTTTGATGGTAGACTGAAAGTAGTTTTGGACTAACTTTCAAAAAGTGAGAAAGACGATCGAAACGTCAGATTTATGGTGAAGAGGATATAACCATGTGTATTTAGTGAAGTGATCTATAAAAATGATATAAAATATGAATTTATCAAAAGATAGGATTGGGGCAGGGGCCCAAACATCTGTATAAATAATTTCAAATTGTTTAGAGGTGAAAATGGAAGATGGGCCAAATGGTTGTCGATGACTTTTATTACTAAGATATGCATCACAATGCGTTATAGAACTATGCGATTTAGAAATAGGAAGAGAGAAACTAGAAAGTAATTTGTGCTGAATAAGGGACGAGGGATGACTAAGTCGACGATGCCAGATATCAACTAGAGCCGCAATGGAAGAATGAATAGTGGGCTGGGTTATTTGTGGAGCTGACGACCATTCGTAAATGTTTCCTCTATTTGTGGAGATGACGATGATGATATCTTCATCGCCATCATAGGGATTGCGGAGAGATAGATTCTGAAGATCAAAGATGATGTGATGGGAGGCGCCAAAGTCCACAATCCAATTGGGTTGGCTAGTCGTCGGAGTGGTGAGGAGATTTGCCTGAGGCCAATGTGATAGAGCAGGAAGACAAGGTCGAGACCGATAAACTTTAGCGGAGTGTCCGATTTTATCACACAACTAGTAGACGATCTATCATTGGTGGCTTGAAGGTGCAGGATACCAAGGTGGACGAGTATTGGAGTTGCCACTTTGCGAGAAGTTAGGAGGATAAGGGGGGTGTTGCATGGGACCCATAGGATCAAGAATACTGTTGGTAATGTTCGGAGGGTACTGAGTGTTCTTCCTCTTAGACTTATCATTGACTTGAGCTGTGATAGACGGTCCAAGGAGTTTGTCCGCACGCTTCAAATACATCTCATAGTCAATCAACTTGTTATAGAGTTCTTCAAAGGAGACTGGCGAGTCGCATGCCCGAATTGTAGCCGCCAACTCCTTATAGTCATCTCCAAGACCATTTAGGGTATGGATGATGATCTCCTCGTCATATAGGGAATGACCTATCAATGCTAAGTCATCGATGATAACTTTGATATTTTGTAGATAATCAGTGATAGTACTTCCCTCTTGTTTGGTCACTATCAACTTGAATAGAAGGCTGAGCTTGCGAGTACGCGAATGATTCGCCACGCATCGACAGCAGTCACACATGTAGAAATCAATAGAGTGATGAGACAATCTTGACGCAACCACAGTTTGTGAGCTGGATTAGGTACTAGACTAGGTTCTCCGGGGATGTTGAGCATGGCTGGCAGACAATTGAAGGAGCCATCAACGTAACTTAGCAAGTCGTATCCAAATAAGAGATTAGAAAATTAAGCCCGTCAGGATGCATAGTTGCCACCCTTTGATAACTTGAAAGGGATTAGTATGGCTGCATTGATGGAGATAAGCCTTGTAGGAGAAGAACTGTGAGTCCCTGCAGAAATAGGAATTGGAATATAAAAAAAAAATAACGAAGACATCCCAGCCTCCTTTTTTTTTTTTTTTTACTGCAGTGCTTCACGGTAGATAGAGGAAGTGGGGGAGGAAATGAGTGAGAAGAGTAGCTGCTACTACAATTGCAGATTGCTACGACTGCTGTTGCAGAAGCTACTGAAAACTGCTGTTATAGTGATGAGAAAGCTACAGTGATGCTGCAGCGATGTTAAAGAAATCTGCAGCGATGCTGCAGTAGGAGAAATTTGTGAGAAATCTGCTAAAGCTCCTGCTACAACGAGTGAGAAGAGTAGTTGCTGCTGCAGCTACAGATTGTTGCGGTTGCTGTTGTAAGAACTATAATCGTTCCTGCTATCGCAAGAAAGCAGTGATGGCTGTGCGGCAAGGATGGCAACAGTGGCACTTCTCGCTTGAGCGAGATACGGGAACGAGGAGGAGAGATTGTTGGCCGGGGAGTAGTTGCGAGGATGGCGGCCACCATGGCAACGTAAGCAAGGTTCTTGCGAGGGCGAGAGGTGGCCGAGTAGTCAACGAGTTCAAACCAACTACGGTGCTCTGAGAGGCAGCGAGTGATAGAGTTAGAGAGGCGGGAGAAGAAGCCCATAGGCACGGGAGGAGAGGGAAGCAATGACGCTACCCTTTCCAACCGAACAAGAAGAGGAGGAGGCGGTGGGAGAGGAATCATCGGTCTTCTGCAATGGAGGAAGGAAGTCAACACCAGTCCTTCTGACTTCCACACCGACACCCATAAGAGCAATAGAAGGCTTCGGCAGAGCTGCCTACATCCGCAAGGGAGAAGGCTCTGATACCATGTTAGAAAAGAGATAGAAAAGAAATTACTGAAGAAGCTTGATTGTATTCACATGTCCCTCTCCTATTTATATAAGTTAGGAAGGAGGATTTCCCTCAATAGAGTAGAGAGATATCCGCATGTAGTTGAGGAAATCTTATCTGCTATCACCGTCATAGCACAATCTCTGAGACTGTGTCAGGCGGTGGTACTGCCCATAGCCTCCGAGAGGATGTCAAGCGGTGGTACCGCCAGATTGGGCGATGATACCACCTAGTGCAATGTTAGTGTCAGACTTATAGGGAATCAAAAGTAATAGCAATACAAGAATCAAAAGATTTGAACTATTTTCCAATTGAAGAACTTATAGGGTCTTTGATTACCTATGAAATGATGTACAATGCACATGAAGAACTCAAGAACAACCTTCCAAAGAACATGAAGGATTTAACACTTAGAACAATAGAATACTACTTGTTTAATAATGTAATGAAAATACAAAAATTATGATCATGCTAGTAATTTTGAAAATAATAATAAAAATTACATGCTTTGTGATAAAGGAACAAAATGTTAGATTTAAATCCAATAATAATCCTATGTATATTTTTCAAGAAGACATAATGTGTATCTTGATGATTTCCAATTTTGATTGAAACCATGCTTGATGTCTTAATGAAAATGTAATGATAATTTGAGATCATGCTTAATTAGTTTATATTTTGAAATTATGCATGATGATTTTTCGATTTATGGATTATCGATTTTTACTGTAATGAAAGTGATATTTTTTATTTTAAAAATTATGTATATTTTTGTTTAGTATAAATGTCAAAGGCATGCTTGTATGAAATAAATCACATGAATTGAAACAACTATAAAGAGGAAAATATTTTTCTCGAAATTTTTTTTTTCTCTATCTTATCAAGTTTTGAATAAGAGATTGATAAATCTATTTTATTTTAAATCTCTTGAACTACGAAAGTGATTTTGATGATTTGATGATTTAAATTTGAATAAATTTTTATCCAAATCATGATCTTGATTCCTTGATATTTATAAATTAAGATTTATTATGAATCAATATTTTTTTATTAATCATTCTCCTACGATTCTACTTGGTATTTTCTTAAGAGGAGATTTTCTAAATGAATCATGATTTTTCTTGTGTGTTCTTGGATTTATTACTTGATTTTTTTTTAATCAAGATCTCTTCTTTGTACTCTTATATTTTTTTTGGTATTTTATTTAATAGAAGATTTACTATATGAATCATGTCTTTTGGCATTCACATGATCTTATCCTTCACGATATGATTTTGATGTATAATTCCTTATATTCATGAAGTGTTTATCTCATCACCCAATTAATTTTTCTTGATATTCTTTATGTGATGATATGAAATTATACATAAAATACTCATGATATTATGTTGATGCATACAAATGAGAATTTATGATTTGTATATTGCATGATATAATTGAATCATTATTGTAAAAAAAAGGGAGATTATTAGCTTGCACATTGCAAAAGAGAACAAAAAAAATATATATGCTAGCTTGAATGATAAAACATGAGATTATGTTTATAATGCAAATTTATTGTTCTCATATGTGAAGATTGATAAAAAGGGAAAAGAATTACAATATTGTATTCTTCCCTTCTATTTGACAATGACATAGGGGGAGAAAATTTTGCTAGCTTGCTAGTTAGCTTGCATACTTCAAGAAGAAGCAAAAAGCTTGCTCATCTCAAAAGATGCAAAAATCTTGCCAACTTTCATGTGTGTAAAATTTGACAAATTATAAGGAGAAAAACTTGCTAGCTTGCTTGCACATCTAAAGAGAAGCAAAAATTACAAACGTATATATTGCAAAGAGAGGCAAAACTTATTAGTTTGCTGATCTCAAAAGCAAGAAACCTATCTTGCATTTGCTTTCGAAATATTACCAGTTTACACTTTCTAAAATGATGAAAAAACTTTTTGCTAGCTTATATGTTGTAGAACTTGCTATCTTACTACCTTGCATATCTAAAACATGATAGCTTGCATATTCTAATATGATGTAGCACTTGCCAAATTTTTGCTAGCTTGTATAAAACTGAAGATTATATTTATTATGCAATGATTTGAACTAATATCTCAAACACTTGGTAGTTGCACTTTTCCTTTTTGTTGATGACAAAGGGGGAGAAGTATGATGTTATATATAAGTTTATGATAACATATTACTTAGATTTTTTAATCCAAGAGTTTTATCAATATGACATATTGATTGGGGGAGTTTGTTTAAACTTTGTCATCAATTGATTGTCATCATCAAAAAGGGGGAGATTGTTGAATCTCGAATTTTGATGATAAAACCAATTGATAAGTATTTATGATTTGATCTATTTTTTGAGTGACGCGGGATGCTTCGATCAGGGAGAGACAATTAAAGTAGGAAGAATCATGTTGGGTCGGAGAAAAACATGTCAGAAGATTGGACGTCGCGCCGGAAGATCGGTCGACAGATCAACAGAAGGCTTCGGGCCATGGTTTCAGGTATCAGGCCAAGAAGAGCGGATATTCCGCTAAGGATATCAGAGTTGCGGAGGTCAACTGGCCAATTGGGCACTAGACTGCAAGAGAGAAAAATACGCCGAAGAATCAGATGAAGTGTCAATGGACTAATGATATGTCAGACAATATGATTCATGCTTAGCAATAATTGTCTAGATCGAAGTGTATTTTATGTGTATAGGATTAACTATGATAGTAAGGCATAAATCAAAATAAGTCTCGGAGTCAAGAACATGATTTCGTTGGGAGTTCGAGAGTATATCAAAAATCCGAACGTTCATCAGAAGTTCTATCGGAATTGATTGAGAAGTCCAGGAGCTTGCCAAAGAAGCTTATCGAAACTCACCAAGAAGATCAACATGAAGTCCAAGAGCTTGTCGGGAGTCTGTTGGAATTGGGCTTATTTAGCTTAGTGTATACCTTAGAATTTGTAGTTAGCATATAATTGAGATTGGAATTGGGCCAACCTAATTAGGGGTCAATTGGGCCCATGTAAGGACTATGTTGGGCCAAGTGAAAAGACACAAACAGTGACCCAAGAGGTGGCACCGTCGTGGCACAGTCTTCGAGACTTTGTCAAGCTGTGGTATCACCGATCTGGGTAGTGGTACCGCCCAGACACAATCTCCAAGAGGATGTCAAGCGGTGGTACCGCTAGACTGGGTGGTGGTACCGCCTAGTGCAATATCAGTGTTAGACTGACACTGGCGGTGGTACCGCCTAACACAGGCTATGGTACCGCCCGTACCCAGGAAACCCGAGATGAGATATTTTTAGGCTCCAAGTTTGAATCAACTTGAAGCCTATAAATACCTCTCTCATCCCTGGTTAACACACATAAGCATTGAGAGTTTAAAAGTGAGAAAATGCTATAGAAATCACTTGAGAAATCCCCTCCTCTAACTTAAACTTAGAATTCTATTTAGAGATGAGTGTGTGCTTGTAAATGTTGTCTTCTAAACCTGTGAAAAGGAGAAGAGAGGTGTAAAAGGGTAGTTGATCTTTGTTCATTGAAAGAAGATCGATAATGGATGCCGGTGGCCTCAACGGAAGAGGAATCAGCGGAGTGGATGTAGGTCACGATAACCGAACTACTAAAACTCGGTTTGCATTTACTTCTAGCAATTTACTTTAAACTGCAAACTGCCTTATCATTACTTGCTATGCCCTTCCGTATGCTTTTAATTTTAAGTATCTTTCCGAAATCGATTTTATCATATGAAACGAAATTTCCGGAACCAACGTAATTTTTACCGCTGCATTAATTCACCACCCCCCCCCCCCCCCCCCCTCTTAGTGTCGACTCGTTCCTAACATTACTTATATTTTGTAAGATTTATCCTATTTTTCCTTGTGAATTTTTTGAATCTTTTTATAAGAATTGTCATGTCTTCGTTGTCATCACTTGAGCTTTCACTCGAGTAATTTTCTTTAGATTTGAAAATAATATCATTTTTTTTCTTCGAAAGGTTTCCATCTTCTTCGTTGCGTGTTTTGTATATCATTTCATAGGTCTTTAGAGATCCTATAGGTTTTTTAAGAGGAAGGCTATTTAAATGTTTAGCTTCTTAGATTGTCATTATCTTTGGATCCAAGCTTTTAAGAAGAGACCTTAAAATTATACTCAATAATTCAATATTTGTATAGGTTTTACCAAAAGCTTTTAATCTATTAATAGCATCCGTAAAATAAAATATATGTACATGTCACTAATAGATTTACTTAGTTTCATTTTAAATAACTCATAACTGTAAATAAGAAGATTAATTTTACATTCATTTACTCTATAGGTTCCTTCATGTGTGACTTCAAGGATATGCCATGTCATGTGTGGTATCATAAGTAGAAACTCGATTAAATTTATTTTTATCTAAGGCATAAAATAAAACATTCATAGTTGTAACATTTAGAGATTTTTTTTTCAAATTCATTCTATTCGTTTATCGATTTAGAAAATTTTTGAAATCCAAACTCGACAGCGTTTCATACATCAAGCTCCATAGAAAATAAGAAAATCCTTATTCATATTTTCTAATAGGTGTAGTCCATTCAATACATAGTTTGAGTGATGGAGTGACCCTCTTGATTATCTGGAAAAGCCATTAGATCTATCTTACGTGTTAATCCAATTGAGAGAATCTTACTCTAAATCGAAAAATCTATTTCAAAACCAACTTTAAAGCTTGATCATAAAATCTATATCGAAAATATAGTTAACCAAATATTGATCATGAGCAAGATTTGTAAGTAAAATGAATAATAATAGGTAAGCAATCATAAACAAAATTTACAAGTAAGTGAAGGAATGTAAACCAATTTATAGTGGTTCAATCTTCCCTACCTATGTCCACTCCTGATTTCTCTTCTCTCGAGGCTATTAGCTTTTACTACCGATCTTCTTTCCAATATGCAAAGATCGACTACCCTTGTTACAGCTTTTCTCTTTTTTACTAGCATAAGAGAGAACCTTTATACTCACTCGTTTACAACACATCTCTCACATCTTACAACTTAGTATCATAACTAAACTTAAGAGAGAGAAAGAGACCCAAACAATGTTTAGAGAGATAGAGAGAGCTATAGTACTTTACAAACTCAGGAATAGATAATCTATCAATGAAGCTTGAGTAAGGTATTTATAGGCCTTAAAAGATTTCAAAAATAGAGCTAAAAAATTTAAATCCTCAAAATTTTGAGATATGGGAAGTATTATTGATGACACTGGGCGGTACTACTATCACAATTTTGGACTCTAACGGTACTACCATAGCAAATTTAAATTTTAGGTAATGTTTGTCGGTTAACTCAAGTGGTATTATCGCTCGGCCTAGTAGTACCATCACTCATGCCTACTTTAGGCTATCAGTTTGGCTTTATAATAAGCCCAATTTGACTCAACTTCAAGCCTAATGACTTTCTTGATAAGTTGATATTGTTTCAACCAATTATCAACTCAAATTAACCCAAAATGACCATGATCAATACTTTAACAAATCAACCACATATCCAGCATATTTACAAAACTTTCAGCATATTGTATGCTCTTCCAAAATATCGTTTGATCTTTCGGCATTTCATCCGAACCTCCAATACATCATCTTTTCTTTTGGCATATCGCCCATTCTACTAGTATGTCGATTTTCCCATGATATCTAATCTTCCGGTATAATATTCAATCCTTTTGGTATGATTCTTGAACCTATAGCACAAAGTTCGATATTTGACACATTGACTAATCCTTCAACTCGACATCCAATTTTTGGCACAATAATTTTTTGATGCAACATCCGATTCTCTTGCTCGATAATTAGCCCTTCAATAATCCAAGTTCATGATCAAGGTACTTCCTACGTTATGTATCTCAAAAACATATTTAATCTAATAAACTCATCAATTAATTTCATCGTTAAATTTTGAGATTCAACAAACACTTGGTGTATAAAGAAAGAAAATAGAGGAAGAAAAAATAAGGATTTTAAAAGGTAAAAGAATAATCATAAGTCTACAAACTCATCAATGGGTTGGATAGGGCTTTGGTTATATGTCCGAGGGATGGTGTAATATCTTTAGTATTCTTACATTTTATTTGATGAAAGTAATAGGTGAAGATTGGGCTTATACCAACCTTTGAAACCCATTTTATATACGATCATTTAGCTAGTTTCGAAGAGTCTTTTGTGTCTAATAAAAGTTAGTTGCTTTGTATTGCTTGTGATCCCGATTATCTTACCTTTTTCACGGGTAATGATAGCATATCATTTAGACATTTTCCTTTATAATATTTCCTTCTATGTAGGTCCTTTGTAGACTACGTAAGGTTAAGGTATAGGTTGATCTTCGTGGACGAATATCACTTGGGTGACACACACTTAAGGTAATTTCAGCTAAGATCGCATACTTTAGGCAATCCCAACTAAGAACATGATAGCAGGGGACTCCTAATCAAATATTCTCAATTGGAATTGCTTCGGGCTTGAGTGTTTAGACTAGCAGAACTTTGGACTTGAGATGGGTTGATTGTCCCTGATCACATATCTGTAAAAGTTTTTAGAATTCTTTTAATCTCTTCATGAGTCTACATTTTTTTTAAAATACTCTCTTTCTGTGTTTTTTTCTTACAATGCAAAATATTTTTTATCCCTTCGGCTTGTATGGTTTGGAAATACAACGGTGGAAATACAAAAAAAAGTTGGGCTTTCCTTCATTTCATATGTACAGTTAGTTATCTGTAGATTATCAAATCTAAGATGCATGATTCTGTGCTAGATTCTTAGATACATCATGACGCAACGCATGTTGACAGCGATCTCAAGGCTAGAAGAGCCAGTGGTGATATGCTGAAAAGGTGCCTAATATTTTCTTTAGACAGGCTTTTATATTTGTCTGTGTAGAGTGCATGCACTTGGGGAGCGTTTAGTTACCCGCAAGTGGAAATCTTGCCAACCTATTTGCAGCAAGGAGTCATTTGCAAACATTTTACTGTCCGCAAGCAAGCCATTTACAACATATGAACATATAATTAAACTTACGATTGAAATGTTTCATCTCATAGTTGCAGGATGAATCGTAAGTCAAAGCTTAATTTAATTATTTCTTTGACTTTCTCTTCGCACTTTGTCCCCTTCAACTCTATCGCGTTCACAGTTGTCTATCCACCTCTTGGTTCTCTTCCAATAACTGCGAGTATCAACCATACATTTAAGCATTAAGCCAGCTGTTCTTCCAGTTACTACTTGCAGTGTTTAGTCCCGGTGAAGATAGATAAAAAGACAATACTCAGCCTTCTGTTTGATTGCCGACGACCTCCTAATTGTAATCTGTGTGTCATTGCCCTTTGATCCCTTTGGTTCTATTTCGAGGTAAGCCACTTTTCTCTATTATCTTAGTTTGCTCCTCTATCTCCATTTCTTTCTGATAGCAAATCATACAAATAACAATGAAAAGAGTTTCTGTCAGTCGTCCTACTATGTTACACTGTTTCTTGAACAGAAAGCCTTGTCCATTATTTTCTTCATGTAATGGTGATCTTAAGAGGTTTGATCACTTTTATTGTGGTTTAAGAGATGTTAATGTTACAACGGAAACAATCTAATCACCTCTTGCTTCCAAATTTGATTTCTTCTCACCATCTCCAGGTTTTGGTTGAAAAGCTTTAGAAATTGATCAATGATGTGTCTGTCCAAGATAAACTCGATCAGGATTAGTATATATCAAATTTAGCACCAATTCAATTCAGAAACTTAGACTTTTAGGTTGTGGGTCAAATTCAGTAATCCATCTCTTTCAAACCTTAGCGATGTGTGATTCTTCTTTTAATCTTATCTCCTTTCCTATTACACATATAAATATTTCTCTAGAATTTATATTATATTGTATTCAAAATTCTCTAGAATTTTGAAGAAAATTTAGCTTAGTTTACTATCGGGCAAAAGATATCTCAGTACATGATTTAATGTGATTCTTAGTAGCCTCGTTCGAATTCGTAAACAAAGTGGAACTACATCTAAGCAGAACAAGCAAGAATAAGCTAGCCGGTGGCTTTTCTTCCTCAAACTTCTGGGCAGCAGAATCTAGAAAAGACTTGGGATTTACCATCCACAGCTTGGATTCTTGGAGATTTGAATGTGTCAAGCTTGATGAAACTTTTAAATTCAGGGACTTGAATAAGTTCAAAAATTGGCATAACTGCAACACAATGTTGATTGATCATTGAACTTTTATGGACTCAGCTGTTATAAGCAGAAACATTTAGACTTTGAAACTGTGGACACATCATGTACCTCATGTGTGTCATGTACCTCACTTCATGAGCTGAATGAACAGGAAGTGGGAAGCTCAGATCGTATTTCCCGGAGTAGTAGAAGAAGAAGGTCCAGATTGTTCAAACGATGCAGGGGAAGAACAGCAGGGGAAGTGGACCGTCGCCGCTGGTTCCCGTCTTACTGATCCTGATCTTATGCTTATTGATCGGTGGCCCTGTCGCATTCGGCATTACAGCGATGCTAATTAGAGGAGAAAAAGTGGAACCGACGGCCGGTAACTCTCCCTTTCTACTCATCCTTGTCATCATTCTTCTGCTGGCAATCCGTGTCCTCGGTGCTCTATTCCCATCTCACGGAGCACTTGTGAATTCAAGCAACCAAGTACGGCAGCTAAGATGAAGAGGGGGGTATGGACTGCCAACTCTAGTGCTCTTGCTGCAGCGGTGCATGCGGAGATGGAGCTCTTTGTTTGAATGTTTGATTTATTTTTGTGTGAAACCAATTTACATGAGTAGGTAACTTTGAATTAACAGCTAATGTATAATTACTGTTTACTATTAAATAATAATAATAATAATAGTCGACAATCATAATTAAGAATTGGTGAGTTATAGATAAAATTAATTTTTTAAATAATAATAATAATAGTCGATATATCGATATCTCATATTTCTAGTATATAGATAAGCCCGATAAGACCCTAAAATAATAATCACTTCGAGGGGATCGACCTCCTTGATCGCTTCGAGGGGATCGATCCTCTTTGATCACTTCGAGGGATCGAGGAGGCCGAGCCCCTCGAAACAATCATTATCATTCTTTTTTCTCCTCTTGCTTTTACGATAAAATCGTTGAGTCTTATCAATTAGTATCAGAGCGACGATAAAATTTTAGGTCTTATCATTTAGTATAAGAGCGACGATAAAACTTTAGGATATTATCGTTCGATATCAAAGCGACGATCCTTAACGTATTGTCGTAACTATATAAAGCCACGAACGCCGATCTTTCTCAACCGAGAAGGAATCTCTTGCCCCTTCTCCACCGCCATCGCTACTACCCAGCCAGCAGACGCCACCACCGCCGCTGCCCCCTTGCTGCAGTTATCTTCATCTTCAGAAAAAAAGAAGAAGAAGAAGAAGAAGAAGCCGTAGCCACCCTTGCTTCCCCTGCCGGACCCCTGCTTCCGGCCAGCCCACCCGCCGCCGCTGCTTCCTGGCCGAGGGACCACCACTGCCACCGCTGTTGCCCAGCCAGCAGCCACCGCCGCCGCCGCCCCCACCCGGCCAGTGACCTCTCCTCCTCGCTTCCCCATCTCGCTCGAGCAAGAAGGACTGCAGGCGCCGTTTCCCAGTCAGCGGATCACCCCATTGCCACTTATACCGTCGGCGACGCTGCCCTAGTCCGCCATTGTGCCGCCCCCTTGGGTCGCAGCCGTAGCCGCCGGTTGCCGCAGCCCCTCCTTGCAGCGGTTGGAGAAACAGAGCTTCCTCTGTTGCCACAGCCCCTCGTCGATCGCAGCCGCGCCTCGAGCGTCGTCGCTTTCCAGCCGACCCACCACCGCAGCCGCCCTCCAGCAGCACACGCAGCAAGCTCTTGTGCGGCCGCTTCAACCTCGGCAACGCACGGCACTGTCGTGTCCTCAACCGCACGCGATCCCTCGGCGTCACTAGCGCCTCCTTCCGTAGTGCGGTAGAGACATACCAACGCTACCTTCGTCGCAACCAATGCAGCGACAGGCCCTTGGCGACGCTATCCCCAATTGTACCACCATCGTTTCCTCTCCGTCCTCACTAGCGATCCCTCCACGCAGCGACCACAACAAGCATCATTGCCTCTCACGTAGCGAACGCAGCTATATCCTCGCATCCTCACAGCAACCTTTCATTCCAATAGTGTTATCATCGATTGCATTACAACAACAACACCAAGTAGGGCAGTGATTTATGCCCTAGTCTTGACACCAGAAATATGAGTTGAGATTACAGATTTGTAGTTTTACTAAATGGTCATCGATAACTCAGTGAAAGCACGGATGAAAGCATTAGAAATTAGAATTGAGAACCGGTTACAAGAAATACTTAATGATTTCAAAAAGAACGGAGCCTTAGTAAATTTCAACAAGGTGGAGCTCAAGTTCTATATTGCACGGAAATACTAGAAAATGACCCTAAGATTGTGATACAATCTACTTATACATGAAGGTGGATGGAAAACTCGTTAAAATTTGTCAGACTTCTACAGTGTTGGAATATCATAGTAGGTTTGAAAGATTGTCAAATCAAGCTAGAGATTGGTTGGAACGACAACTTCTGGATACATTTATTGAATGACTTATTCCAGAGATCCGGTGTGAAGTTAAGGCTCGTCAACCCCACACTATGATAACTGCGATATCATTCGCACATCTACATGAGAAAAAAATCAACAGGGAAAATCATGGAAACAAAAGTGACAACAACCAGATGATTAGTAAGCTCAACGCCCCATCTATTCCCAACCAAAGCCTTGACACCCGAAGACTAACTTAAGGGAAGATTAGTAAAGGGTTTGTACTATGATGAAAAGTGGAGTATGGAGCATCAATGTAAACAAGGGCAACATATGATGATTGAGTCAATTAAAGAGGAATCGAAAGCGGAACCAAAAGCAGAAGAGTTGGACTTCGATTATGAAGGTGTGGAAACTGATAAAGATATTGAAGCCATCACACATACAGTGCATGCATTGGCGGGCTATGCTAACCCACAAACTATGAAAATCAGAGGAACTTTGAAGCATCAACCTGTCACTATTTTGATTAATATGTGCAGCACTAATAATTTTATGAACAAGAAAGTTACAGCCCGATTAGCTTACCACATTGAAGGTTATGATAGATTCGAAGTAAAGATTGCTGATAGACGAATTTTAACTTGTGATAGCAAAGGCTAGGAGTTTCTTGCAACGATTACTACACTAAAAGATCGACCTGTTACTTACACTGTCAAAAAGTGGAGACCATACTTAATTGATCAATGGGTTGTGATGCGTTGCAGATAACCTATGATTGAAGTGCTGAAAGAGAAGTTCCCCGAGATTGATGCTGCTCGGCCTTGAGGACAAGGCTGATTTGAAGAGGGAGGAACTGTTAGGATCCTTTTTCTGAGCTTTTGAATAATGTTTATTGAGTCCGTTTAGTTCAGTTGTTTATTGATTCGTTTTGGTTCAGTTAGAATCAGGTAGAGGTTTATTTAATATTTATTTATTATTAGAGTCCAAGTCCAAGTGGACTTTGGGTGGAACTCTATAAATAGTGATGTAACCATTTCTTTTGGAAATCAATGAATAAATCAATCAATAAAATATTAATCCACTTTATGGACAAATCCTAGGAGGTCGATCCCCTCGAAGTGATCAAAGAGAGTCGATCCCCTCGAAGCGATCAAGGAGGGCCGATCCCCTCCGATCAAGGAGGCCGATCCCCTCGAAGCGATCATTATCATCCTCATTTCTTCTCTTTCTTCCACGATAAGACTTTAGGGTCTTATCATTTGGTATTCGAACGACGATAAGACTTAAGGGTCTTATCAAAGAATATATGATATCTTAAGGTTGCTCCTAAGATCCAAATTTTTCTTTGAAAGCTTTGTAGACTACCCATTTCATCTTCCACAGCCAAATTGATCCTTGTCAAGTCTGCAAATTATCTGCTGATTCACCTCTGGATATTTTGTTCAATCCTTTTAGGCTTCCATCCAGCCAAAAAACAGATCTCACTTTTCAACTCTCCCCTCCCTTCCTTCTTGGTATAAAGTTGCTAATGACTATATAATCTCTCCCCAAATTCTGAGAGAATGTTGGAGGACTCTATGGATAACAGCCAGATAAGGGTTAGCTTCATTCTGCAAGTGGATGGCTCATTTGTGTCATCTTCTTTTCCTGTAGGTTGTAGATTTCTTCTCAAAGCTGCGGATAGTGAGCGGCTGTAGCAAGGCATCAAAACTCTTCGATGGCAGAAACAATTGTCCTTCTGACGAGACTTAAAAGCTGTCGAGTCTCTCCAACGACCTTGCATTGACAGCAACTCTGATTGCTCGGAGAAAGTCAACAGTATTGGTAAGGGAATCAATCTTATTCCTTGGTTCTAGATATCTTTTTCTTTTTTGATTCACTACATGTTCTAGGAATTTACCATGTTCCTAGAGCAGATAATTTTGTAGGCCATGCCTTTGGCCAATTCTGCAAGATCGTGACTTTCCAGTTTTATGTTTTCTGGTGCTGATCTTCTTGCTGCTCAGTTACCTTTTGTTCCCAAAGTAATGGGTTCCGCAGCCAATCGAAATATAGAATAAAAATGGTAGATTCTAAAGAGAGAGAAAGAGAGAGAGAGAGACCGTATCTGTCCATATTCCCGAAAGTCCAAGCAAGCTTTGACTTCATTTCCTATTATCATCTCCACATACTAAGGTAATTTGTCTGTCTGGATCTCTGTCACGATTATACTGATAGCCGCTGGTATAATGAGAGAGAACACGAATTATGAGCGACTGGTGTTTGGCATTTAACCCCCCACAGATTCCAAAAGATGCAATCGTCCCTTTGTTTGTTTCCGAAACGAAGAAGACCATGGGATCATCTGACCTCACTTGGTAGAAGAAAAGCCACATCGACCATGACAGCTTGATACTTTAGAAAAGGGCTTAGACGACAGAACAACGGCTTCGCACAACTGTTGCTTCTCCTCCTATAAACTCTCGCGGCCTCTCTTCCTCAACATCCCACGCATGCTTCTTCCTTGTTAATTCCCAGCTTGCTTTAGAAGGGAAGGGAGGTTGCACAGGAGCGACCTCTCATGGCTTCCTCCTCTTGCTCCCCTCTGGGGTTCGGCGAGAAGTACTACTCGCTGTCGAGCGACGGCCAGTGCGTGAGGCAGAGTAGCTTCTTCGGAGGCAAGCCAGTTCTCAATCAGGGCGTCGGCTACGGCGTCATCCTCGGTTTCGGGGCTTTCTTCGCCGTCTTCACTTCCTTCTTGGTACGCCTTTCTCTTCTTCTTCCCCCGTTGACAAAGAGGTGCGATAAGATAAGGTGTTGGTTTGAATGATTGCTACTTCGTGTGGTGTTTGTTTGTGCCTTAAGGTCCATGGAAGTGGGTCCAAATCGTTGATTTCGATTCGATTACTTGGCTTTAGTTTTTCGCATTCTTCCATGAACAATAATTGAGTACAATGATTCCTACTTCGTGAGGTGCAATGCAGATTGTAGAAGCCATCGGATTTGATCTGTGGTACAAATCCTCACTCGAATCTACTACCTTCAGTAGATCACACCATGCGAAATCTGCAGTAGGAAGAATATTCACTAAGACCCAAGTATTTCCTTCGCATTAGAAAACAGAGAATAGGATCTGTTTCAAATTGGCTATAGGATTTTTATACGTTGACTGCTCATCTCCATTTGATAGCTTCACTCCATCTCATCTCATCCCTTGACATCCAACTTGGAATCGCCAATTGGCGGCGCATTTGGCCACATCCATCCTGTACTCCATCGCCGGGAAGTAGGCGTCTGTCAGTGTCTCAAGCACCACATAAAAATGTGATGGGTCCTTTGATGATGGCATACTTGCTGAGACTTTTCTCATAGATTCTTTGTAGCTTGAATTCATGAATGAACAACAGTCCACCAGTGTTATAAACCTCTTAAAGTTGATGGCATGATGCACTCAAAAACTATCGCCTTGGATATTATTTTCAGATTCAGGAGTTAATTAAAACTGGAAAATTTTCATATAATATCCAGCAAAGGAGTGTGTGTGACACCTGCCATGAATTAACACTTTTTCCTCATGCATCATTAACACATTTTGTGCTGAATAGGGTGCCTGAAGAACTGCTAATCACTGAAACTTGCCCCTTTGGGAGCGTTGACTAAGAGCTTTAACAGTTTTCTTTTCGAGAGTTGACTTTGGACTTGATATTTGCGTCCAGTTTTGGTGATGTATCTTTCAAACTTGTCATTCAATTCTTAAATAGCTATGCTCTGAGATAGTGAATGACAGTAAGGTGTTGGGAGGAACGTTCACATCCTATCTTGGCTTTGTTTGCTTGGCTTTGTTTTGACTTTTGAGGGACAAACTAGAACAGTGCTCTCTATTGATGCAACCACCCAAGTGAAGTCTTAGGTGCCTTCCATATATATCACATCGTTGTATTAAGATTGATTTATATGTCATTGTGACATCCGTCAATCACTAATTACATCCAAAAGACTTGGGATGTAATTTTTGGGATGAAAAAGACCATTCATCGCAAAGTTAGTTGATATTTGGATGAATTCTTGGGATATAATTTTTTTATTTTCTTGATTAGTATCTGTTTATTTTTCTTGGGATAAAAGTCATTCCAAAAAGAACAAATCAAAAATACTCTCACACTTTTATTTTAGATTGGCTCGATGAATCGGTCAGAATAAACCGAATTACAATATTTTTTATAATATTATATTATTTTGATACTGAATAAAAAAATATCATTACTAAAGAATAAATATTAAAAATATAAACTAATTTATCATTAGGATTCTTATAGCTAATGTTACAAGAATAAGAAGAAAATTCTAAAAATTAGGATTTAATTTTTTTTATAAATATCTTATTTATTTCTAGTTTTGATGAGAGAAAAGCAAGATGTGAGTAATATTTTGATGCTCGATGGTGAGAGAAAATATATAATTTTTTTTGGAGTATATATTAAGGGATATGCAAAAGAAAAAAAATTATGTTTAAATGGAGATAACTCAAGGGTTGATTCCACCGAAAGAAAATTTATGCTTGAATGAGGATAATTCAAGATCTTGTAGTTGATTTCATATAATGATAAATTTGATTTCATGAATGTAAGATAGGGATTTATCCAATCACATTAAATCATATGTTAATTTTTTATTGTCATTATTTATTTATTGATCTCCGATGGATTTCTCTTTTAATTTTGGTTCCACTCTTCTCTCTTCCCAACATTACTTGCAAAATATGTAAAAACTTGAGATTTCTATGTTAATTATAGTATTTTTTTAGTAGAATTATAGAATTATTATGTTCTTGCCCCATATACTAAAATATTGTTAAGCCTATACCAAGGAGAACTAAATATATATTTTTTATTAGTTTAAGAACAAAGACATAAAAAAAAATGATTTGTGTGCTTTTGAATATGTTACAGTGTCTTTGGCATATTGATAAAAATAATATATGAATTATTATAATTGAACTAATTTGCTTTCTGAATCGGTTCATGTAATCGAACAATATAATGTAAAGGATGAGAGATGTCTACGTATTTTTAGAAAATAAAAAATGAGCATAGTCTAAATTAAGAGGTTTTTCCCAAGAATTAATATTTGATTTTTGTTTTTTTATTAAAAAAAAACAATAACATCAAAAAGGATAGAGGCAAAGACAAATCATTATATATGAGTGATACAAAGTCTTAATCTTCTCCAAAATAACAGCACTCCTAGAACACTAGTATCCTACTCGCTTGTTTTAAGATGATCGATCTACTTACTATATGCTGATCATATGTGTTTCTCAGCAATTTGAATGAGGAGAGTTACGGGAGAGCTCCTTATCCTTGAGCTGTGTATGATCGATCATAGGCAACCTCAAAAGCAAATTGATGCAACTCATGTTGCTTGGGTGGTCACGTTCCAACCCAACCTAAACTTTAGGTTGTTTTAGTAGATTTGATTTGTATGAGAATGCAAGCGTTGGATTTAGGGTTGTGTGTCAATAATAATTGCTATACCAACGATTGATGAAGGCATTTTATTGTTGTGTGTCAAGGTGTGGCTGGAGAAGCGGTATGTGGGATCCCGTCACACGTCCGAGTGGTTCAACACCGCCGGAAGAAATGTCAAGACCGGCCTCATCGCCAGCGTCATTGTGTCGCAGGTACTCCTAACTTACCGAGTTCAGTCCCCTTCTTTCTTCCTCCCTGTGCCTTACTGGAATTGGACATGGCAGTGGACATGGGCAGCGACCATCCTGCAGAGCTCCAACGTCGCCTGGGAGTACGGAGTCAGCGGCCCTTTCTGGTATGCCAGTGGTGCTACCATTCAGGTCAGTCATCTGCTCCCAAACCCCAGCCCTCACCAGGAGGGTCTCAGTGTTTCAGTGAAGATAAAAGGTTGCTCCTTTTTGTTCATGAATAGGTGCTCCTGTTTGGTGTCATGGCCATAGAGATCAAGAGAAAGGCACCCAGGGCTCACACCGTTTGCGAGATCGTCAGAGCACGGTATGCCGTAGAATCGACAGATTCTTTTGATTAGGATATATTTTCTCGCGATTTTTATTTTCGATGCGCGATTTTGCGACACGTTGATGCAGATGGGGTACTGCTGCGCATGTTGTGTTTCTGGTATTTTGCTTCATGACGAACATAATTGTGACTGCGATGCTGCTGCTCGGCGGCTCCGCAGTTGTCAATGCACTCACTGGTGTGAATATCTACGCCGCGAGCTTTCTGATCCCTCTCGGTGTTATTGTCTACACGCTAGCTGGAGGGTTAAAGGCAACCTTCTTGGCGAGCTACATACACTCAGTCATAGGTATGCAATCTGAAGTTTCCTTCTTTTATGAATTGGAACAATAAGTAGATGAGAATGAGTTTGGTACGGACTAACGAAAAATTTAATATACAGCCTTCCTTCTTTTGGATGAATATTAGCTCTGGGTTACACTCTGGTTATTGTCATAAAAACTGTAGCATTGTCTTTTTGGTCGTGAATCTCTCCTGTAATCAAATGTTACAGAGGAAATAGAACTTGCCATGACCCTTGTAAAACTTTCCTTTCCATGAGATACAGATATCTTCATTGACCAATTTATCTTTTTGCCAATAGGGAGATGGGTGAATCCAAAATGAACATGCAAAAGTAGAAGGCAAGGATTATGATTAGTTACGGCCTGAAATATAGTGACCGTGCCTTAATTTTACTTTGAGGCCTGAAAGTATAGTTGATTGGGTTAAAAATGTTTGTTCACAGGGATATTAATGTTTTGGTCTGCAAAGGAACGACACAGGGCCCCAGAATCATTTTAAGATTCCTGGAGTTTCAGACTATTTATCTCCCAGTAAGTAATTAGGATGAAGGGACTTGATAAACTTTAGAAAAGTATGTGCCACATGTTGCTGTATTGGCAGTTTAACATGCTTGGATTCAGGTTTGTTCTGACAATGTTTTGTGCTAGGATTTATGATATTATAAGGTAGTTCCAATCGAGGAATTTGAGGGGAAATTATTCAAGATTAATTGGACATGCCAAAATGAGAACCAAAAAGAACATACTCTATTCAAAATAGAATTGTCAGGATTTCCACAAACAGTATAGAATAATTCTTTAGAAGCAATCAAAAAGAAATGTGACCTTGAATTGCTAGTGACATCAGAAAATTTAATGTTGAAAAGGATCATGTAGCCGACCCCATGTAAGCTGTTACTTTGTTGTGCTTGGTTCATGTGCATAGAACTTAACCAAGAATGAAGTCGTTAGAGAGTAGGATATGTATGAACTAAGAGTATTAGTAGAAAAATCATTGTTAGTCAATGAGGAGAGCTTACCGGTCCACACAGCATATGGAACATAATGAGGAGCTGTAAGGGTTTCGGCCAACTTATTTCTTTACTACCAAAACTTAATGACTAAAAAATTTAGACTATAATAAGCATTGCCAAAGGAGGAAGGTACCGTCATATGTACTGAATTAGAAGAAGACAAAGTTTTTTGTATTCAAGTCTTCCAAGTCAAATTTAATTTTCAATCAGTTGCCTCAACTACTGAATTTTCACAGAATGAACACATTACATGAACTTGTCAAAGGTAACGTCCAAAAGGCATTTTGAAGTCAGGTTATCTTTAAGAGTACAATTATCAAGGATCACCAAAGGGTAAGAATAAAGGGCAAGATCACCATGGTATGAGATAGGAAGGAACAAATATCAGTAAATGTAAGATACTTCGAAGATAACAGTGGCTGAATAATGATATGGAGCCATCACCCTTCTTTGTCAACATGCATTTGAATTCAAAAACCAAGCCAACCTTGAGACCCGAGTAAGTAGATATAACTTAGGTTCTGATATTGAATTAATCTAAAATTAATAATTTAGTTTGGTGTATCACTTGGAAAGGAAAGAAAAGCAGAGGAGACAGCAGAAGATGGGGCTGGCACTGGTTTATGTCCTCCAGATAAGCTTTGTTCTAGTCCATAATCAGATTGGCCATATCTCCTTATGGACGCTCGCCGCCTGAACATCCATTTACCTTTTATTATATGTTGTATTTGTAGCAGTCTTTTAGCTTTGGGATTTCTTGTTTGATCCTTCTATCAGCAAATCAATGAAGTTCTTCCTTTGAAGAGCTAGGAGGCAGTGTCATAAATAGACCCAAAAAAAGTCTACCATTGATAGATCCATCTTATATTACCAATTTTAAGTGTGTGTTTATTATTTCAATGTTTTATCTTCAATCTTGTTTAGTTTTCATAGTCTGAGACTCTGAATGCTGACAGATTAGAAAAGGATAAACAAGCAAAGAGGCATAGACGAGTATAAAAACTCATTCTTTTATCCATAAAATATCTACTTGATTTTCTTTATGCCATTGCACAGAGAATTGTATTTCAATTTTTTTTTCTCAACTGTAGAATTAGTTCCCTAGAGATTTACACTATAACTTCTAGATTTTATTTTTTCTCATCATCTTTCTTAATGAAAAGCTTAAATTTAGTTTATGTTAGTTTTCATGATTGGTTCTGATTGTCATTTTATCTGTCAAATCATGTCACAGAGGAAGTGTACCTAGAAGTTGGAAGTTTCCTATGTATAATTTGCCAATGATTTGTCGGAATCAAATGGGAGCGTGGTTCCATGCACTAAAGTAATATTAAATTGTCTTTCTCTTGATGATATCAAAGGTTGTGACCACGGCCGATTTGTGTCTGGATGCATTAAGTCAAGCATAGCCATATTATATCATCAGGCCTAAGATTTGGTTGCACCCGTCTACATGAGATGAGTTCTGGATAGGTTTCTGTTCATGTTACTTTACAAATGTATGATCATCAAAAATGAGAAATTTGAACATTAAATATTAGTTCATGCCTATATAGGCCTTTAGGCTGTTTTTTCTCTTTGGCAAATCTAGTATCTGCCTAGCACAAAAGCAGTCCGATCTTATTGCTACCTGACTGACATGTTTATATTGCTTCTCATTTTTATTTTATTCTTCCATAAGCTGATGTGTCTGAGATAATTCGTTCCCTTGTTATCGCACACACACCATCTTGATTTTGTCTCATAACAAGGATGATACTAGGGATGCGCAAAATTTTCTCTAACCTTTTTATCAACTTTGCATCGACAATTATCACAAGTTGATCAGGATCCTATGGTATTCCTAGTCTTGTGGTATATCTAAATTCCAAGAATCTGTAAGTGTTTCTGATTAAGAATATTTCTGATATTTTATTTCTCTTTCTGCAATCTTACGTATCTGAATTTGTGATGTTGCTATCTTATCTTGATATCCTTAACTTTCAGCTTCCTGTTACATGCAGTGCACGTCGTCTTGGTCATATTTGTTTATTTGGTATATACAGCAAGTAGTCATCTCGGCAGCCCAAAAGTCATATACAACCACCTTATGAAGGTTGCTAGCAAATCAAGAGTATGTGATTATCCAATTTCACATACAGGTCAATCTTGTGGACCTGTAAGTGGGAACTATAAAGGAACTTACTTAACCATGTTAAGTTCAGGTGGCCTTGTTTTTGGAATTATCAACATTGTTGGAAACTTTGGAACCGTTTTTGTAGACAATGTAAGTTACATTTTCTAACATGTTGTTTGTTTCTGCACACATTCATCATTACCTTCACTTTTGACTTGCTTTCCTTTTATCAATGCCCTTTAGATGTTTGTTCTCATTCTTATTTAGACTATGTCAGTGCTTAGAACTTTTCTTTTAATCCTCATTCTATAAAAAGTAAAAGAATATTAAAAACAAATGCTTGGATAGAGATGTAATATGGGCTAGGGCAAGCTGACAGACATGGGTTGGGGTGGCATGACACTCCACTTACCAGGCCAAGAAACCAAATCTGGTCTAAATTTGGCATGCAGCCCAAGGCCATGTTGGACTACGTAAGGTGGACCCTTGTTTTTCTGAAAATTAAAATAGGTTAAAAAATTTACATAAAAATTCAAAAATATAAATAAAAACATAAAATATTTATTATCTTTAATATTATGTCTTTATTCGACATCCATCTAATCTTTAAGATAGATGGATACTTCTAATGTATTTTCTCTCATTTTTCTACCATTTTTCATTAATGACTCTGCTTACACTAAAGGCTGCTTCTGAGTGTTTGAAGGGCTAAGAATACCATGAACCACGGTAAAATGAATATAAATGTGCGTTTGTGTCTTTTACCATGCTAAAATATCAAAATTTTCTACTTGTAAGGACTTCATACACTTCTAATATCACTTTCTAAATAAAATTTTAATTAATTATAATTGTTTATCATGTTTTTCCTTTTATCAATTAGATTCCAAATATTTCTTCTTCCCTTATACTAATACCATTAGTAGATGGAAGCAAAGAAATGCTAGAAACCATATAAAGATTCATATGACCTATAGATTTCAAGCAAATAATTCAGGATCTACTGTTTTATTTCCTATATCAAAACCTTTTTATTATTAAACTGATATATTAAAATGTTTGGCACTTCTTGTTTCTATGTAGGATTTTAAAATGCAGGTAAAAGAATATAAAGGAGACTTCACTTGATAGAGTTATTTATTCCTTGCAGATGCCAAATATATATATAAGAGAAATATCGACTCAATTGTTTTCTCAAGATATTTGTCCATTGCATCAATTATCTTAGAAAACAATTAGAAATCTAATAAAGTTTTGACATAATGTCAATGAAGTGCAATCGTAAATGACAAAAAATATAATGTCAAAACATAAAAATAAATTTAGCAATGGAAATATTAACAAAACAACATCCAATCACATCTATCAAGGGTTTTTTTGTACATAACCTACAAGAGGTGCAGAAGTCACATCTTCATTATCTATGACATTTCCTAACATGTCATGACCAACTGGTTAATAAGATGTTACTGCACCTTTTCTGTTTATCACTATTAAACAGGTTGCTGGTGAAAAAATAGATATGACTGTCCTGTTGCTATCTGTGACAGTTCAATGGCTTCTTGTTACTATTTACTTTCCAATTTGGAAATTTTTTTCTATTTTTATTTGGTAGATTGTTTGGCTTGATTGACATCATTGACAATTTAGCTACTTGGTTTATTAGTCAAAATATGAAAGATATCTTGAAAGTCCTCATATTTTTCTGTGCTTCAGGGATATTGGATGAGTGCCATAGCTGCAAGACCATCATCTACCCACAAGGGATATTTGTTGGGTGGGCTTGTTTGGTTTGCTGTACCATTCTCTTTGGCAACATCATTGGGATTAGGTGCACTGGCTCTTGATCTTCCATTAACAGCAACTGAAGCTGCGAAAGGCCTTGTTCCTCCTGCTACAGCAACTGCCTTAATGGGAAAATCAGGATCAGTCCTCCTACTCACAATGCTCTTTATGTAAGTTCTAAGCTCCCTTTTAGTTTGATCTTCTACTTTCATAGGTTTGCAAGTGAATGCAGGCTCTTAGTTCTCTAGTTCTTTCCTAATGGGCAACAGATATCTTGATTTTTGTGCAAGTCGGTGGCATGTCAACAAATTGCAGTTATATTGACAAATCTGTGTGGATGTTATAGCTTAATGTGTTATGGTTACATGAAAAATATCATCGCAGCCCAAAAAGCAGCGATAGACCAAGTTACTTGTTTAACTATTTTACTTATAATATTATATGGTTTATATTATTTCGTAGGAAAAAACCTTAAAGATAAAATTTGGTTAGCTTCTAAATTTTATTTAATCTAAAGAAATTTAATACATATAATTGAAAAAATTCACATATGTTAGCATAAATCAGATTAGTAGTTATGACCAAGGATCGTTGTTTTGGGTGCCAAACCCGTTTTGGCAATCTGTCGAACTAGTACATTTTGGTTAGTACTAGTGTATCGACACATAGTACACTGCTATGTATTGGTGTTTTGGAGAGGAAGACAAATAAAGGAGAAGAGAAAGGGGCGATGGAGGAATAGAGGAGCAAGGAGGAAGGAAGAAAGAAAAAGAGAAAGAGGAGAAGGAAGAAGAAGAAAGAAGAAGTGGAGGAGAAGAGGTAGGAGCATAACTGGGAAGAAGAAGGAACGCGGGGCAACAATGTTGGTAGCGGCATCAACCAGTATGACCAAGGATTTGCGAAGCAGTAGCATCGAGAAGCGGTGGTGGCGGTACGGCATCGAGAAATGGTGGTGGTTGTAGCGGCATCGGGAAGCAATGATGGTGGTAGCAACGACGTTGGGAAGCAGTGGCGGCGATAATGACATCACGAAACAGGTGTAGTGGCAGCAACGTGCAAGAAGAGGCCTCACGTTCGTGAGCTTTAATTTGTTTTTTTTTGCTTTTTTTAGTGCCGAGTTGGATGGATCCCATCGTTTTTTTTTTTTTTTTTTTTTTTTGACCATGATGCTTGAAACAGGGATGGTCTGTGTACCAACCCACACCCAAACCAGTATGTACCCTTAAACCACCCACCACCCCCCACCCCCACCCTGCACCCCCCACTGTTTCCCATTTCGGATAGTACAGTAGTCCTTGGTTAAGACATTAGAATTTTTCGGTGCACAAAAATCCAAGGCTTCACAATAATGCATTTTATTTATAGGTAAACTAAATTGAGAAAAGTTATGGAGGGTAAGGATAAATATCAAAAGAAGGATTTATGTTCAAAAAGCATACACAGTTCTTATGTGACATCGAGCACTAGAAAACAGATGAATGGTATACTTTGGTTGAAAATTCAAGTTACAGATTGCTGTACTTATGTCTGACATGTCTTACATAACATTTGAAACCTTCTATGAGAAAAAGTTGATCTAAAATGTATTTTCTTTGAATATTCAGCACCAAAGAACATCTAAGAACATAAGGTAATTGGGAGAATGAGAAAATGATGGATAATGTGTCTAGGATAAGGGTATCAGCTTCAGCAAAATAAGATCTAAAGGTGGATAATGAAGTGAGATGTTATGTTTATTGAATTTGACATTTCTGTTCGCATTAGGAGGGCTCAAAGTTCTAAGCCTTGTTTAGAAATATGGAATGCAACAGAGATTTTAGTTAATGAAACTATCAGGGTCAAGTATTAATGTCGCAAGTACTCATTACAGATACTTCTGTTTATGTTCAACTCTAATCTTAGATCTACCAATCCGAATCAATCTGTACTTATAATTTTGAAACATCAACTTGATATTACATTGTGTTCAACAGAACTAGTAAGTAATTATCACTAACCGTAATGATCATACTCAAATTGTTACCCTATGTTTTTTTTTTGGAAAAGAAAGAAAGCTAAATTGATTTAAGTATCAAGAACAACAAGGTGAGCTGGGCAGTCAGCCGCAGCATACAAGAAATGGGAACCTTGGGATCTCATGAAGTTTGCCAAGGGATGCAGCAGAAATGGGAACTCCTGAATGGCTAACAAAATTACTAGCCCTAGGGATGTAGCAGATGTCTACAACCTCGAGCTTGACAAGAAGAGGAAAAATATCTTGAAATAGGTTCCGCAAATACCAGGGAATTGGTGAAATTGCCCTAACAATTGTTACCCTATGTGTTAAGGTTATTAAAATTAACAAAAAAATAGCTTTTAAGTGAGTGATTGACCTGACTTAGATATTTATGTCATAAGCAACCCTGAGTTTGTATTGTATAAGATATTACGAGCATATTGGAGTTTCTAATAAATGGACATTGCCAATTATTTGTTGCAGGGCTGTGACTTCTGCTGGCTCAGCGGAACTAGTGGCGGTTTCTTCTTTGTGCACATATGATATTTACCGGACATACATAAATCCTGATGCAACTGGGAAGCAGATACTCAAAGTCTCCAGAGGGGTTGTCCTTGGTTTTGGATGTTTCATGGGTGTTTTAGCTGTAATCTTGAACAAGGTTGGAGTTTCTCTTGGATGGATGTATCTTGCAATGGGAGTAATTATAGGCTCAGCAGTGATGCCTATAGCTTTGATGCTTCTATGGAGAAAGGCAAACGCACTTGGTGCTATTCTTGGAACAGTCATTGGTTGCATCCTAGGAATAATTACGTGGTTAGCAGTGACAAGCATAGAATATGGCCGTGTTAATCTTGAGACTACTGGTCGGAACGCTCCCATGCTCGCTGGCAACCTAGTAGCTATATTGACTGGAGGATTTATTCATGTTGTGTGTAGCATCTTGTGGCCCCAGAAATATGACTGGGGAACTACCAAAGAAATAACATTGGTTGAGCAGGTACAGAGTGATTTGCCAGATGAAGAGTTTAAGGAGGAAAAGCTTTTGAGAGCTAAGGGTTGGATTGTGAAGTGGGGCATAGTTTTCACAGCTATCATCGTGATCATTTGGCCGATGCTTTCACTTCCAGCAGGTAAGAATATTTGTATCTCCATATTTACTTCTTGGTAAGCTAAAATTACAGAGTCAAGGATAATATTTTTTGACTCTGCTAAGTTGTAACTTCTAAGCTAAATTTTAGTTACCAGCATATTGATTCAGACCTATAGCAATACCTTTAAAAATTGAGACACTTCCTTTCCTTCAATATTGTATACAAGTTTAGAATGGACTCAACATTACTTTTAATCTGGTAGCACATGTTACAGAATTTTCTTTTTGGCTTCATCAACTCAAACTGGCATATGAAATTATGGGTCTAACTCGTCATGTTGGCCGAGTTCTGCGGTAGTACCTTATTAGCATTATACATGTACTTTTCTCACTGTCTAGTAATGCAAAATCAATTTCCGATCTCTCTTAGATTTCTTTCTTGCAAGCGCTGCAGTCCTTTGACAGTGCCAATGACACAAAAAAGGCAGTCTATATCTAAAGACATCATGGTTGGAAAAAATTATCCTCAATGTTGAAGAACTTATATGATTCACTATATCTGTTAATTTCATTTTATTTTCATGCAGGAAAATTCAGTTTGGGCTACTTCACGTTTTGGGCAGTGGTTGCCATTGCATGGGGTACCATTGGCTCTGTAGTAATCATTATCTTACCTTTAACAGAAAGCTGGGGAACAATTGTTCGTGTCTTGAATGGCATGTTCACCAATGACGCCATGATGCAGAAGGTAGACGAAATGAATTCCCGACTGCGCGCCATCATGGTGACGATGCCAGAAGCTGAGAGATACTACTTGCTGGAAAAAGAGAAGACCAAGAAACTTGACGGTTAGGAATCAGTTTGTGTGGTTCCGCTGCAGTAAAAGTTCACCAAACGATCCAACCTTTGTGGATCATTTATGGTCGAATAAGTTGAAGCTCCGTGGCTGTGTGTTTGTTCCACCTGTCTTTGTGCTGTTTGAAGTGGTGTTGAAGATTTGGTATGTTCGCGTGCATGTCCCTAGTGGTGTTAAAGATTTGTGTTGATCTACAATGTTCTGACTAATAGAAATGAATATTTTCATGTAACAAACATTTTGGATACGTCTGACACCTTATAAATGCTGTGAATGATCGGTTGGAATCTTGGACTTCATAGGTCGAGTTAGAATTTGAGAATGACCAAGTCTTTTCTGCAGGTGTAGCCGAAGATAAATTGTGAGGATTCGTTGTGGTAAGCACTCTCGATAAGTTCTTTTTTTGCAATTAACTTACTGAGCTATCATATCATGCACAATTTTTGATCAGATACATCCACGATTAAAACATAACTTATTTGATAGATGAAGATGTGAATACACGGGGAAAGAAAGAAATACTGATGTCGTTCAGAAGATAATTGATCAATGCATCACTAGAAGATGGCACTCGGACAGGAGGAGTCTACGCAGCTGCTGCAGCCTCTTCCAACAACTGCTTGATCGTAGTGATGTAGTCGCTCATGGCGTCCTCCTTTGATTTGCCTGCAAGTGATAAACCTAAGTAAGAAAGAAGCTAGGCATTTGAACATGGAGTGAAAGATTCACAGTAGCTTCTGAAACCTTCAACAGCCTTCCAAGCGTCCCACTTTGCTCTGTCCCTCTGATTGAACACACCCGGGCGACCTGCAAAACATAGGGCTGGCTCAAGTATGGACCCATTTTTGAAACCAACGCGCACCTGGGTGAACTCTTCTATCAAGTAAAGAACATCGATTGGAACAAAAGGTTGTAGTAAGTCATGTATTGACAGCAAAAGTAAAAGCATTCCAAACTCAGATTGCATGCACTAATGAGGCTCAGTGCCCTGTATACCCAAGAAACAAGATGTCTAAACTGCATAAATTTCATTAACCATTCATTATATGTCCTAATGAAGGGGGAAAACATAATTTTATTATGCAAGTCCTTTTCCTTTACATTGAGTAAAAGAGTGAAAAAATTTAACTTGAAAAAACACAGCCTAAAACAAAATGAAAATGTTTAACATGTAAAACAGTGAAACATGAAAATATTTGACTTGAAGAAAACACATAGCCTAAAATAACAATTTCCAGATAGAGATCAAATCTGCATATTGATAGGATATTAGCCTCTCATCAAGGATCTTCTCTTCCAGGGAAGAAGATATTCTCATATTCTCAAAGGGAGGAATAAATAGTGAAGGTATTTTCATATGGAGATGAAGTTTTGTACATGACTTGATTGTGCTATACAAGGATAGCATGTCAGATCAAATATTTTTTCAGACATGATGAGAAAAAAAATGAGACAGTCAAGAAGAGAATGACACAAATACAAAGAAATCAGGAAGTTGGTATTCATAGGATTGCACAGCATCACTTGATACCTACAAAACTACAGTTGAAAATATTACAAACACAAATTATAATGGTAGATTTATCTGTAACAATGAAAAGATTGGACAATTTGTCAGGTGGCCTGGTTTATAAGATTTGTCGCTTCAGAAAAATCACTTAATGCCTAGCAACACTAAAATAGCAAAATGTAGGAAGGTAAACATAAAAGTAACAAGTATGTGGAAGAGTTATCTTATGTAATAGTTCAAAACTGACAAGTAAATTTTTTAACAATTTTAGCTTCACTCATGGTACTAATAAGGAGGCCTACAAGCACAGACATGTTATGGACATGTGCACAGATAGGAGACGATGATCAGAAGGGGTGAAAGAATTCCTGTTAGTAATATATACTCAAAAGGGCTACATCAGATAGTGAAATAATCACTCATACTAATAAGGAGATCGACAAATTGTACGAGCTTGTGGCTGATCCCAAATAAATTCTATTAGAAGAGGTCACTAATCGTGGTAGTCAAAAAAGGTAAAATAAATAATGTTAATTATATATACTCAGATATAAAACCTAGATGCGGTAGTTAGAAGAGGCGAGAAATAAATTCCTAGTAGATGAGAAGTAGAAGAAGACCTTAAAAAACTCTTTAACAGAAACCATAAAAAAATTCAAATACTCTTAACTTGACTAAATATATGGCTCTTTACGAATCTCAATGGCAACAAAAGATTTATGTAGCCAATCTCAAATAATTGAGACTCCATTGCTAAATCTATATATGACAGAGCAGCCTGTTTAATTGTCAGATAGGATCTTTGATAAAAAAATTATATTAGAAAAGATAAAGCACAAGAAAACTGCAAAAGTGGCAATGAATATAGGCAAAATGCTGTTCAGCATTGTCTCCTTGAGGTTAAACAGTGGGTAATACCATGCAAGTATTTGGAGTGTCTTGGGTCACCAGGACTTAGGCAGGTTCAGGCCCAAATATAGGTATCATAGGGATCAGATAATTTCGATGCATGTTATACCCAAGAGATTGAAGAAAAAAAAAAGCATCATGCAATTTCATATTTTGCCACTGCCAAGCATGACCAGGTAAACACAGTTCAGAGGATTTGAAACATATCCCAAAGCAGGAAATGGTAAAGGAAGCAGCTTTATGGGATAAATGTAAAGTATGACATGAAAACATGAACAAACATAAAGGATGCCGTCTCAATGTTTAGTCTATGTCATCCATTTTGGTTTAGAATAAAGGTATGCCTTATGAATGATTATAGCAATCCTGCACCGGTGCCTAATTTTGGGAATAACAGAAGAGAATTTTTCTCAAATAATGATATTGCAATCAAGACTGACGTGGTATGGCCGCTATATTTTCTAGGGTTAAGAGCAGATGAAAGGTTGCACCTGCAATATCTGTCAGAATTCAGATCATCTACCAACTTCATATTTGACATTGCAAACACATAAAGCTGATGCTAAAATAACATAGAAGGAAATCTGTACATACTAGTATTAACTGGTCCAACAGTTGCTTGCTTGTAGAGACCGTAGAGAATCAGCTTATTCTCATTGGTCGTATTTTCAGGCAAGGTCTTTGCTTTCTCGGCATATTCTTCAAACTCCTCCTGCAACATGATGATAATTGCACAAAGAGTTCATGATTACTATGACCACTTAAACATTAATGATAATAATTGAATGTTTATTCGATACACGCAAAAATATTGAGAACCAAAAAAAGAGAAAACAGAAAAACACAAATAATATTTTCAGAGGAAGTATATGCCAAGAAATCAATAGGTAGTAGTGACATGACAACCGTGCAAAGAGATCAGAAACAAACAACATTGTTAAGATCGATTTCTTGCCCCATCCGAGAAGGATAAAAAAAAATAACATCTCTTCCATCCAACACAATCCCTACTCCCACACACACACACAGCAATTTATTGAACAGATCGTGGGACGATAGAATCAGAAGATCTACGAAAGAATCAGCAGAAAATAGACCCACCAAATATTCAAGCGACCCAAAAACCAAATCTGATCTACGCCAGCAACAAAATTCCGATCAGAACATACACTACCATAGCTGAAAGCAGACTGATCTCAACAAGATGACAACTATCAAAGCAGATTGGGTCGGATACTACACATGGATCCGAAAAAACAAAACGCTAGGATATTTCCCGCACCTTCAAACCCATCGATCGGCCGCGCCACTTCCTCTTCTCTGCTTAGGCTTCAGTCGTTTTATGTTCGTTTGGGGGCGAGTCCGCACATTTTATAGTCGCACAAAACAGCCGTGCTTTGGTTTCTCCGAAGCTGTGAGCTTTGATACACGCAACAGCATCTGTAATCAGCTTTGATGGGCGCGTCAAGTCACCGTCTAATCTGCCAATTAGTCTGGCGGTTGGAGTGAGCCGTGTACATTTAAGTTGCATGATGGAGATAACATGACATGGATCAACGCAATCTCATGCGTTCGATCTTTATCGTGTGGTTATGAGTTGTTCTTCAGCCTCGTGACAGACACATCAAAGGACACGCCAACGCATATTCCCGTACACTGACATTTACGAAGAGTTATGGAATGAGTTGGGATTTCACAGCAACGCAGGTACTAACGTGACAAACACAAATGACCGACATCTTGTTCTCTTTCCTGAATGAGCGATAAGTTATATTGAGTCGACTTTGACATCATACCTAAATATTAAGTCGATTTTGATATGATGATGATATTAATTGACTTATAATTTCATTTGATCTAATCACTAATTAAAATATTTAAATTAAAATTATCATAATATACACAGATCCTTATAAATTAATTTTAATTTTTATTGTGAGACTAATTATGAGTGTTACAATCCTAAATAGTTAAACTCGATGTTATAATCATAATCTTGAATATAATGATTCGATAATTGTCAAAAGTTCTATGTAAAAAATGTTATTTTTAAAAATTATAGTATTCAGTATAAAAAATTTCATTTTATTAAAACCTTAATGGAATATAATCCTCACACTATGAATTAGCATTTGAAAGGTTGAATATGAATTACTCTCAAATTATTTATCTCACACTTTGTGTATCGAGAAACCAAATAAAAACTATAAAGAGGATGCCGGTGATATTTAAATCATGAAAAAAAATTTATATTCCTAACATATAAGTTTGAGTATATATTATGTTCGATCAAGGTGTCTAAAAATCTCAAGGAGATGGACATCAATGAATATGTATAATCTGGGCAACTATTTTATTATAAATACAAAATTAAACAATGACTACGATATAAAGCTGATCAAAATAAAAAGGATGATCGAAATCGTTATACCAACAAAGGACGTAGTTGAAGCTAAATGCTAGTTTAAAGAATGTGATGTGGAAGATGACTATATGGTCATGGTCATTCTCCTATCCAAGAACATACAAATTATATTGACTAAAAAGAAAAGATTCCATGGGCTTACGACACAATAAATTTTGTTTTTTGATAGTACATAGCACTTCAATATTGAAGCTAAACTAGATAAGAGTTTTTTTTTAATTAGGTGAATCATTTATTATAAAAATAAAATTTGGAGATGATTTTATAATTAATATTAAAGACAAGGTTAAAATACCTAGTTTTACATATATATCGTTAATGTTTTTTTTATATGTCTAAATTTAAAAGTAATATATTGAGCATGGAACAGTCGGTGAAAAAATATTATGAAATTAATCTGGGAAATAATCTTTGTAAAATTAAGGAGGATAAAAATCAAGTCATTGCTACTATTGAGATGATATAAATTAGAATGTTTCCTTTGTATATTTGTAGTGATAATTATTCTTGTTTTAGTTTAATTATTAATATTAATATTATTAATATTAATATTAATATTAAATAAGTACAGATAAAAAGCATTTTAATCTAGAAGAAAAAAAAATGGTAGTAAAAGTAAAATTTAATTAAAATCCTTGACAAAATTAAACATTCTAAGTCAAGATTCAACCAAAATTATAGGAATAGATGCCTTTGAAAACTAATGGGTAGTAAGCAGCATTGCTATGAAACATAGAAAATAGGGGAAAAATGAATAGACATAGTAGTGTAAAATATAATACTAAAATATTAGCATAAATAGATGCTAAAATCGAAGCCATAAGAAAAGTAATAAATATATTTAGCATAAATAAATACTTTTTTATCTATGCATATTTTAAAAATTTTAAATTATTTCAAATATATATTAAAAATATTTTTCTTAATAATTTTATTTTCAAAAAGGTTTATGTTGAGCAATTATCTGGATTTGAAAATGATAATTTCTCAAACTATGTTTATAAATTATCTAGTACTCTCTATGGGTTGAATTAAGCCCCATTGAGCTTGGTATGAAAGACTTAGCTCATTTCTTTTTCAAAATAATTTTGTAAAAAATAAGATCGATATCATATTATTTATTAAATATTTTAATAATAATTTTTTATTAATTTAAATTTATGTTAATAATATCATATTTAGTTTTACTAATGAATCTTGAATCATTTACTAAGAGTATGAGCCAAGAATTTGAAATGAGTTTAATGGGTGAACTAATATTTTTCTAGGATTATAAATTAAATAATTAATTGATGAGATTTTCATTAGTCAAACCAAATATGCCTATTAATATATTAAAATAATAAACATCTCTACTAAATTAGACTTGAACAATAAAAGAGAATTCTTTGATAAAAAAAATATATAGAGGCATGATAGGTATTTTACTATACCTATCACTATAAAGTAGCTTACTACAATTAGACCTGATATAATATTTAGTAGTGGATTTTGTAATAAATTTTAGCCTAATCATAAATAATCTCACTATAAAGTAGTAAACGGAATTTTTAGATACTTAAAAGGAATACCTGATTTAGAATTATGGTATCCTAAATCCAAAAATTTTAATTTGATTGCTTATGTTGACACTAACTTTATATAATATAAAATAGATAGAAAAAGTATCTCTAAAATTTATCGGTTCCTAGGTCATCCAAGAAGCAAAACTCTATCGTACTATCTACCGTTGAAGCTGAATATGTTGTGGTAGATGTATGTTATATGCAAATAATTTGTACAAAGAATACTTTAGAAGATTATGGACTATGTCTAAAAAATATTCTTATAAAATATGATAATATTAGTGTAATTTATTTGACAAAGAATCCTATTCAAGAAAAATGCATGATTAAAATCCCTTGCTATTTGTTTTCGATTCTTTCTTTTTATTAATAACTAAATGAGAGATTTATCCAAATGAATTATGATCATTCACTTGACTTCTCAGTGTCTATAACTTGATATTTTGTGACTAGTTTATATTTATGACTTATATAACCTTTTTTTTTTTTGTTGATGACAAAGGGTAGCAAAATTAACTCATATTTTTAATGACCAAAGAGAGAGAAAAAGTAATTTTTTTTTTTAGTTAATGGCCAAAGGGGAGTAGTAATGATTCATGCCTAGACTCTATATGGAACAAGGAAATAAGGAGACTTATGATACTTTTATAGCCTTTTGTTAGTAATAAATCATGGCAAACTTTTGTTAAATATTCTTTGAAATTCGAAACTAGTGTAATTATTTGGGCTTGCAACGATAATATTAATAAGATTGAATTTGATTTAACCTGAATTCAAGACTATCGTTGAAAGTGTATTATTTTGAATTCAAGTTTATCATATTTTTAAAATGATATATAGATAGAATGAGTCTTGTTAAGACCCATCATCAATTAACCTCTTGCTATCCATAGCTTTAACTTATCCTTGATGACATAATATTGAGATTTTTTATGTACCATTATATCAAAGTAATCTTTATTTTTATTCAGCGAACAATATAAACGGGGAGAAGTAATACCATAATATCACCCTCCTCTTTTTGCTAATGACAAAGGAGAAGAAGTAGTAACTCAAATTTTTTATTTATGGTAAAAAAAATAGTGACTCATGCATAAATAAAAAGAATCATAATGTCTTATATATATATTTTATTATATAACTAACAAAAAGTTAACTTATAGTTATACTTAGAATGACATTATACATCGACAATGGTTGAAATTTGAAACTTAAAATAATTATGATTATAACTTAAAATTTAAAACTTGATTTAACATTGAGTTTTGGGTTTGAATGATTGAATCATAATATCGACAAGATCAATTTTATTTTAACTTGAATTCAATATAAGTATTTAAAATGATATATGATCATTTGAGTTCAAATTTATCATAATATTTTAAAATGATATATAGATATAAGAGTATTGTTAAAACATCATCATCAATTGGTTGTCATTATAAAAAAGAGGAGGATTGTTAAATCCTAAATTTTGATAATGAAATCAATTGATGAGTTTATTAGACTAATTTATTTTTGAAATAAGTGACGTATGAAATATTTCAATTATAGACTATCAAATGTTGCACCAATAGATTCAAAGGCCAACTATGTTGGAAGGCCAACTATCGAGTAAGAGAATCAAATGTTGCACCAATAGATTATTATGTCAAAATTAGACATCGAGCCAAAAGATTGGTTAATATATTAGAGATTTAACTTTATGCTATAGGTTTAGGCATTATGTTGGAAGGATTAGATATTATGCCGAAAAATTAGATGTCATGGAAAAATCAACATACTAATTTAATAGACGTGATGCCAAGAGAAAGGGTGGTATGCTAAAGGTTTAGATAAAGTACCGAAAGATCGAACAACTTATTTGAAGAGCGCACAACATACTGAAAGCTTCATATGTCAGATATATGGTTGATTTGTTAAAGTCTTGATTGAGATCATTTTGGATCAATTTGAGTTGGCATTGGGTCGAAATAATGTCATTTTATCAAGAAATTAGGCTTGAAGATGGGCCGAATTAGATATATTAGAAGGTCAAACTTGTAGTCAAAAGAAGGCCTAAGTGGTGGTACCACTAGGCCTAAGCGATAGTACCACTTGAGTCAACCGACAAGTACTATTTTTGTATGTCAGACTTTTCGATGATGGTACCACCCATAATAATAAAAGTACCACCTAGGGTGATAATAGTATCATCAAAATTTTAAATTTTATGGTGGTAGTACCGTAAAGTTTAAAATTACGATATCAAAAGTTACGATGGTAGTACTGCCTATATCCTAAAATTTTCGAAGAGTTAAATTTTTTAGCTCCATTCGTAAAATCTTTTAGGGCCTATAAATGCCCTACTTAGGCTTGATTGATGGAACATCTATTCCTAAATTTGTAAAATATTGTAGCTCTTACTTTGAGCACTATTTGAATCTCTTCCTTCCTCTTGAGTTTAGTTATGATATTAAATTATAGAAGGTGAGAGATTTCTTATAAAAGAGCAAGTATATAGGTTTTCTCCTAAGCTTGTAAAAATAAGAAAAGTTATAACAAGGATAGTTGATTTTTGCCCATTAGAAAGAAGATTGATAGTGAAATTTGATAACATTGAGGAAAAAGGAATTGTGAGCAGACATAAGTGGGAAAAACCAAACCATTATAAATTGATTTACATTCCTTTTCTTAATAGTGACTTTTATTTGTAATTACTTATTTATTATTTTTCACTCCTTTTCTTACTAGTGACTTTTATTTGTGATTTCTTATTTATTATTTTTCACTTCACTTGTAACCCTTACTCGCACTCAATATTTGATTAATCACATTGATATTAGATATCATTTTATTAGGGATCATGTTAGGAATCATTATATATTTTTTAAATTTTATTAATATAAAACATCAATTAGTAGATATTTTTGCTAAACTATTGAGTGAAGAATAATTTGATTTTATTAGAAGAGAATTAGGTATGTTGAATTTTTCAAATGCATGATTAAAAATCTTTGCTATTTGTTTTTATATAATTCCTTCTTTTTGTTAATAATTAAAGGGGAGATTTGTCTAAATGAATTATGATCTTTCACTTGACTTTTGAGTGCCTATTACTTGAGATTTATTTTGTGACTATTTTATATTTATTACTTATATATTCTATTATTTTTGTTGATGACAAAGGGGGAGCAGAATTAACTCATATTTTTTATGACCAAAGGGAGAGAAGAAGTAACTTTTTTCTTAGTTAATGGCCAAAGGGGAGTAGTAGTGATTTATGCCTAGCTTATATGTTGAATAAGGAGACATATGATACTTTTATAACCTTTTGTTACTAATAAATAATGCCAAACTTTTGTTAAATATTCTTTGAAATTCGAAAATAGTGTGATTATTTGGGCTTGCAATGATAATATTAATAAGATCAAATCTGTTTTAACTTGAAAGTGTATTATTTTGAATTCAAGCTTATCATATTTTAAAGATAATATGTAGATAGGAGGAGTCTTATTAAGACCCCATCATCAATTGACCTCTTGGTATCTATAACTTTAAATTATCTTTAATGACATAATATTGAGATTTTTTATGTACCATCATATAAAAGTAATTTTTGTTTTATTCAATTGGAATATTAATATAAAAGGGGAGAAGTAGTACCATGATGTTTTATGATTTTTTTATTTTATAGAAATAGTAACTCATACTTTTTGTTTATGGCAAAGGAAAAAATAGTGACTCATGCGTAGAAAGAGTCATGATGTCTTATGATTTTTTTATTATTAGATAACTAACAAAAGTTAACTTACAGTTATACTTTGATCATTATACATTGATAATGGTTGAAATATGAAACTTGAAATAATTATAATTATAACTTAAAATTTAAAACTTGATTTAACATTGAGTTTTGGGCTTAAATGATTGAATTATAATAATGATAATATCAATTTTTTTATGGGTTAGAAGTAGTAACTCATACTTTTTATTTATGGCGAATGAAAAAATAGTGACTCATGGATAAATATAGAGAGTCATGATATCTTATGATTTTTTTATTATTAGATAACTAACAAAAGTTAACTTAAAGTTATACTTTGATCATTATACATTGATAATGGTTAAAATTTGAAACTTAAAATAATTATTTTAACTTAAAATGATATATGCTCATTTGAGTTCAAATTTATCATAACTTTTTAAAAATACATATAGATATGGGAGTATTGTTAAAACTTCATCATCAATTGGTTGTCATCATCATAGACTTAGGATCATCGAAAGGCCAACTATCGAGTAAGAGAATCAAACGTTGCACCAAAAAATTATTATACCAAAATTAGATATCGAGCCGAAGGATTGGTTAACATGCTAGAGATTAAACTTTATACTATAGGTATGAGTATCATGTTGGAAGGATTGGATATTCTGCCGAAAGATTAGATGTCATGAAAAAATCAACATACTGATTCAATAGACGAGATGCCAAAAGAAAGGGTGATGTGCCAAAGGTTTAGATAAAGTATTGAAAGATCGAATAACTTATCAGAAAAGTGCATAATATACTAAAAGCTTCGCATGTCAGATATATGGTTGATTTGTTAAAGTCTTGATCGAGTTCATTTTGGTTCAATTTGAGTTGGCATTGGGTCGAAACAATACCAATTTGTCAAGAAAGCTATTAGGCTTAAAGGTGAGCTGAATTGGATATGTTAGAAGGTCAAATTGGTAGTCAAAAGGAGGCCTATATGGTGGTACCATTGGGCCTAAACGATAGTATAACTTGAGTCAACCGATAAGTATTATTTTTGCATGTCAGGCTTTTCTATGATGGTACCATACATGGTGATAAAAGTACCACTTAAGGTGATAATAGTATCATCAAAACTTTAAATTTTGTGATGGTAGTATCGTAGAGTTCAAAATTACGATATCAAAAGTTACGATGGTAGTACTTCCCATATCCTAAAGTTTTTGAAGAGTTAAATTTTTTAGCTCCATTCTTAAAATATTTTAGGGCCTATAAATGTCCTACTTAGGCTTGGTTGATGGAACATTGAATTTGTAAAATATTATAGCTCTCAGCACTATTTGAGTCTCTTCCTTCCTCTTAAGTTTAGTTATGATATTAAATTATAGGATGTTAGAGATTTCTTATAAAAGAGTAAGTATAGAGGTTTTCTCCGAAGCTTATAAAGAGGAGAAAAGTTGTAACATGAGTAGTTGATCTTTGCCTATTAGAAAGAAGATCGATAGTAAAATTTGATGACTTTGAGGAAAGAGAAACTGTGAGTGGACATAGGAAAGACCAAACCATTATAAATTGATTTGCATTCCTTTTATTACTAGTGACTTTTATTTGTGATTGCTTATTTATTATTTTTCACTTTACTCGTAACCCTTACTTGCACTTAATATTTGGTTAATCATATTTCTGATATAGATTTTTGATCAAATTTTAAAGTCAGTTAAAATTTGCTATAGTATTAAGTCAAAATCCCCTACCACTCTCCTCTCTTAGTGTCATTAATATCCTAACATAATTTGGTTTGATAAAGATAATATTTTTAGTCTAAACTTATCTTTCAATCTCACTTATGTATTTTAATAGTTTTAGTATAACACTTCTCTCTTAATTTATATTTTATTTAATTTTTTATTACTCTATCCATGCTTAAGTGGCTTAATGACCATATCTTTTTTGTTAAAATAAACATTAACTTTTATACATGCTCAACTAACATTTCATAAAATATTAAGAATAATATTTTTGAAAAGTATGTACTTTAATTTTAAAAGCCAAAAATATAAGTTTATCATTTATCATATTTATGAAGAATATACATCATAAATCATATCACTAAGTAAGGATAGTATATTCATATTATTGATACTTTTTTTGATATATTAGTTGTAATCTACCAATTGTGGTCTCTTTCTTTCTCACTACTGGAGCCTCATCTTGAAGTTTGGATAGCAAGTAGCAAGCTATAAGGGCTTCTCATAGTAGTTGGATGTAATTTGATACAAAGCTTCAACTATTGCAACTCAAGGAAGAAGGCTATGGTTAGAAGGATTGGATACACTTCGTATAATTCCTATTTTCTCTATTTCTCTCTCTTCTATTCTCTCTTCTAAGGCTGGAATAACAAGGGTCAGTGAGACTCTTGTTGGTTACTTCTTTGATTTCCTTTAGATAGGGGTATACCCCCTTGTTTTATAGGGTGAGGGGTGCTCAAAGTCCTTAGGGTTTAAGGACTTTATAGTTAGTACTTTCTTTATAGTGCTGTTACAAATCCCTTGCTTGGTGATTGCCTCTATTTGAGTGAGGGTTATCATAATCTAAATTTATTAAGACTTGGTTTGAGGCGAGTGGACTACTATGATATGAGCTTTGCGTATCCAAATAATGCTTTAAAACTTCAAGAGGTCCTTCAATAGAAGTTAGCCAATTTTGTTATGTGCTATTAAGATCATCACTGATAAGCAACTTGGATTGCTTTGGGGATGCTTTAGATGAGTCTCTCCTCCCTATTTTATAGTTGAGGTTTGGGTGGAGTCCTAGCTAGGTTAGGGCTTAAAGAGTCCTAATGCATTTATAACTTGAAGACTCCTAATACCTTTAAGGCTTGGGGTTGACTTGAATATGGTCTTTGAGTATAAGATTTTAGCTTGATCTTAATTTGGTTTGATTATAATTGAATTAGAGTCTAACTTGAACTCTAATTAGGTTGAATTGGAGTTTGGCTCGAAGGATGGCTTAGCATATAATTGTAACTTGCATTGCTACTCAGATTTTCATCTCCACATCATTATGAAGTTATCCAAGAGGATATGGTTAAATATACAGTATTGTCTTTAGGCCAAGCTCTTGACCAAGCTCACCGAGATGCAATTTTTTTAGCACTTAGCATCAAAGATCATGCCAACAAATTTTTGCTTCACGTAGATCTTATAATGAAAAGCTCTTCTCGAACTTTTGAACTAGGAGTTAGATTTAGGTCTATAGCCTTTGGTCTAACCATTAGTAGTAATAGACTTTGATCTAAATATAATACCAATGAAAGTTCGTGGAGTTATCACCCATGGTTGTGATCGTGGTTCGCTAACTTTGATCATTCTTCAACCACCTTGGGAAGAGTTCTAAATGAACCTTTCAACATTTTTCTCTAAAGTGGCTTATAATTTTATAATTTTCACGTAATATATTACTTTGTTCGATAATAAAAAAGTTTTACTATTCCTAAAATTCTTGTAAGCCTTCGAGTGGTTTCCTTTGGCCTTTTCTATAGATTTTTTTGTTGTGAGTGTGATTCTTTCTCTTAATCACCATCATTATGTTGCTAATGATCGAGATATTATATATTCTAAAAAGGCTCAACTTTGTATAAATATGTTCATATAGGCTAATAGTGTATTTCATTATCGTCGAGTGATCATTTAGAGAGGTTCTAAGTCTAATAACTAAGTATTGATCAAGTCATCATAGGAGGGTATATTGATGTAAACCTCAACTTGCAATGGTAAAATTTATGCTATGATATTCTGCTTGGCAATATCATCTTCGTGGTTGGTTGTCTTGAATAGAGACACTCTCTTTTCTTTACTATGCATTCTTCACTTGATCATCTTTTACTATAGGGTTGGTTTGGGCTTGCATCTAGCCCATCATAATCTTCATCTACTAAGCTAATACTATCATTTGGATAAGAAGGTCTACCAAGGCTATTAAAGTGTTGGCCATGATCCTTTTGATGGTTCTTCCTTTAGGTGAGTGCTACTTAGTCTCCAACTCCTGCAACTCTTTCTTAGAGGCTTTATATTTTTGTCTAGTGGCAACCATCCAAAGGTGAGGGATCATTATTGTGATACCACTTGATCTGTATGAGGTTTAGGTTCAATAAATTGTTGACTTAACACTACCTTCTGAATAGAAGTTTTGATAAAGGATTTACACTTTTACTATAATAAATATAACTTAGAAAAAATTAATCTACTCTTATTGTAAATTTAAAGTGGCTAAAATAGGAATTAAAGTAAAGAGTTCTTGAGCAATGATCACTCAAAAGTTCTCCTATGGCAAGTATGGATAGATCGTAATAGAATACTTACTATTAGTTCTCCCTTTATTTTCTCATTTTATCAATTCGACAACCCCTTTTATATGGTTTGGAAGAGCTATTATTTGTTGAGATCGTTGTCATGTCGAGGACAAAGATGAAGTCATTGGTTGATCACTCAAAAGTTCTCCTATGACAAGTATGGATAGATTGTAAAAGAAAATGACTCGTTACTTGCTGATCTCAATTATTGTGAGAGAAGGGCTATCGAGGTTTTCTTTCTCTTCTCTTTTTATTTTTTTATTGCTACTTTTAACTTAGAAGCTACCTTAGATTGACTAAAAAGTTGGAGGTGGAGTCCAAATCCTAAATAGGTTAGGATTTAAAGAGTCTTAACGTAGTTATGATTTAGATAATCTTAATGTATTTAGGATTTGGAGCTGAATCTAGCCTTTGAGCTTAAAATTCTAGGTTAATTTTTATTTAACCTGATTAGTAATTTAGAACACCAATTAGGCTGAATTAAAGTTTGACTCGAATATAGAGCAATATAGTTGATTTGAGAAGATTGATAAGATTTAGGAGCAATATAAAAATTGAGAAGATGGGAGAGAAATAGAAAATTTGGTAAAGAGATATTTATAGATTTTTATCATTAAAAAAAAAAACCCTTAACCCATAGTTATTTAGTTGTGTGAAGGGATAAAGATTATATTTTCATAAATTTAAATTTAGATTTCGTATAATTTTATATTTTTAAAATATTATTTATTATTAACTATTAAAAAAGGGTTAAATGGTCTTTTGATCATCATTGCAATAGCCAACTTAGCTGCTGTTGGCTTGTTGCAATGGTCATTTGACCGCTCTTTTTTCTTTCAAGACAATTTAGTGTCGAAATCGATTCGAAACCGTAAAATAATTAGTCGATTCTACCTCTATAATCGAAACTGTGAAATAATTGGCTGATCCCGATTCTAGTCTTGACCAATTTAAACCAAATTAGGATCAGATCTTGTGTATTTATACGATGATCGTGTTGCAACTGTTGTTCCACTCGTATACTCGTGATCAAACCAGTCATATATGTTTGCAATAACATTTTGAGATTAGCAAATTGTAGTTGGCGTGTGTACCCATACTTTGAGCTGACCTATACCATTCATGACATATTAGCAACAATATGAGTGAGTGTTATCAGCACCAGATTTTGGCCCCGTCTCTTATTTGGGTGATCATTTTGTATAGAACCCGAGCAAAACGTTTGCCCAAACATGTGCAACGTGTGTCCGTTCTTGAAGATTCGTGCAATTTTACATATAGTCATCATTTCCTTTGATGCCAAAAGTAACCACGGGGTTTTCATGGTTTGGTCTAAGCTACTAACCGAACCAAATCGGTGAACCGTCGAATCTGGTTTGGTTTATGCGGCTGGAAGGCACGTGCAAACACTTTCACCTTTTTTGTTTATTATTAGCTACACTACGCCGAAATCTTGCAAACCCTCTCCAAGCTCATAAGAGGTGTGGACTCCACCTTTATTCGTCAAATGGCGTCCTCTTTACCTGGGCCAGCTGTGATCGTCCCTACCGTCCGATTCGCCGGTGCATTTTCCCCACTCTTCACTTCCAGCCGAGGACAGGTAAAAGCCGGCCTTTTGTTCCCCAAAAGGTGGCCGAAGAGGCGGAGGATGCTGCTACCTTTCGAACTCTTGCTGGGTTGTTAGTTTGTTTTGGATCGTAGGAAGTTTAAGAGATAGATCTGTGACAACTAAAATCATCACCACAGGGAGGGCCGCAGTCCCATCTCTTTCAAGTTCTCATCCTCCTGTTCGTCGATCCAAACGCATAGACGCTAAGCTGGGCAGCGAAACTTGAAAAGGAAGGCACACTCCTCCTTGAGGTACGTAACATTAACTGCGTTATTAGCTGCTGATTAAAATGTGATCAGCCAGCGGGGGGCTGGATTGGGGTTTGCTGTTGCCGTCTCTTTTCTTTTAATCTTTAATCGTTCTCTTTATTTTTAAGCGGTTGGTTGAACTTTATTTTTCTCTTCTCTATTTTGTTTGGTTCCGTGTTACTTAATGTTTCTTCGTTGTACTGCTGCACTTAACAGAAACCTCTCTTGTTGGATTCGCAGAATCAAATCACTAAATTAAGAATTATTGGCAGATCGTCGCTGCGCCAAGATTTGCCCTTATTTGAATCCTGTGAAATCTTATGTATCGAGTTTCTTTTCCTACGCTTCTACGATCCAAGTGATTCTGTTCTGACTTTGTGGCGTCCTGGATCTTTACCTCGACTTTGGGGATTTAACCAATGGTCAAGTATCTTCTGCTGTTTACTTCTTAAATTTCAAGAATTTGCGTGGCGAAAATGTGTGATGGGTTCAATTTTATTTGATGATTCCCGTATCCGTACGAGGAGAACCTGAAAATATCAACTGCTTAATGTGGATATTTTCAGTTGCCTCTGTTCTTACTGGTCTCCTAAATTTTTGACCTAGTGATAAGAAATATCTCCAGAACTTAATTGTTTTGATTCACAGGAATGGTGTTTTACCGTTGAACTTTAAGATGGTGAGGTTTGGTGAAGTGTGAAGTTAATCGTGGAAAGTATCAGATCTTAATGAGTTAGGCCTTACATGCTTATGTAGAATCAAACGAAGTTCATGTTGGTTGTTCTGGTATTGTTTTAGTTGTCCTTGTTGAAGTTTGAACTTCTGATGATGGTGACGCAAGTGTTTCTGTTTATTATCACAAGTTCTGGTGCCTCGTAAAATAATTTGTGCAGTTAAGTTTAATCTCTTAAAATTTCTAAACCTGGAATATTTTTGCCTCTAAGAATCATATCTTGTAGCAAACCGATCTTTAGCGAACTTTGAGATTTCTTGAAGATTTCTTTTGGGAAGTATTATAGTTCCCTTCTCAAGACTTCTGATCAGCAAAATGTTTGTACAAAGTAATGGGTTTGCTAGGTATTGATGAGATATCAATAAGAAAAATCCAAATGATCAGATGATGGAAGATATTGTAGGGAAGAAGATGATTATGGGACTTCATTTATACTCCCAAACTACTAAAGCAAGCACTGATACTACTTTAAGAATAGCCATAGATATGCTGCACAAGACATTGTAGAATCCCAACTCATCAAGCATAGTCTAGTTTAGTTGATTTTGGAGACTTCCTAAGTTTAACTTTAGGGAGTAGGAAAATGTGAAGAAAGGTTGTTAATTAGACCAAGAGAAGACTAAAATGTTCATATAAAGAAATGTTCCGATGAATTGTGGATGATTGTTGATTTCACCATGCAAATATATTTATGCATAGATGCACATTACATGTTAGAAATATTATGATTACAAATGGTTCTTGATTGTAGAGAAGAGCTCAATTACATGAGATCAGATAATTCAAGTTTACAACTTTATACATGATTTGCTGAAAAATGTTGAGCAATAAAAAAATACAATTGTGGCAACCCTTTTAGAAAATAAAGTTTATTTGTAAACTTTAAAATATTGTATCCATTTCATGTATCCAGTTTTGAACAGTTTTTAAGTTTTCTTCTTGCTTAGGTAGTGTTTTTTGAATTTTTTTTTTGCATTCTAGTAATTATTAGAAATTACTGAGTACATTTCTATTTCCAAATTTGATTATGTCATACATTGATATGGTTATTTTCTATTTTAATAATTTGTTTTATGTTGCACAATTGGTTTATAAAATCATCCTTTCTTAGTACATCACTCTAAATTGCTTTGCTATTTTGCTTTTTTTTCAGCAGGTATTTCATCTAAAAAGTAAAATGAAGAACAGAGATTTCAGGCCAGGAGCTTATCTTGACATAAATCCTAGGATTGTCCCCTTTACTTTAGGATTCATAATCCTATGTGGATTTTCCTTCTATCTTGGGGGCATTTTTTGTTCTGAGAAGAATCGATACTTTAAGCAGGATGAAGCTCCAATCGTCCAATCTCAGCAGGAAACTACAGTAGATCCCCTTAAAATTGAGTATGTTGAATTCTCAGAGTGTAGTTTGAACTATCAGGATTACACACCATGCACAGATCCGAAGGTACTGTAGATTCTTATTACTAGATCAATTTATCATAAAATTAATAAGCTGTTAATAGCAATAATAGTTCAAATCATGGTATGTAGTACCGAATGGTACCGCCCGGTACGGGCGATACATACCGGTCCGATGACATACCGGTATGCGGACCGTCCTGACACGGACTTAGCTGGTTTTGCCTAAGTCGTGCGGCACCCTTGCGCGTCCGTCCGCAAAGGTCAGCCTCCCCGAAGCCTCCCATTGTCCCTTAGGACCAACAAAAGAGAGAACGCGTTAAAGAGTATGCCTCAATCGGGATTCACAAGCAAACATGTCCGAAAAACACTTCATAGACAATGCAAATTACAAACAGACTTTACAAGCTCTGAACAGTGGCACAACAAAGGGTAAAATGGTCCATTACAGACCGAAAAGCTCTCACACGTGTCCACATGACATAACCTTTATTTACAAGCCTAAAGAGGCCACCAACCCAACTAAAATTGGACTATTATGCCTTCGGCCGCCACTCTACATATTGTACAAGGCATGAGCATGCCAAAAGACACGGACATACATAAGCATTATGTCAAACACCCTGTTTCGAAGTTTGTCCGTGACATTCTCCCCCACTTATTCCTTCGATGTCCTCGTCGAAGCCTTTGTGAACACTGCAACTCTTCGCCTTTGCTGAGTTTTCAATCTTCTGCTCCAGCTGCAATGCGCCTCCTGGCTCCCAACTGCTCTCCGCTACTGTTTTTGAGTAGTCGAACCTTTGATCCGCCATGCTGCTTCAACTCGCCAATGACTCTGACTCTGGTGTGGGGTTGGCTGAGTTGTGTTGATCCTCGTTGATTCCTGCGGATCCACCAAATGAAGGAAAAGACCATCCTTACTGCGCTAGTCTCTCAAAATTTCCACATGCTGCTTGAACTGGGTGGATGCTTGTTGGAGCTTTAACGAGCATCGCCTCGCAAACTTCTGAAGTTTTGGGTCCTTCCTCCACAAAATCTGCTCATTGACTCTTCTTTCAGTTAGTTGTCACATCCAAGTAGGTTCGCATCACATCCGCTTTCGATTGGCATTTCGTTGGGAAATGAAGCGGACAATCTACTCTCAGTAGCACTGATCACCGTTGGTGAGGATTTGACAACTATTGTCTTCCATTATCCTCGAAGGGTCTTTGAACTTATGCAGAGCTCCTCTGCTGGATAAATAAGAGAACTGTGGTACTCGGTTTCGCCCATTCTCTTAAGAGTTGAGAAGGCAAAGGTTACTTGACTTCGCCCGCCTCCTCGAGGTTGTACTTCATGCATCGAGCTGGTTACTGGCCTTCGCCTGCTCTCTGCTCACACTTCTGAAGTACTTGAAGTGTTTGCACTCCTTGCGTTGAGTTAGCTACTGTGATTCACCTTCTCAATGCCATTGAACTTCTGGAATGCAGGAAGTTTTCACCCCAACTTGTAGTAATTCTCTGATAGATGAGGTCGCCTCTGGGATTGTACCGTCTTCTCCATCAACCCTGCCGCCTACTCCACTGAGTAGCAAAGGTACAGCACCGCGTACTGCCTGCTTCGTTCCTTGGTCGTGCACTCTTGCATGACCCAAAGTCCTTCACTTACGGCTATCTTGATGAGAAACTTGTTGACACCGGTCTTACGAAGTTTCTTGGCCTCTGCCCTTCAGCCTTGTCTCGGTACTTGGAGATTGCCTCTGCATGCTCCACCTCCTCGGCCCCTTTCACGACCAAGCGCTCTCCCTCCGTGAGAGCAAGGGATCAATGACTTTCACGGAAGTCCCGCCTCTGCGGTACCATGGCGCTGCTATGCCCATGGCCCTACTATCCATTTCCTCGCATCTGTATCCCTTTTCTTCACGATCAGTAGATATGTCTCCGTGGCACTCCTCTGAGTCCACCTCCATTCTGACTGATGCTTGATTTTGGGTAGCTAAGTCCCTCTAGACTCGTCGTCGCTTCCTCGCCCCTTTCGACCTCCTGCTTCAACACCTCTGTGTTCTCCAAGCAGTCTGTTTGGTCGATGGAAAGACAGACTGCAACTCCCATGCATGGCCTCTGCCATCACATTGTAGGGTTTGCACTGATTCTGTTCTCCTTAGCTTCCTTGGTAGCAACGTTCGCTTACTCGACCTTGTCCCCTGACTTGTCGGGCTCCCTTAAGAGAATATGGGCTCTAGAGCAGTCCAACTCTCCAGCTGCTTCGATCATACCTCTGCATGATCAAGTTCCTCCCATGGAACTCACTGGTACTTGCATTCGAACTTTTCCCTTGGTGGAACCCAGCCCCCATATGCTGATGATCAAGGCTTTCATCCGAAGCAAAATTCGATGCACGCACGGAAGACCCGCCTCTGCGGTACCATGGCCTTCACTCCTTGAATCCATAGCCCTTCTTGCCGTCGTGTTGTTCACCGAAGTGGAGCTCCCAGTAGCTCCCGATCATACCTCCATATGATCTAGTCCCTCCCGGGACTATGTCGTGTGTGTCGCATTGCCACGAACTGTTCCACCACGATCCGCTGCACCATGTCGCCTCCTGGTGACATCTCCATTGCATTCTGATCCTTGTGGAATAAACTCGAATTGTGAACCCTCCATGTGTGGCCTCTGCCAATACATCGCAGGGTCTCCTCCACCTTCGATTTTGTTCGCTCCTTTGGCAATCGACCTTCATCCACCCACTCTTGGGTCACACCTAGATAAAGCACCGCTCTAGGACAGTCCGTCGCCTAGTAGCTCCCGAAGTCCACCGACTTCACTGTAATTTGTGCACCATTGTCTGGATCCTGGGCCTCTGCCCCTACCAGCACAATCTCCGCTGCGCACCGCTTCCTTCATAGCAACTCGAATGGCAACACTATGACATATTCTTCAAGAGTACCCGCCTCTGCGTCCTCTTGCCCCGTGCTAAGGCCTTCTGAACCCAACTTCCCCTCCGCAAATTGAGTCGCCTTAGTTCCTCCATCAAATGCTTCTCCGAGATAAGGTGCATGTGCCCTGAAGCTCCCTTCGTCTTTGGCACCATGCAAGATGAGTCCGCTCCTTCAGAATGAAGGACCCATGGAACAACATGATCCTACTCTTGCCTCTGCAAGAGTTCATGTCCTTGACCTCTGTCTAAGAAAAGTACTGTGCCTCTGCTCCATGTTCCAACTTCTATGCTGGCTCCCTTCATGTGGCTTGGGTACTTCGCCAAGTTACACCCAAGTTGCTCCGCTCCTCGTTTTTGCATTGAATCGATGGTGGCCCTCGCGCCCACCATTCCACGGGTCAGCCCTCCCTTGAGTTCGATCTCCACATCGACTCCAAGTGTGCCTTCATTTAAGTTGCTTTGGGTCGCTCCCCCACTTGATCTCGCAATGCATCCACCAATGCATTCTCTCACGCGAGATCATGCGACGACTCCTCGCCGCTTGCTCAGTCCATCGAGCTTCGTGGAGTTGTTGTTTGTTGAGGTACTCCTCCTCAACATGTGAGGTCCGTCTCACATGATTCTCCCTCTGGAGAGCCGGGACTTATCCCTCCTGGATAACTATCCCATTAGAGCAACATCTCTCTTCGTTTGGGAGACCACTATCCCCTTGGACTACTCCGATCTGCTGAACAAACTGTGCATTGTTCTGCCTCCTGCAAACGCACTTGCTAGATTGCGACTCCCCGTCAATACAGTCCCCGCTGCACCCCTCAAGGCCTAGCAACATGCTGAACTCGTTGCACACTTCATCCTCCTACGGACGTATCCTTCACATGCCGAAGAAAAAGTTTCAATGCTCCATGGCGCCGAGTCTCGGTCACCTTGGGATGGCCACGAACATTCCATCGTCCGCATACAAGCCCATGCATGAGTACCAAATTCTTCGAGTTAGCAATTCCCCTCACCTCTGTGAGCTTTGCATAACTCTTTTGGTCGTTGAGCAACTCATTCCACCTTGCATGGTCTCATTCTTGCCAAGCGCCTCGCTTGCCTAGAGCACCATCAAGTATAGTTGTCAACGTTGAGCCGTAGCTCAAACTCAGCCATCCCAACCTTTGTGCGCTCCAAATTCTTCCAAGCTTGCCTGTTCTTGTGGTGCCTCTTGCGCGAAGGGTTGGCCATTCCTCTGAATGCCAATCTCAGATGCCCGCTCCTCTGAGCGACTCTTTTCCCTACATCTCCATGCCCGTTTTCCCTCAAACGGTCGCGCGTGTGCTGACTGCCCTCAACGCAGCCCCGCTAGGTCCCCCACGTTTGCATGTCAAGTGTTTCTATGAGTGCTTGTCCCGCTCTGATACCATATGACACGGACTTAGCTGGTTTTTCCTAAGTCGTGCGGCACCCTTGCGCGTCCGTCCGCAAAGGTCAGCCTCCCCGAAGCCTCACATTGTCCCTTAGGACCAACAAAAGAGAGAACGGGTTAAAGAGAACGCCTCAATCGGGATTCACAAGCAAACATGTCCGAAAAACACTTCATAGACAATGCAAATTACAAACAGACTTTACAAGCTCTGAACAGTGGCACAACAAAGGGTAAAATGGTCCATTACAGACCGAAAAGCTCTCGCACGTGTCCACATGACACAACCTTTATTTACAAGCCTAAAGAGGCCACCAACCCAACTAAAATGGGACTATTATGCCTTCGGCCGTCCCTCTACATGTTGTACAAGGCATGAGCATGCCAAAAGACACGGACATACATAAGCATTACGTCAAACACCCTATTTCGAAGTTTGTCCGTGACAGTCCGGTACCGCTACAATGCTACAGTGCTATACTGTAGCAGTGCTACAGTGCTACGTAATGAAGAAAAATATATAAAATTGTTCGGTACGCCAGGGTATACCGCTCGGTACACCGGTACCATACCGTACCATACCGAGCCAACCTCGAAACATCGGTACGGTACAGTATTGATACCTTGGTTCAAATTACCGGTAGAAATGGCGTATTTATGACCAAGCATCAATGATGGAGTTATAAGATTGGTACCACTTAGTATACAATTTTTTGTCATTGATTTTAGTGATACTGGATAGTATAAGTTGGTATATTGCTTGGAATTTTGGTATCATACTAATTTTGATGATTGTCAAAACTAATATCTGATTGGCATTTATAATCTCGCTAGATATATATAGATGATATGTAGCCAACTGATGTTTTGTTTACCATCTTATCTTTAGTTCAGCTCTGTTTATGTCTATTATCTTCTACATTTAGTGACATGTGAGATCTCTTGGGGGCTTTTGAGGAGGCTAAAGTCGAATATGTTTTTTGGAAAGGAAATTGCACTGGCAATTGGTTGGCAAATTTTGGGTGGTTGAAAAGAACGAATTTTGCATGGATGGGGAGCTTTCCCCATAATCTTCTGTTTTGATTGCCTCTGATGCTAGAGGCAATAGTTTTATTCATATTTTGAAGTAACATAGTTTCTTTGTTGCTGTGGAAAAAAGAATTGTGAGAACTTTTGCCAATTAGCCTAACATGATAAGTGCTCCTTTGTTCCAAGTGTCCTTGGTCCCTTTTCCTATGTATTCAAGTATTCACTGCTCTTCAGTCTTGCATTTGGGTGCTTCAATCCTATTTAATTAAAAATTCCTCCTTAATTGTCTTATGGATTGATCTTTGCCTTGCTATAGTTTTCCTTATGGAATATTTTTTCCGTCCAATGGCATTCCTCGTAGATATATTGTTCCTTACTTCCTAACTATCTGATGTGGAGAGTTATTTTCTTGTCTTTATGAGATCACACATCTAACATTTAAGAAGACTTATGATGCACATACATTTGTTTGTGTATGACTGCATCAAATTTACCCTACAGGAAGGCTTTTATTTAATGTTCAAGGCTTCTGATGAATGCAAGTACTCACTACTAGTTACACCTTGGGTGCCAAGAAAACTGTGATTAAGAGATCTCATTCTGTAGTACTTAAATATAAAATGAAACATGACACATAAAGTATAAAAAATTATTCTTAATTTTTTCTATTTGTGGTCTAACTAAAGACACTTTTTAATGTCTAGAGAAATTTAATTTTTGGAAAATTTCTAGGAATGTGGTATTTAATTTCAGATCTATAAAATTGAAAATTCTAAGTTTTTCAAGTTTTGTCTCTATAACTCAAGTTTAAAATTAATTTTATTTAAACTATAATTAATTAAAATGTATCTTTTGCAAATAAGATACACAATAGAGGTCTATCCTTCATATGATTCGTAAGTTCAGACACTGCCAATATAAAAAGGTAAGGACTTAGAACTAATCGATGTAATCTCATACTAATAGGAAACTCACTTGGACATTCCTATGGTTCTTATACTAGTGATTATATTATTATACATATCTTTGATAACATCATTATAATTAGTGAATGCAACTTTCTTCTTTAAGATCCACCACAATAAAGAATCTTTAGGAAAATGATTAACTATTTTTAAATTGATAGAAAACATATGAAAATCTTTCTTATCCTCTTTATATTTTTTGATTAATTATCTTAATAAATAAATAGTCTCTATTGTTGATCTTCAAATCATAAAACCAAATTGATCTATCAAATATTTGTTTTACATCATATTCTACATTCAATTACTCTTTCACAGTTCCATAATGTGACTCATAATTTTAATGCCTCTATAATTTAGAACAGTTTCGGTTACCTCCCTTGTTTTTATAAATTAATATAAAAAAGCTCTTCCTCCATTTGACATCTTTCTAAATCTCAAAATTTTGTTAAATAAATTAGTTAACAAAACTATTCTTTAATTCCCCAAACTTTTACAAATCTCAATAGGAATACTATCAGGTTTCACATTCTTAACTATTTCATCTTTTATAAACCTTTTTTTACCTTGCTTGTTCTAATTTTATGAATAAATCACCTACCACTATAATCTGTCTTTATAGCTAATTATGTTATAGAATGTTTACTAAATAATGTATATATATAATTTCTTCATCTTTCCTTAATCTCCTTATCATTAATAAATATCTTTTGAGTTTCATCCGTAACATATCTTATATTGCTCTTTCTTTTCCAACCCTTTTATCACTTCTTTTCTCTTCTTGCTTACAAACTTGCTGCATATTTCTTGTACTCTTTCTTGTTTTTGTCTTATCCCATTTCCATAGATGAGACTTAAGGCCCTAACTTAGAGAAAAAGTCAAGCGTTCCAGAAAAAAGATAGAATCATATCTGGTATGGAAATAAAGGAAAATTTATTTAAAGGAAATTATTTTCTATTGGAAAGAAAAGAATGACAAAATCTTTGACAGTGTTCTGTTGAAATGATACTCTTCAATTCTTAGTTTCTCATTATTTTCTGTTATCCACCAAGAAAGAGTAATTTTCGTGAACCATTCTTACTGGAGGCACTATATCAAAAGTTTCTTTTCTTTCTTTCAGAGATGGAAGAAGTATGGAAATTACAGACTTAGTTTTATGGAACGCCATTGTCCACAAATCACTGTCAGAAATGAATGCTTGATTCCTCCTCCTGATGGATATAAGCCACCAATTAGATGGCCAAAAAGCAAAGATCAATGTTGGTACAGGTATGTTTCTATCTTTACATCTCCTCTTTTCCCATTTCGTGACACTGTATACATTCACCTTCCAGGAATGATTTTGAATACTTATATGTTATGCTATCAGAGATAAACTGTCTTTTTTTTGTCTGTCAGGAATGTTCCCTATGACTGGATAAGCAATAAGAAATCAACTCAACACTGGCTCAGAAAAGAAGGTGACAAATTCTTCTTTCCAGGTGGAGGTACCATGTTTCCTAATGGAGTTAATTCATATGTTAAATTGATGCAAAAGCTGATTCCTGGAATGAAGAACGGAACTATCCGAACTGCCATTGATACTGGATGTGGTGTGAGTACAGACCAGCTTCTGATCCAAGTCATTTTGAAATTCTCTGTTTCTTAGATTGCAGCATATTCTCTGCTTTCGAGTATTCTTGCATTTTTAGCAATCAAAAGTTTTATGTGAGGCTTTAGGAAACAATCAAACTATGTTCTCTTTCTGTTTTTTTTTTTTGTGCCTGTAATAGATCATTATTTGATGATAATTCTTGGTTGTCATGTATTTATTTTTGTTTCTGTCTCTGCTTTGTAGCCTTCGTTGTACAAGCTAAGACTGCTAATTTCATCCTTTGAAGTTTTTGTGGCAATGCCTCATGAAGTATCAAGTGCATTTGTTTTTACAGGAGACTATTCTGCATATTTCCACATATATGCTTTTATGTGGCAGAGATGTTAAGCTTTGCTGTTTGCTTATCCTAATAGGTTGCAAGCTGGGGAGGTGATTTATTAGATCATGGCATTTTAACTGTTTCTCTTGCACCTAGAGATAATCATGAGGCTCAAGTACAGTTTGCCCTTGAACGTGGCATTCCAGCAATCTTAGGCATCATTTCAACTCAGCGTCTTCCATTCCCTTCTAATTCATTTGATATGGCTCACTGCTCCAGATGTCTTATACCATGGACAGAATATGGTAAATTTTCTCTTCCCACAACTGCAAAATGATTATGATGCTGGTTCTTACTTGGTAAACCAGACCCTTTAAAATTCTATAAAGAATGAGTCATAAGATGCGTAGGAATGTGTAAAAATGGTAATTGTGTTTCTTCTCTCAATGTTAATGCATCTGTATGATGTTTTAGTTCATTTGCTTCATTTTCATATATAGTTAGACTTTTTGTTGATTATCATTTATATATATGAATTAACTCTTTTTTTACATATATGAGCCTTTCGGCTATAGGACCAAGTTGATAAAGTCAAGTTTTAGATTTTGGTCCCACAATAACATTGTTAATAGTTGGACTCATATTGTACCAGTATAGATTGGCATATTGACCCTTGGTATGGGATGTTACCATCCATACCAAAGAGAAAGAGGGAAAGAAGATCAGAGGAAAAGGAGAAGAGGCTGAGGCAGAGACGGAAGAAGAGGAGGATGCACAACCTCTATTAGGAGTAGAAGGCAGAGGAGAAGTAGAGGCAAAGGATAGGAGATAGTGGAGGTGAGTAAAAGAGAGAGGGAAAAGAGAAGAGAGTTTGGGAGAAACCAAGAGAAAACAAAAGAGAAAAAGGACAGTTGTCACAATTGTCAAAAATAAAAAAAAGGATATCAGTATGAGCAGTAAGCTTATCTCCTGGTGCGGCTTGGTACTGGTTTCCTTACCACCCGGTAACCTTGGTATGAAGAAAGTATTGGGTGGTGCAATCCATATCGGGTTGGATCAGGTGAAATCATTTGGTCCTACCATCCTGGTTAATTGTTAAATTGGTAAATGCCAACCTGTACCTACTGATACCAGTGGTCTTCTAAACTTTGGATAAAGTTGTGCTCACCTCTCTTGGGACTTCTGCACAGAGTATTGAACAAGCTATTCAAGAGTGAAGGGTCTAAATTGGAGATGTAGGCTGTTCCTCAGGGGATATGCTTATGATATTTTCTTAACTTGCCCTATATTTATCTGAAGTTGCATGATTCAACTTGCACCAAGTCTAAAGATTCCAAGTAATGCTTATTTTTTGTGGTCTGTGGTCATTTGCCATCTCAGTGACTGCCCGATGTCCTGGATTCAGATTGAAAGCTTCTCATGTGGGAATCTTTTGGCTACTTATTTTCTTTGAATATTTTCTTGTTATGACAGAGGGATGTAAAATTCCTTTTGGTACACTTAATTAGTTCTTCCATTGCTTTGGAAATTTTTAACAATGGAAGTTTGTGCTCATTCGACCTCAGAGATTAACGAGTAGTGTCTTTCACTTATTATGTTCTATTGAATTCACTGTTTTATCTTTTATCTTCCCCAGATGGTATTTACCTACTGGAAGTACACCGAATACTTAGACCTGGGGGCTTCTGGGTGCTCTCAGGACCACCTATAAACTACGAACACAGATGGCGTGGGTGGAACACAACATTGGAGGAACAGAAGTCAGACTATGATAAATTGAAGAAGTTGCTAACTAGCATGTGCTTCACACTCTACGATAAAATGGATGACATTGCTGTGTGGCAGAAGTCTCTAGATAGTAGCTGCTACGATAGACTCACTTCATTATCTTACCCACCTAAATGTGATTATAGCTCAGATCCAGATTCAGCATGGTATACTCCACTGCAACCTTGTCTGAGTATTCCAAGCCAAAAGTTTAAGAAATTGGGACTGAACTCTGTACCAAAATGGCCAAATCGGTTGCATGTACGCCCAGAGCGTATTTCTATGATTTTCAATGGAAACTCTGGTGGTTTCAAGCATGATAACAGTAGATGGAAGGTGAGGGTGAAACACTACAAAGCATTACTTCCTGCTCTTGGAAGTGATGAAATCCGAAATGTTATGGATATGAATACATTGTACGGAGGGTTTGCAACATCTCTTATTGATTCTCCATTATGGGTCATGAATGTTGTCTCCTCTTATGGTCCAAATTCACTTGGAGTGGTCTATGATAGGGGACTAATTGGCACCTATCATGACTGGTAATTCTCTAGTTTATATCTACTGTTGTTTGATATACGTGCAATTCAATTCCTTTTATAATCTAATATGAAAGGGTTGCTTCATTTGCTTGAGCATATAGAATTGGTATGTGATTATTGATATACTTGGTGTGTTCTTTGTTAAGTGAATTTTTGCTGAAATCATAGACATACTGGCTTTTGAAATCAATAAACTATTATTCTGAATTTCTACATTTTTTTGGACTTTAAAGACCACTTTTGTTCTTGCCCACCTTCTTCTAGCTTCCATCTAGGCAATTGCATTCTCAAAGTGGAATTTTGCTGCATCAATTTTGTTCAATTTGTCGCAAGAATATGAAGTGTCTAGGTTTTGAAATTTTCAGTGTCAGAAAGCATGTAGTAATAGTGGAATAAATTGGAAGAGAACTTGTTCCTTATCTTATTTGATACTAGAGATTAGCAATTTCCTTATCTTCTATGCTAGAAACTATCATTACATGCATGAGTTCTTGCATTCAAATGGACTATGACAAATTTGTTTTGTGATAGAGCTTTTGCCGTATGTAACTTTCTTGGAAATAACAACTTCCATTTAATTTTTTGTTGATGTTTGAACTCTTTTCTTTTGTTTCGGTTTTTCATCTGCTCTCTAATGTGTCCTGAAACTGTAGGATCTCTTTTGGCTATCTTTTCAGAGAAACATACTTATATGCATTACACTCCCACTTAACGTTTCTTAAAGTCAATATATTCTACTTTAATACAAAAAGTTATTTGTTGCTACGAAGAACTGGGAGATTTTTCGGTCTGATTTGGCAGTCACAAGCTTATTCTGGATTCTCTCAACTGAGGGATGAACTAGCTTGAAGACTTGACGGAATGCTGAATCCATGTGCTGAGCCTGCAAAAGAGAAAGGAGACACATAAGGATTATCATAGTTATCTTTGATAGGAACCCTCCAATGCCTAAATGTGGCCTATAGATTTGAGAGGTACAAAAGAATGTGCCAGGATGTGTAGTATATGAGAGTATGTGGGAATGTTGACGTCCTTAAGGGGAATTTCCTGTTATTGATTGTTAGGGACTGCTCATTGGTAGGAAGTTAGTGGTCAACCATGGAGCCGAATGCTAGCTTCAGAAGCTCAGACTGCATTTTAGATCATTGCCGATGCAGACTTTTCCCATTGGGAGCTTGCAGATGTCAAAAAGGTACTTGCCGAAGGTGATATCCTGCTTGAGTGGGATAATTTAATAGAAGTGTGTACAGACCCTGACAAGAAGGGCCACGACATGAGAAAAAGTCAGCTCCCCTCGTTGGTCATCGGCCTTAACTAATGGTGGATGAGGATGTGGCTTTGCTCTAAGGTTGGCCGAAGCTAACTTACTGACCACTTCAGGCATTTAGGATGATGCCATGCATAGCTAGTGGAGTTACCCATTGCATTATGCTTATATCTTTCTGTGTGCCAATGCAAAATCTATCACTGATTGTGCTTTTTGCTGCCTAAAATGCATATGTTTAAATATGTTTCAAGGACTGACTCTTATGTAGCTCTTTCATGGTTGAAGTGACAAATTTCTTTTTGCAATTACTTGCAACAACTATGTCCAAATGTGCCCTATGTTACAAAGAAACCACATATAACACTGCCAGATGTAAGTAATTTGAATTTTTCATCTTGGATGTGCATTTGACATAGGTTGGACTCACCTCAGATTCTTATAAAGTTGTTATCTTTATATATGAAAGGTTCCATGAGTATCACTACAATAGAATCTTTATTATTGAATAATGTGCATTTTGAAAACATAATTTCTCTCTGTTCCAACTCATTTTAGGTGTGAGCCATTCTCAACGTATCCTCGTACATATGACCTGTTGCATCTGGATGGCCTATTTACTGCTGAAAGTCACAGGTGAAATTTTTAATACCCATTGTTTATCTCACTTTAAGCTTCAAAAACTGAATGATTTTCTTACAAAACCTTTATATCAGTGTTTTAAAGATGATATATAGCTCCCCTGCAAAACAAAAAGGAGACATAACTTGGCAAAAACTTTATTTGACTATAGTCATAATGGAGAATAATTCACAACTTAGTGGATCATCATCTTGAATTGAGAATCTGTTGATTTAAGAGAATTGGCCTTTCTCCTGACATTAAGAAATCTTGATGAAGTTAGACTTCAAAATGTGGCTTTATTTAATACAAATCCCGCCACAGTCTGATGAAAGCTAATCTAATAATGACAAATTGTTCTTGAATGTTTAGTCTCTACATTAAAATACATTATGTTTTACATTTGGATTTTTCTGGTTTTTGAAATATGTGGAAATGGAATTCAATTATTTTTATATTTATATTATCTGAGAAGGCCTATATATGATTGAACAGTTAAATTGCACTGTTCTTTCTGCCTGTTTCCCAATATGGTTGCTATCTGTGCTGTCTGTTGCCTTAGGTGCAGTTGTAAAACAAGTATCATGTGCTGCTGTACATTTATTCTTAAGTGAACCCAGAGATATTGCTAAATAGAATACTTCAAACGCAATAACATGGCATGGATTTTTGCTGTCAATTTGGCAGATGTGAAATGAAATATGTGCTCCTTGAGATGGACCGTATCCTACGTCCAAATGGGTATGCGATAATCCGTGAATCATACTATTTCATCGATGCTATAGCAACCATTGCCAAAGGAATGAGATGGGATTGTGAGAAACAAGGCACAGAATACATCGTGTCAAAGGAGAAACTGTTGGTTTGTCAGAAGAAGCTTTGGCATGCCAACCACAGTCGGGAATGATTTGTGAAGCTCTGAAGTCATCAGGTTTCCTGTAGCAAAATGTTCAGTCTGATGGTGAATTGGCATCAGCTTTTCCTGAACCCTCTGATCAAAGGTGGTGCCAGATTTCACCAGTGAATAGCTGAGGTTTTAGTTCATGACCCCAGAAGTGATGACCAGGATAGTAGTTTTCACTAGTTTAAATTTGTCATATCCTCTTCAAATAACTACATGTAGCATAAACGTGATTCCATGATGAGTGAGTTCAGGTGCATGGTCAAACTGTTTCGTATAGGCAGCCTCAACCTGAACTTTGCTTCCAGACTGGAGTTTGAGCTTTCAAACCTTCGATATAAATTATTTTGAGACGACTTTTAAGGTTGTGAGTATCACTAATATATTCACTTCAGTTTTTCTTAAATTAAAAGTTTATCCAATTCCTTTTTATGGTTGTCCAGTATGTTTATTGTGTATCTGCTTGGTCAAGGTTTTGACAAGTAAACATATTAGATTCTGAAAAATGTACATCACCAGCCTTTGTCTCAGATATTATATTGACATTATGAAATGCATGATTTTTGCATCGTGTAATTTATTTAATGAACATATTACATTATATTTATTACTAAATCAGTGGCATTCCCCAGAATCCAAGTGGCATATACCCATAATAGATGGTCCCAACTGACATGATTGCATAAGCTTGATTGCTTAGTCTCAAGTGCATGTTTGTACTACAGCAAATGAATTCAAGTGCCTAAGCATCTACAACAAGCCATATCGTAGATCTGAAATATAGTCCCCAAAACGTTGCTAAAATCATGTGAAGTTAATATGTTAAACAATTAAGAACAAATTAGTCTAATGCCAAAATTCTTCATACTGTTCAGCCTCCACCCAGCAAGTCTCGCAAGCAATATATAATCTAAAGCTCTTGGCATGTTCCTTCTAGCTTAGGCCGTATTTTTTTAAAAATGTGTACTAATAAGCAAGCATCTCTTAATGGCTGGAGTTCATCTTTGTGCAAGATATATGATTGTATATGGATTTGGCATAAGTATTGATAAATATGATATGATCTGAACATACCTTAATATTATGTGATCAATAAGTGTCATATGATCAATGCCTTAGTGCGATGTGATCGATGTTTCAGCATTATATATGGTTGTCACCTTATCTTTGAGTGATCAACCCCTCAACACCACTTGGTTGATACCTCATTGTCACGCGGCCAACCTCTCGATACTATCCGATTGATACTTTAGTACCACATGACAGTGCTATATAGCTAACACTTTGGTGCCTTATGATCAACACACTAATAGTTAGTGGACCCATCTTGTCCCACCAACCAATCACTCTCCACCAACCAAAGTTCACTATGTGTCCAAAGCACTACATCATCCTAGACTTAATGCACGTCAACGACAATTATACTTGAGAGTAGTGCAATACATTCCCATAAGCAAGCATGCCATTGGAAGCTAACGACTCCAATAACCCATTATAAAAGAGGTCCCTTAGCTACATCCCAAGAGACAATCTTGAACTTGGAATACATCAAACCAATATGATTAGTCTACTAATTTAAGCATCAGAGGGGTATTATAGAGAGTGCCCTTTTCGCAAGAAGAGGATCAATGAAGTTTAACTTGAGGTCAGCTTGAGAAAAAAATCAGATTGAATCCAAATTAGTTTCCATCTTACACAAACAAAATTTGACTTGATAGATACTAAAATGAGAGTCGACCAAGACGCCTCAAGAAAATTTTATTAGATCATCTCGATTGAACCCAGAGGACTTGAGTCAAATGGCATCAAATGACCCTTTATCAAATCCTCTAGTCTCGTTACTGTCAAGGCTCAAACAATTAAGGGTGGGACTTGTTAGGATTGATATGACACTAAGAGGAAGTGTTATTGTAAACTTTTAGAACATTCAATTTTGATAAAAATAAAAAAAGAGATAAGTATTGAAATCTAATTCAACCGAAATAGGCATGTTCGGTTATCTCGACTTACGTCCACTCTTGATTTATCTTTTCTCAAAATTACTAGCTTTTTGATTTATCTTTTTTCAAAATTATTAGCTTTTACTATCGATTCTACTTCCAACAGATGAAGATCAATGATCCTTTACAATCTTCTCTCTTCGAAGGCTTAGGAGAAAACCTTGACACTTAATTACTCTTAAGAATTTCTCCTTTTAAACTTAATAACTCAACTAAAAATTCAAGAAGGTGAAACTCAGCAAGGTTTCAAGATTGGATTTCAACACTTTAAAGCTTAAGAATTATTTTAGTACCCAAAGAGCCTCAAAATATGGAACAACTCATGAAAAAATATCTCAAATCAAGAGTATTAGTGGTATTATCGTCAACACACTAAAACAATATCGGTTAAGTCATTCGTTGTCCTGGGCAATATCACCGCCTAGACTAGATGATTCTACTACCTTTGGGTAGTACCCACACACCTCTAGGTAGTACCACCTCTCATACACTCATTTGGCTTAACCCAAATCCAATCCGAATTTAGTCCACTTTAATTTTAATCTAACATAGGATAAATTTAACTTAATTAAAGCCCAATTATAACTCAAAATCATCTTCAAATAAGGCTTCAAATTAGCAAAAAAATTTTTAAGCACTTTGTCAAAACATTTGACACGTTATCAACTCTTCTTACATGCCATCTAATCTTCTAACTTTTTTTTTTTAACCTCTTGTATATCATTATACCCTCCAACACATCACCCAATCCTTTAACATGACTTTATGATGACATTTGATTTTTTAGCATAATATCTAATCCTATGATATAAAGCCCAAACCTCTACCAGGAAGTTCAATCTTCAATACGATAATCTTTCAATATAACATTCGACTCTAGCTTGACATTTGTCCCTTGGTTGTCTTAGCCCATAGTTTATCAAATTTATCAATTTATCAATTGATTTTATCATATTCCTCTACCAGGAAGTATTTTTCATATTCCTTAATATTAGTTTATCAAATTTATCAATTGATTTTATCATCAAAATTTAAGACAACAGTCTTTTCCTTTTTGATAATGACAACCGATTGATGAAGGGTTTAAAAGGCTTTACTTGATACATATCTTTTTAAAAAAATATAAAATTTAATCTAATAACATCGGTATTAAATTGTATCAAGTAAAAGATATTATCAAGTGAAATATAACTTAAATATAATTTTGCAAACATCCTAATATTTTAAATATCATATTATTTATTCATCATTACATTTAGTCATATCTTCTCCCCCTTTATCGTTAGCAAATACAAAGTGTACATCAATAATCTAATTGTGTGAAGATGAAAATAGCTTTGATATCATGGTAAATAAAGAATCTCAAGATTAAGTCACCAAAAATAAATTCAAATTATAGAGACAAAGAAGTACAAGTTATGAATATCAAAATGACATAAGAAAAATATATGATAGATCATAGGTCATGAGCACCATGAATTGAAGAGAAATATAAATTACAGAAAATCAAGAAGTCATAAAATCTAACATAAGTCATAAATACAAACAGAATTTATAAATCGTATGTCGGGATATTTCTTCCCCTCTATCACTAGTAAAAGGAGGGGCACACACATGAACTAAAATGACAATGATTTTATAAAATATTCATTAAGTTTCAAGAAAGATTCAATAATCGCATGATATCAAGAAAGAAAGTTGAAGTAGTCAACTCAAGAAATCAAGAAAATTGAAGACATGAAGGATTTAAATCATCATCAGAATACTTTCTGCTTTCATCATTAGCCAAAAGAAAATTGGGGAACAAAGTATAAAATAACTATAATAGTATGTTAAACACTATATTTCCTTAAATCATTGACATTGAGTGACAGCTTCTCCATGTATAATTGTCACTTATTTCATCATCAGAATGTCTCTTATACCATGAAATTAAATATATCAAATATATGAATCATCTCTTTTACAATCAAAATTTTCTTAAGATTGAGCATATAAATTTTTAACATAATCTTAAGCATAAAATATTTACATTTGAACACTTTAAGATATATATATATTCGGGGGATTCTCGGAGAGAGGAGGTTCTAGTAAATCCATGTTTCATTGCAAAGAATACCAAAAGTAATATTATCAACTTCATCTATGATGAAATTTAAAAATCTTTTCATTTTACTAGTGAATCTTTTCATTTAGTAGATCAAACATATCACCTACAAGATGTGTTTATGTCCTAATTTAATTATTTATGTTGTCTTTAACAAAGCTACGTACAATGAACTAACAAGCTTAGTGATATACTATCAATTATTTTTTAATAATTTGTACTTAGAGGCAAATCTCTATATAATATAGTTAGTTCTTGCATTTCTAAGTATTTAATGCCATATAATAAGGTTGGATGTATTACATATACTATTATATTTTCCTTGGGTATCTTCACTAAATGTGACATATCCTTAATCCTGGCTAGTGAGTTAGGAATTTTAATCATGTGTTTTGAGCTTTCATTTTCAAGGTATTATCTTGCGTTTCTAAATTTATTTTAAAAAATATATCTACAAAAAAGAAAACATTGATTTTGGTACTCATTTAGCTTTAGGTCTTTCAAGATTAGAATTATCTTTCTTGCCTTTTCATTTTAGAATCCAAACTAGTTTGAAATGTTTATATCTCTTAAAAGAATATGAGTAAACACAATGGACATATTTTCTATAAAAAATTTTCAAATGGATATTAAAAGTATTTTTCTAAATTAATTTTATTTTGAAAGAAGTTTTTATTGAACAACCACTTAGATTTGAAAATAATCTTTATTCAACTTATATTTATAAATTTTCCAAGATACTTTACAAGTTAAATCAAGCCTCAACACTTAGTATAAAAGACTTAACTCTTTTTTAAATCAAAATAAATTTTTAAAAGATAAGGTCAATGTCATATTATTTATTAGACATTTGAATAATGATATTCTTATCATTCAAATTTATGTCAACCATATTATTTTTTATTTAAATAATGAATCATTATATAGTCTTCTATTAAGAGTATGAATCAATATAAGCTTAATGGGTGATTTAGGATTATAAATTAAATAATTAAATGCTAAAATTTTCATTAGTCAAACTAAGTATATTCAAGATCTACTTAAGAGATTTAACATAGAAAACTGTAAGACCATCAATACTCTAACGAGTTTTTTCATAAAACTAAATTTAAATAATGAAGGGAAACACTTTAATCAATAGATCTAATGATAAAAAAATTATTATACCTTACTACTACTAATTATTATGTTCAATGTAAGTCTTTATTCTAGGTTTTAATCAAATTCTGAAGTAGTCCACTTTAAAGTCATAATTTTTTTTAAAATCCTTAAAAGGAATACCATCCTTAGGACTAGGTAACTTGAATATGATAATTTTTATTTAATTGTTTATGTTGATGGTGACTTTGTAGGATATAGAATAAATAGAAAAAATACCTTTGTAACTTATAAATTCCTACATCATCCAAGAAATAAAATTCTATCACATTATATATAGTTGAAGCAAAATATGTTGTGATAGGTGTATAATATGCATAGGTGATTTAAATAAAGTACACTTTAGAAGATTATGAAGTTTATTTGAAAAATATCTTTATAAAATATGATAACACTAGTATAATTTGTTTAACAAAAAAATCTATTCAACATTCTTTGACAAACATATTGATATTAGACATTGCTGATTATATTAGTAATCATACATATCATTAGACTTGATTGACACAAACCATCAATTATTAGATATCTTTATAAAATTCCTAAGTGAAGAACGATTTAATTTTATCATAAGGGAATTAGGCCTAGTAAATTTTATTGAATAATGGTATATGTCCTTAACTAGGATAGTAGATGGCAGAAGGAGAGGACTATTTGAGGTTGCAGTATTATTACTAGTAATTTGAATCTGACTTGAAACTCTCTAAGTTATTCTAAAACCCTAAATCCTTTATCTATTCACTCATACCCAATCCCAGATGACCTCCATCTACCCTAATCCCCTTCAACAAACTCTTCTTCTCTCAAAATATCATTCTCACCCTAACCCTCTATTGGAACATAGGATTTTGATAACAAAATTAATTGATGAATTTGATAAATTAATATGCTTTCAAAAAAAGTGATGTAGAAAATATTTTAATCATAGACTCATGCCACAGAAGAGTTAAATATCGAGTAGAAGAGTTGAACGTTGTATTGGAAGATTATCATGTAAAAAATTTGACGTCGAGCTAGAGAATTAATTGATATGCTAAAAAATAAACTTCATACTAGAGGTTTGGGCATAATGTCAAGGATCAAATATCATGTCAAAAAATCAGATATCATAGTGAAGCCAATATGCCAAAAGATTTAGGTGATATGCTAGGGAATAAAGTGATGTGTTGGAGGTTTAAACGAAGTATCAAAAGATCATATGACATGCCAAAAGAGTAAACAATATGCTGAATGCTTCAAAGATATATCGGATGAGTAGTTGATTTGTCAAGGCCTTAATCAAGATTATTTATATTAATTAGAGCTAATTTTGATTCAAAATAAACATAACTTATCATGAAAGTCACTAGGCTTAAAGTTGGACTGAACTGTGTATGTTAGAAAGCCAAACTAATCGCTTAAACTAGTCAGGGGTAATGGTATCACTAGGCCTAAGTGATGGTACTGCTTATATTAATTGAGAAGCATTATTTATTCTTTATCAATCTTTCTAACCATAATAGTGGTAGTACCACTTAGAGTGGTGATGGTATCACTTAGAATTTAAATTTTATGATGGTAAATTTGTTGAATCCAAATTTGTAGCTCATCAAAAGTTACGATGATAATACCTCTCAATATTTATGGTAGTACCACTAGTATCTAAAAAAATTAGGGATTTAATTTTTTATTTTATTTTTAAAATCTTTTAGTGCCTATAATTATCACACTCGGGTTTGGTTGATGAAGCATTTATTTTTAAGTTTGTGAAGTATCATAGCTCTCTTTTTAAGCATTATTTAAGTCTTTTCCTTTCTCTTAAATTTAGTTATGATACTAAGTGGTAAGAGATGATATGTCTCTTATAAAAGAGTGAGTACAAATGCTCTCCCAAACACTGAAAGATATAACAAGGGTAGTTGATATTCACCTATTGGAAGTAAGATTGGTAATGAAAATCGATGACCTCGAGGGAAAAGAAATTATGAGTAGATATCAAGAATGAACTATTATAAATCTACTTGCATTTTTTCTTCTGCTTTTTTTTTGTTGCTGCCAAAAGCATCTTTAGAAGCTATTTAGTCTAACAGTAATTTATAAAAGATATCTAGTAGATGTAAGCAGGAAGAAGGGCTGTTAATCTTGCAAACTACTTCCTTTCTTTCTCTCCTCTCCTCTCCTCTTAGCCTAGGGTTGCCTGACCTCTCAAAAGGGGACATGATTTGGATTATTTAGAGATGCTTTAGATGGAGCTCTCTTCTTAAGGGTATAGTCCTAGCAAGGTTAGGACTTGGAGAGTTCTAATGCCTTTAGGATATAGAGCTAGACATATTCCAGTTAGATTTGACCTCTATGAATTTGATTTAAGCTCGAGTTGGGTCCAGTCATATTGGATTTGAATTAGAGTTCAAGTCAAAATTAGGTTAAGTCAAAGTTGGGTTGAGATGAATTGGACTTTAATCAGAACTCGATTTAAGCCAAATACAAGTGAGGCCTAATCTAACTTGAATGTGCTCTTTTAGCTTGAGATTTGGACTTGGTTATCTTTTGGTTCCTCTTCTTCTTCTTGCTACTACTAAAGGCCTATTTTGAAGTTATTAAGACTAACAACAAGTTGGAAAGATCTATGTAGTAAGGTGGCTATAGGCAAGAAGAAAGGCTATTGATCTTGCAAACCACTTCTTGTCTTTCTCTCAGCTCCTCTTAACCTAGGGCCAGTTGGCTTCTCAAAATGGAGCATGACTTGGATTTTTTTTAGATGCTTTAGATGAGGCTCTTCTCCCTCTTCTATAGCTGAGGTCTTAGTATATCTTTGAGAGTCTTAATGCCTTTAGGATATGGAGAGTCCTAATACCTTTGGAACTTGGAGATAGACCTATTCTAGTTGGAATGACCCTTGGATTTGATTAAGTTTGAGTTGAGTCTAGTCACATTAGATTTGAATTGAATGAGTCCAAGTTGAGTTGAGCCAAATTGGACTTCGATGGAAACTTGATTTGAGTCAAATTTGAGTGAGACTTGGTCCTTGCTTAGTTTAATCAAGATCAAATTAGAGTTTGATTGAAAATTTAATTGGGCCGAATTGGAGTATGACTCAAACTCTACTGGATCGTTTCTAATAAAAAATAATGATTTTCAAAATGATTTTTTATGATTGGATAAATTTATGGGTGTATAAATCTTATATGTGTTTAAGGAAGTTAATAGCATCCATATTGGTTCGCTACTTATAAAAAAAAATTGTTAAAATTACATGTCATCGGATATTAATAAACAAAGAAAAAACTAGAAACTAACATAACATTTGCATAGTTTGGCAACCCTTGCTTAGATTTACGAAAAAAAATATAGTCTTCAATATATAAAAAAATTAAATATAAAGAATATCTCTTCTTGATTTAACCCAAACTAAGTTTGAATCTCTCACAAATCTTATCACATCTTCCCGTCTTTACTAAAAGTTGAGAGCACATTAAGATGTATAGCATCTTAAATACAACTTAGTTAAATTCTTAATCCTTCGATAAGGCTTCTTAAATACTTACCCATCCTACTAAGGCTTACAACAAGGACAAATTACTATGATGAAAAAGATACGAATTGAGGTCGATGAGGTTCATTTTGATGTTGAGCAGGAGGCAACGAGAAAAAATAACTAAAGGTGTCTAAAAATACCCACAAACAGCAAAATATTATTTTTTTTTTCAATTTAACTTAAAAACCTTAAGTTTCTTTAAGAATCGTTTTTCATTAGACCATTGATACGTATCTGTTGTTTACTGTGATATGTATATCTTATTCAAAATGGTTGTTTCTCTTTGGTTATTTTCTTCGAATTTGTTATTTTGTTATATGTTATGTGGACATATCTTTTATCCCTTGCTGCTTGCATGTAACAAACAAACTCCTTAGGGTGATACATTGGCCATTTTGTCCAAGAACAGTGTAATGTTAAGATTCTATCGTTTTGGATCAAAGAGACTATTGGTAAGATTCTATATTCTATTAGAAGTTGTGTCAATCATTTGAAAGAATATATATAAGTGTAAAAAATACTGTTTTGGGAAGTTTTGCTTCCCAAAGAATGGGGGGAGGGTGGTCCGGGTCTCATTCCACACATGAAGCGTGAGCGCTTATGAATATAAAACTTTTTTAAAATAAAATGAAAGTTAATTCTAATGAGATAAAAAGAGAATTTTATATACGAATAAATATAAACAAATCATTATATATAGCGAAATTAAATAAAAATTATAATCAAATAGGACACCAAGATTTACATGAAAAACTTCTCTAACGTAAAGGATAAAAAACCACGAGGCAAGGCAAAAAAAATTCATTATAAAAATAATGAAAGTATAAATTTTAGTTTTTTGTCCAAACAAGTAATCATAGCAAGAATCTACTATAGATCTGATTTAACCTGAGATGAGAATATTGTTTGGATGATTGAGAATAACTTCTGCGTTATTTTTGTCATCTTTTATTTTTTTTTCTTTTATTTTTTGCCATTTGCTCCTTTTTTTTGAATCGCATTGCTATTGCAATTTTCTACTTCTATTTTGTAACCACCGTACCCCCTTTATTAAATCTAGGTTTAGGTTAAAAAGAAAAAAAGACTATGGGTTGAAGCAATAAACTGTGTGCCCAACAAATTCCTAATGTCGGAGACATAGCTATTCTCCACAAAACTAGTTTTAATGTGTATAAAACATCATTTCTGTTTTACCTTTCAGTATCCTCGGTGGGTTACTTTTTAACTTTGTACTTTCAATTTGAAATTTCTAATTTAGATTTATCATTTTAATTAATGGAAAAAAGAAAACCCACATCCAATGCATGGGTTTGTTGATGAAATGTTTGTAGTATGTTGACATCTTACTATGATGAAATCATTATTTGGACCTATTCAATGACTACTGTTACCAATATGCGAAATTTCTTGAATCAAGAACAAAATGATTTGTCCAATTCCTATGAAGCGATGGCGCTTCAACAAGTCAGTCGTTTCATTGCCACATGAAGAGACTTGGCTGAGCCACAACCTCGACCATGATCGATGCAATTGCAGCTTCAGTTACAGTGAAAAAATAATGAAAGAACCATTATTACAAACTGAAACCCTTTGCCATCCAATTCAGCAAAAAAGGGGACCCCCCTTAGATCATAAACAAAGATGAATTCTAACTCTTAACTTCGGAATAATCTACAGGAACAAAACTACCATTGCTCCTCTTTTTTTTTTAATATGTATTCAATAAAGAAGAAAAAAAAAAACAATGAATCAAGATCATCCAATTCATTGCTTTCAAAAAAAGAAACAGTGAATTAGAAAATTGGAGATCACATGTACAATTGTCTAGTGTCGAGAACTGTATGAGCCTTCTGTAATCTTGGAGATCTTCACTTCTTTCAAAAAAGAATCAGTGAATTATAAAATTGGAGATCACCAGTAAAATTGTCTAACGAGGAGAACTGCATGAGCCTGCTGTAAACTCATATAAGAAACCATCCCAGTGCCTCAAGCATGACATCCTTTACCATGGTTGCTGATCTTTTGGGATATTCATCTTTTCAGAGTTGTCTTTGTCAGAAGAATATCTCCTTTAGTACTAGGAGGACTAGCATAACGAAGCACATTATCACAAGGATGGTAGCACACATAACCATTCCTCCTTTTCTCTGTGTTCTCTCTGCCTGTTAGTCAAAAAAATTCCCACGTAATTATAACTACACTATGCAAGATGCAAAGTACAAACAAAGAAAAAAGAGCAGACTGTTAAGTAACGAATAGGTAGCCCCTCTTTTGTTAGTAAGAAAACTACACTTACACCTAGATATTGAGGTTGCAGTTTTAATGGTCAAGAAAAAAAGCTCTATTGGTATCACCAAAAAAGAATATTGTGTTATGTTGAAATCTTGTCTTGTTAATGTCATTATCACACACACACACACAGAGAAAGAACCTTCTGTAACTGCTTGTAGCCCTCTTCCACTGTGGATGCGACATTCTGAATATTATACTCGATTCGATCAATGATTGTTCCCTGATTAGAAAAGCCATTTCAAATTTCACTGACAAAGAATGGGAACCATGTCTGACTCATGTTTTAAGAAATACCTGATCTATCACAAGGACAGAGAGATCCTTCATTATCTGTGCAAGTTCGTTTACTGATTCCACAACCTGAATTACAAAATGAAAGTCCAATGACAAGGTCATTCAACAACAGTCATAAGGGCGATTGGATAAGCAGGAAAACTGGTATATGGAACTGTGCCAACTTGTGATGGAGTTAGAACTAAATGTTTTACCTGTGCAATTTCTCTCTCCCTCTCTCTTGTAAATGCCTCATTTCTTTTCAGTTGAGACATCTGATGTTCACTGAAGCCCTGCACAAAGCAGCCAAAGATAAAATATTAGTCAATAAGAAGATAGGAAGTATATATGGTGGAATACATGAGAATCTGAAACAATCAATTAAAAACCAGAAATATTTCAGGGATTCAGGAAAAGTTTTGCACTCTAAGTTCAGTTTTAACCAAGAATTTGGTGACAAAAACAGATATCAGAAGAATCTATCATATATGAGGTACATCACAGATAATTTGGTTACGCTTATGAATCCTTTCTTGATAGCTATATATATAAAAGACACAAACTGTGTAGAATCACTAGAGGTCATATAAAACTTAGCCCTTAGTGCAACTGAGAATAAAACAATATCTTGCAGATAGATATCAATCTCCATTCTTTTGTCCCTATCACTGATGAGATCAGCACAAGGAATGCCTAATATTCTTCCTATTTCGACTTGACTTTGGAATACCCAAGTATTCATTACTGGACTTCATTACATCTGTCATCAAATGAGTTGTTAATTATGTGGTTAGGTTCAGGAAGCAACTTTAGAATTTAAATCGAAAAAGGTTAAACAACATCATGATGGACCAAAACTGAGTCCCTGACTGTTGATGCATAATATAACTTCTAATTACAGCATAAAGCTAAAAGAAAAAGAGCAGAGAAGTATACCACATCAACAAATACATCATCTTCCATGTTAGACATAGTTCCATTTATATTCATATCAAAATCCAAGCCATCTTGACCCTGAAAGGCAGAAAAAACAGAACAAAATTATTAAAGAATTACTGAACATAAAAAAAAGGCAAACAAAATATTATTTATATCAGGAGTTCAACAAACCTCCTTTTGCTCTCTGAGACGCTTTAAATAAATTGACTGCTTTTTTCGCAGCTGCATTGAGAGATTCTGAAGATCTGTTGCAAGTGATCTCTGCAACAATGGTACACTTCTCTTTAGGAGACATTTATGAGTATCAAAAAAATGATAGAGATAACCAGCTAGTCTTATGCAAAAATATTACAACTCATAATGCAGAAAATGAAAACCTTTTTTCATTTGCTTTTTCACAGAAATGTTGGCTGGATATGAATGCTTTCAACTAGAATGTTAAACAGGATACCAGAGTACAGAAACAAAACAGCAGATAACTAATAAATGTGGTCGTACCTGAACATTCCTTCTAACATTTGACTCTTCAGAAGGCCCACTAGGAGATAACTTCATCAGTCGTTTCTCAGATCGCTTCAATAAATCTGTTATTTCATGGGTAAGAACCTCAATTGCATGTTGGTCTTCTTTTCCATCTCCAAAAGAAGGCATTAAGGCCTTCTCATGAACTTTGACTAACTCTGATATTTTTGTTCGAGCACGTTGCATATTTGCAGATATTTCTTCAGAAAGATCCACCCATGCTGGAGGTAAACCAACCATAATATGCCCTCTACTGCATAAGGCAACGAAAATAACTTATTAATGACAAGAACAATAGATGAGAATCAATTGAGAAAATATGAAATTGCAACAACACCATTTTGTCATCTCATGGTGCAAACAGGTTTTGTTCAAGGCATGCCAACCTCATGCCGGTATTTTCCTGGACATACAGTAATTCAAGAAAAATCCTAAAACCTAATTGGATTTTCCAAAATTTAGGATACAAAAAATTCTAAGGACAGTGATGCAAAACATGGAACAATGAATCTAAGATGGCATGTATTCAAAATTTGAAATACTACTTATTAAAGAAGTAAAACAAAGTATTGTGTCATCCTATGATTCCAGTGCATATGTGCAAATTAACCTGTTCCTGTGAACTTTATAACATTATGGACAGTGATGCAAAACCATCCATCTTGGTTTTCTTGGGCATGGTACCTGGTGCTACAATCATAATTAAGATACAAAATCACAAAGGGACTTCTACGTTCACTTGAATCCTGGAAAGCTAACAAAATTGGTTTGTGCTCTCACCATGGAAACTAAAAGTTTACGGATTTAGACTCTTATTTTGGTCTGACTGAATAAACATTTCGAAACTGACATGAAATTTCCCTTCCAGTTATCGATGAAATATTCCTTTTTGAACCAAGGGAAAAGATCAGAGATCAACTCCAAATAGGGATCTTCTAACAAGGCTGTCTGCAAGACGAGGCTGGATGAGCAGGCTAACTGCCAGGAAGTGGTCCGACTATAGGCAATTACTGTGACAGTGACAGCATATATTGAAGTCCATCATCCGACCATTAAAACAAGGAAAACGGTTACTCATTGCAGTTATTTGACTCTTTGGGCACAATTGATGAGCAACAATAAGATGATGAGACATTTTCTCTCTGAGATTTTGCACTTCATGAGTTCTGCAAACACACTCGTGATATGGACAACAATGCATGTCTCTATGAGGGTGGCAATATGGATTTCATGTTCTCAATGTGCAGGCACAAACAAGTGGAGCACAGACTCAGAAATATCTCACTCATGCCTCCCAAGATGAAGTTCATGGTGCATGTGGATTCACACGATTTGTTTATGGTTGCAAAGATAACATCAATTGTGAGGTGGTTGATGACTATGGGTATGGAATTAGTACTAGTCACAAACTTCAGAAGCTATGATTCATCAACTCTGATAACAAATTTCCCTACAAAGTTGTTTGCTAGTATTTTATGACTGGAGGCTTAAATATGTTGGTTAGCTTTTAATTTCAGTAATCTTGTTATGAAATCAGCATTAGCCACAATCTAGAGTAGCTTTGACACATCAACTTTACAAATGGATCAAGGAAGCTGTTTGCTGACTTTGATGGCTAAGTCAATAATTTCATGTTGATGACATCAATAACTGAGGAATGGCTTGGTCTTCTTTTTAATATCGATCCACGAGCTCATAGTTTTTAATGGAAACAACATGAAGCAGTTCATGATTTAGTCATTAAAACTCTAATCACTAGATCATAAAGCAGCAACCTTACCATGATTCTAAGGCTTAGTCTCAATCAAAGATCTAGTTCAAAATTAGAAAATCAATAATCGAAGTCATTCCCAAAACATCCTCCCAACAACAATAGTTGTGATGTGATCACTGATAGCTGTAGACCGTTGCATTGACTATATAAGACAGCATAATCGTTTTTTATACCAATGACAAGAAATAAAATTTGAATAGTCTAGGAAATTTAAACTCTAATCACTGAGCTCACAAAGGTGCAACCTTACCATGATGCCAAGGCTTACTCTCAATCAATGATCTAGTCCAAAATTGAAAAATCAATAATGGAAGTCCTTCCCACATCATCCTCCCAACAATGATAGTTGTGATGGGAAGTGATAGCTGTAGACCCTTGTGTTGACCATATAAGATAGTATTATGGGTTTTTATGCCAATAACCAGAAATAAAATTTGAATAGTCTATCTCAAGATATTGACTGCTCTATTTTGTGTTTCAAAAAGCATCTTCATGATTATCTTTTCTTTTCTTTTCTTTTTTTGTGTGTGTGCAAATAGTAAGTCGTAAAGGCAGGATTTTTACTAGCCAAGCTAGCTAGTACCTTCATATATATATGATGCTTTATTTGTTGTGGACGTTGGAAAGGTGACTCTAAGGCATACAATGATATAATCCTAATCTATGCTACAACGGTAAAGCTTAAGTTAGATATATCTGCGTCATAAGCAAACATTTAGAATCAGTAGAACATATTGAAATTGATTTGTTGATATGGCTAAGGTATTAACCTTTTAATTGTTTGCCGTTTTGCAAGACAATGTAAATGTGATGGTTGCTGGTAGATATGTTAATTACATAGTTTCACATTGCCACTGGAAAAATTGAACAGGTACTCTATACTCAAGAGGCTGATATATGAGGTGATGTGGAATATTGAAGTAAATAGGAAAACGAGTATTAATGTAAAAAGGATGACATGATGATGATATTTCTAGTCATGTAAAGGAAGCGTGTAATTTGGAGGGTGGAACAGACACTTGGTTTAAAATTTTGAGGACTTCAGTACAGCAGGAATGGTGATCTATGAATATTTCTAGCCATGAACCAAGCAAGACTGCAATTTAAGTATAAGTTAGATAGATTACCAATACTCATGTGGAGCATCAGAGGATCTAAAATCCAGCAAATTATGTGAAAAAATGCATGAAACGTCAAAATGATATGGAAAACAAGGATAAAAAAGGAAAGCAAGGGCAACCCAGTGCACAAGACACCCATTAATGCGGGATCTAACAGGGCCAATGTATCAAAAAGGAGGAAAATGTAAAATTATACTGGATGGGATCCAAAAGGTAACATAAGAAAGCAGCAGATCACAGGGAGTTGGCTCAACAGGAACCTGATTCATACCTGGAATTGCCCGGGTCTTCCGTGCTAACGGGAGCATAAGACCGATTGGGATGGAGAAGCGAAGTGCTCACCATTTCGATTACCGGACCACCACGCCCCGCCGAAGAAGAGGCCGACGCAGATGAGGAAGGGCCAGCATGGGAGGGAGAAAAAGAGGCCATCGGCACCCGAACGCTTCGTAAGGCGTCGCGGTACTTCTTGTACAGTGGCGTCCGATTCCTTGTCGTCATTGCGTAGATCTCCACCCCGAACCTCCCAGATTCGGCAATGAGACACGCGATCCACGGTTTCGAGTCGAATCTAGACGCAAATAACAGAACAACTCTTAGTTTCTTGGCGAGACAAAAGCAAGATCGGCAGCGGCGCCAACGGTTGGAAGCGGTGCCTCCAGCGAGGGACTCAGTGGTGGAGGTGGAAATGGTGGTAGTAGACGGGTCGATCGTCGTCGGAAAGGGCAGCAATGTCGGATCGATCAATGCGCCTGCCCCTCCGCTGCGGCCGTGAGCGGAGGAGGAGGTCGGAAATATTTTGGAGTTGGCGGCTTTGGGTTGACAAACTTGAAAGAACGGCGCCCGGTGGATGAAATGGAAGTTACGAGGATGATGTGCAGATGCATTTTTTTCGCGCATTCACCAATGTCGGTTTTGGTTGCTGGGAGACGAATATATTTTCGAAGCTGCCATCATATATATCTTAAGAAAAGGCTCCTCCTACACGAATCACTTACCTGCCTGACCGGTAAAGGAGGCGACGGGTGGGGCGAGGTGGCAACGGACGGGCCCACCTATTAGTCCTGTTTGCGTCTCCGATCACCAACGGATGCCTGTCGGACGGTAAGAAAAATCAGGTGAAGGATTCATCCCGCCATAATAATATGATGATAAAAAGAAAATTAATGTATTTAATTTCTGTGAGTCGATTAATACAATAAAGCGATTTGTCCATCTAATCCGTAATACATTTTATGATGAAAAAAATAAAGGGCGAATTTCCCAGAAATATTTCTTTCTCTTTTTTTTACTTTTCGCAAGAGATGCTCTTATTTTTCATATGCTTTTGGTCGTATCCTTTTTTATCATATTTCTTATAATATCTTTGATAAGATATAATAATTTTTTTTATAAATTGATTCATAGGATAAATCGTTCTAATTTTTCTAAGTTTTAAATAAACTTTTAATAATTTAAATGAGACATCAGTCGTCCCCAAAAATACAGCTCTCCTCGGAGATTGGAGGAGAACAAAGAAAAGCCTCACATGGTTAGCAAGGTTGTGAGCAGCGATGTTCGAGTCCCTATTTACATGCTCAAAACTAAAAACATCGACCCTATTGCCCAGATGAAAGATATCAGCACATACATTTCGCACACACCATGGAACAGATACTGATCCTATACAAATTAGAATGGCCTCTAGAGAATAATCTGACTTGATGAGAACTTTGGACAAATTGAATTGATCAGCTTTCAGCAGACCTTCCCAGATGGACCAGATCTTGGCGTGAAGCAAGCTTGCAGATTGGTGAATGTTGGAGCTCTCAAAGATGGTGTTCCCTGATGGTCCACCTCCTAGCCTTAGCCTATGCTCCCTATTATTGACCATGGCCCCCGACTCATATTCTGACCCTACTCAGTCGTCTCTTTGATACTTACCTTTGAGTAGGAGGAAGAGGAGAAAGAGAAAGACAAAAAAAAGAAGAAGAATATAATATTTATATTCATTTAAGAAAGAATAATTTTACAATATTAAACATTTTTAAAATAAGATTATAAATAATAAAAAGGATTATAAACATTAATCTCCTTTCCAAACCACAAAATAAACATCGCCAAAAACTAGCCTGTAATCCGAAGAAATTACATCTACATGGGCAGAGTGCAAACAGTCTACCATAGCGTATCTCCATTTTTTACCACTAAATCTGGCTACAATATTTCAGCGACAAAATACAATGTGTCAACCACCCTCTTGCTAGGAGTCGATGCTCTCCATGTTGACTGCAGCATCCTCCATCATGACATTTGAAGGGGTGCCGCTACTGTTCTCGATTGCTGCTGCTGGATTGTCACCCTGCAAGCTAGCAGGATCATTTGGATGAGAAAGGGCGACCATGGTTACCTCATCAGTGTTGACATCCATTAGCTTGCGCTGCTTTCGGGTCCTTTGTAACCCTAAATCCTTGGATGAACTTGGAGTCAGATCTCTTGCTGCGGCCTGCAGATCAACTGGTCCTCCAGATACTTTTGAAGCTTGCAACATCTGTAGCCGATAATCAGTTTCTGGACGCCTGCACACTTTTCTCAGTGGAACTATCTCCTGGAATCAGAAAAGAATTATATTTTCATGTGAATAGGCCGTAAATTTGGTTTATACTTTTATTTGCAATAATCATGCCAACCATTCTTAGCGATGGTTATAAATGAGACAGCAATCGTTCATGTCAAGCTAAATGGTTAAATTAAGAAAAATTAGACAATATGGAAATCAATCATCCAATCACTTTTGTCTCAATATTTATGCATATTAAAAGACTACTAAAATAAACTACTTCAAGCCCCAAAACACAAAAGAAATAAAATTCATCTTTAGCACATCATTGAAGCATCCAAGGCAAAAGAAAAGGCATATAAATGATTGCCAAAATGAGGCAACAGAAGGAAAATTAGATGAGACGAAGCTCTAATCAACTGGCAGCAAAAGTATTCTAGCAACCTTGAAATCCATCTAGTGATAGTATCAAGTATAACAGCATAAATGAGTTAGGGTTCATAGCCTCCCTAATCATCCCTATTACATTCATCATCCTTTGCATCCTCTTCTCAACCAAAACCCAATCTTCCACGAATCATCCTGTCATATGCTTATCATACATGCTATGACTCAGGAGTCAACAAAGCAAAAATAATCAAAAGGATGAAAGATATTTTGTATTTGCAACTACATGTCATCTATCAGATTCACACGATCAGTACAGAAGACAAACATACAGTACCTCAGACTGATCATGATCATAACGAACAAGGAATCTACATCGGCATCCACGTATATCATGTCTTCGTCTTTGTACATCAAGAACATGGGCATCAAAATAAAGAGCCTGTTCTTTTCCTTCCTGCAAACTCCACATGGTAAACCTCAATTAAAAAAAGTAAGTATATTATATCAACTGCTTCTGAAATCATCAAATTGCAAATTTAAGTACCATTAATGTTTAATTAAATTTCAGGCTATGTCTTGCAACAATATCTAGATTACCCAATACAGGATATGACAGGTTCTTCAAACCAACTGACACGTGTCAAGAAGCCAGCATTCCTTTACAATTACAATGGAAATGTAAACAATACTCTCAAAATCTACAAAAGAGACCAAATGAGTGCCTTTTCATGCAAAGATTCTTCAAAAGAAGGAAAGGTTGAATTTTTAATTAAATTTCAGGCTTCAAGTCTCAAGTGATTGAAGCAAACCAATAGAATTCATAAAGGATCTAGAAATGATAAAGCATTACAGGGTTGAAAAAAAAAAATAATTTTAACAGCAACAAGGACAAATGCTTTTAAAAATTATAATGAATTGAAGGCACACTTACATAGGAAAGCATGCATTCCATAACATGTTCAAGCAGAACCAATCCCATAATTCCCACAAAACTTGTTTACAATATCATGACCCAAAGACCACCACAGACCATTGCAACATGGTTAAAGCAGAATTATCCTTTTCAGACCACATCCATGAAAAAAAAAAAATCTAACAATGAGCTCCCTTATTTTCCATTCAAACATCCTTTTCAAAAAGGGAAGAAAACAAAAAAGACACATGATTTTCTATTGAAATTATGTAAATTTACAGAGATAAAACAAAAAAGAAGAAAGAAGACAATCATAGCAAAAGTTAATGCTTCTATTCCATAGTAATAGATCATGATGATTATAATATTTCCAAACATATGGGACATGAGCTTGTAAATTGTAGTACTTCACATTGCATACTGTATTTTAAAAATTAACAAATTCATGATCTGAACCACTACGTATCAAGCAAGCAAAACAAGCAATGGGAAATTTTGAAAAGGAGTCAATTAAGTTTCATAAGGAGGGTCTAAAACTCTACTTGCTTAAGAATCACAAATTACAACATCCTGTATAACAATGTACTTCAGGTTGAAATTCCATAATAATTTATCAAATGGAGATCATCCTACCAAACATAGAATAGCTGACAACACCTGAAAACATAGGATGAGGTCTCCTGGAAGTACAGCAACACATTCAGCAGCTTCACATGGAAGTGATCGCTGCCTAACACATCTGCGTACATTGATCCACTCATCTTCTTCCACACCAAATCCTGAGAATCGAACCCGAACTTCCTGAAAAATGCAAATATTACGAATTCAAAATAGGTTACAAGTCTGTTCCACTTATTCATGGTGCACAGAAACCTTTACCATCAAATCCAGCTAAGAACAAAGTTTGTCAATCAGTTAGAATAAGATATAATCTTCCTTTTCATCAGAAAATATTTAGAATTTCTAATTAATAGCATGTCATAAACGCAAACAGCACAACGAAAAATTTAGGAGTGAAGTTACTGCAGACACTGCCTCAACATACTGTTTTCAGTAGCAAGAACTGTAAATATGACAATGCCAAGGAACAAAGGCTAAAATTACCGGATCAGCTGTGTCAAACATTCGGTGTGAAAGAAAGGCTGAAACATCATACCTGCATATGAAGTCATGATTAGATCATCTATAAAAATCAGAAGATAGTTACCAACACATATCAAGCAGTTAGTCATTAACGATAAGTAAACATGTTTGGTAACAGATTTTGTGCCAAAAAAATTAAATTATTTAAAAAAGAGAACTTAGGTGCCAACGAACAATCACACCAGCAATTCAACTACAATGTTCACAATGCACCACAACTGTCCATTTAAAAATGTTAAATAGTGTTGAGGTAAAAGCACATTTGATGATCTTAATAAAGGCGATGTCTCAACAAAGGTTCTAAAAACCACCATAGTTATCGAGGTCCCGTTTTTATGGGTCCAACAGCGATAAGTATAGTATTTGACTGTCACCACTTCCTTATGGCTGGTAAATTTACCTAGGGTAATCAAATACAGAAATAGATACATTAGACACTTTAAAAGCTCTTTCCCTCATCTCTTCACCCATCTCTCAATTTCAACCGAATCTTTCGTCAACTCATCACCACACACTTAATCTCATTCTTCGATCTTCATTTTTCTCAAATCCAAGACTAATAATTTTAAGGAACTGAAAGTTTAACCTCAAGAAATCATCTCATTTTTTAAACAAAAAAGGTAAATCTGAACCACGAATTTAAAATCAAGCATTAGTTTCCCCTAAAAACAGTTTAAAACTTCAAAATTGGGTGGTAGTTTCTCCTTAAAGTCATGATCTCATGGATTTAGATATACTTAATGTTTCTTTCTCAATTTTAGAGTGAACATGTCCAAAATTCTCATGGATCCATTTGGATCCAACATAGATCCTTGTGGATGTAACAATAGATCAGATCCAGCTATTTGTATCTATCCTAGATCCGCAAGTATTCACCTTGTGGATGTGACATAGATCGGATCCAGCTACTTGTATCTATCCTACATCCGCAAGTATTCGACCTAGATTTGGTTGGATCTTGCTTAACCAGCACAAAATTGACATAGATCCGCATGGCCAGACCTGCAAGGATCTAGGCTGGATACTTGCATATTTATACCAGATCAACATAGATCATGGCCAGATCCAACCTAGATACTTACATCCACACTGATCTAGGCTGGATTCATATGGATCAGACCTAGATACTGATAGATTAATGATCAGTATACATATAAAAAGTAGATTTGTGTTGTTCCAGCCTAGATATGTGTATCTAGCCTAGGTCTACACGTATCTAGGTTCAATCTGTGTGAATCTGACCTTGATTTCTAATACTACTGTAAATTTTGTTCTGCTGACTAGGATTGACAACTTTTTGTAGGAAAATGATAGAAAGAACACCAGAGCACCAATCCTGCATGGCAATAATATGCCTATCGCTTGGATAAATGGCATCACTAGTAGTGCATCCACTGTGACTACATAGGTCAGGGTGACAAAATAACTAATCACAAATAGCATTTGGCTGATGGATTTTTCTGACATGACAAAGTGCATGAAGGTACCATTGAAAATCAAATGAACTTTCAGGAGAGAATTGGATGCCTGGACAACCTTAAAACTATAGCAAAGAACACATGAGGACATGGATAGGCATGCATATGTTAAATATAAGACTAGTGAAGATGATGTGATGACCCTGAAAGCCTGGAGTCATGTATCCTTGGAGCATCACTAAATGCATGTGAAGGCAATGAAACAGTGACCTAGAGACTCCCAGTATGGGCATGACAATGGCAATTGTAGTGGTGTTGACCCCTCCCAATTTAGTCGATCTTCCATTATGAGGCAGCCTAAGGATAGCTAGTAGGACATCTAGTATTAGGTAGAGCCAGTAGGTATGGTGTTCACTTAGTTTATTAGGCAGGAGGCCAACACTTGATATTGTCGACCTAAATTCCATGGCTTTGCAACCTCATACTACAAAACAATGATCAATAAAGAATATACCAAGGAGAAGAATACTATATAAAGAAAGCAATTACATGGTTTAATTTTTACTGCATCCCAACTAATGTAGCATGAGGTCCTTGTTCCAATCCATAATGTCCACTGCCAAGAAGCAAGGTCCTAGTATACAGCCTCTTACTCCATACAAGATTATTGATATATATATCTTGACAAGGAGATCAAAAGCAAGGATTTGAATAAATCTTTTGTGGGACCTTTGTAGTGTGACAGTCATATGCAACAACTGGTCTGACCCTCTACTAGGGCGAGTATAATAAACTTCCTGGTAAATTATAACTAAATAATAATCTTCCAAAAGTATGTTGATGCATCAAACAAGATTCACAATCCATGGGTCTGAAGAAAACAGTTTGCAGAAGTTGTCATCAACTTTAAGAATGCTGGTGAACAATTGATAAGAGTAAGACAAACATTTTGTGGAGTGTGGACCTCATATAGAGACCACTATATAGACCTAATGATGGACAGTAGTGATATCTCAATAGTCAAAAGGACAGTAATAAAGGCACAGAACATCATCACCCAATTTATAATCATCATTGGAAGCATAGACTTCCATTTTGCCCAGACCAGTACAAAACGGGTGGCACGTACCGATCCAAGCATTGATCGATACGCAGACACACCCTGGTCCGATCCACCATATAAAAGGGAAAGTAGAAAACCCTAAATCCCACTTCCATGCCACCTTTGCTTCACACGCAACCACGATTGATGCTGTCAGCCTGCGACTTCTCACTGTGACTTCTTGCCTCTATCTTCTTACTACGATCCACACCTTCGCTTCTCACGCAGGGAATCACCAACAACCACTACTTGCCACAACCTCACTGCAGACCACCATGCAAGACATTTGCCCTAATCACTTCTCAGTGTCCCTACTTTTCCTCTTCCTCATCTACCGCTTCCTTTTGTTCCTTCTTTCTTCCTCCTTCCTCCACCGTCCCTTCCCCTTGTCCCTTTTTTTCTTCCTCTCCGAAACAATGATACTTACCGATGTACTATTTGTCGGTACACTAGTATAGACCGATTCAACAAATCTGCGAGATGGGCCCGGTACCCAAATTGACAAACCTTGATTGGAAGCATGTGAAATTTCACATAAGGAGATTTCCTACTCATTGGCACCACTAGGTTTGCCATTGAATTCTTCTAAGAAAGTCCATCCATTAGAATGAAGATCGGATTAAAGATGATATTCACAGACTGATTGAACTAGCTCCTGTTATGCTGGGTCATCAAATGAAGAAGTCAGAGAATAGCAGATTTTTTCCACAAGAATTAGGATGCAGTGATTGAAAATATCATAACCGTGGAGCGACACATGTGTATTTTGTGCATATTTTTGTGTTGTGTCATTATTAAAAAAAAGGCTGAAAAGACAGACTGCAAAGGACAAGAGACAGAAAGCATATCCCAAGACGAAGAAATTTGTGTCATCCCAATATCATTGTTTGGAGATGGGACACATAGATATTTGGAGATCTTTGCATGGCAGGTTAAAAAAAATTGTGCTCGATAGACTTAGTTCAAATATGAAAATTATAATACTAATCAATATATTGTGTTAATCGTATAAGTTATATTCTAAATCCCACATACAAGAAACAGTATAACCTTACCACTAATAACAGACTGCTATAGTCTCCATAATGTGATAGTAAGGCCGAAATTAAATTACTTAAATATAGGCAATATCATTTGAGAGGTATAATGATTCTTCAAGTAACGGATAATTCATAACTTCTTATTAAATCATGATAATACTTATTCATATATGTTTATTTAGGAAAGTATGTTTCAAGTAAAATCATTACTTATTCACAGTGATTTCAATAGGTGCTCAGGCGCTCGCCTAGGCGCTCGGGGGAGGCGAGGTGAGGCCCGAGCGCCTCGCTTCATAGAGGTGCCGCCTGGGAACTCGCCGAAGCCCAGGCGCTGATAACTTCGGGCGAGTGCCCGGGTTAAACCAAGTGACTGAACCAACGTTTTAGGACTGGTTCTGTCTCCGGTGCTTTGGTTGGTTCAATCGAACCAACTAAAGCACCGATATCAGCCTTCCTCTCACGACTTCCCAACCCTAACCCTGCTCGCCGCTCTCGCTCTCGTTGCCACCGCTCGCTGCTATCGCTGTCGCTACCAATGTCGTTGCTCCCGTTGCCGTTGCTCGCTACTACCGCTGTCGCCGCTCCCACTGCCACTGCTCGCTTCTACTGCTATCGCTACCACTATCACCGCTCGTCGCTCCCATTACCGCTGCTCGCTTCTACCGATGCCGCTGCCACTGTCGTCGCTCGCTGCTCCCGTTGTCGTTGTTGCTGCCACTGTCGTCGCTCCCCGCTCCTACTCCCGCTCCTGCTGCTTGCTGCTACCGCTGCCACTATCGTCGCTCCCCGCTCCTGCTCCCACTCCCGTTGCTTGCCACTATCGCTACCACTATCGTCGCTCGCCGCTCCTGCTCCTGCTGTTGCTGCTTGCTACTGCCGTTGTCGTTGCCACTACCGTCGCTCGCCGCTACCGTTGCCGTTGCCACTACCGTCGCTCCCGCTACTACTGCTGCCACTATCGTCGCTCATCGCTCCCGTTGTCGTTGCTCTCGGTCAACAGCCTCGATCTTCCTCTTACTTACACTTTTCTCACTTCGTATACTACTAACAGTAAATTAACAATATACTACGAACTGTATACTAGTAATAGTATTTTTATTTATTAGATTAATAATATATTATTTTGATTTTAATATTGTAAATTTTTATTTATTTGAAATCATTGTTATTTTTTTTGAATTTTGAGACTTTTTGTTAATGTGATATTGTTATTTTACAATGTTTTCTTAATTTAATATCATATTTTTATTTAAATAATTATATTTATTAATTATATTATATATTTTTATATTTTAGCGCTTCGTTCGGGCGAGCGCCTAGCACCTCGGGCGTTTTTAAACCTTGGCACCTAGCGCTTTTTAAATCACTACTTATTCATATATGTTGGTTTAGGAATATATGTTTTGAGAGGCTGTCGGCACATTTACTGTAAATGCAGATATTTCATGCCAATATAACATAGGTGTTGCATCCATTTAGATGCATGCAATTAGGTTAGGGTTTATTCTTTCTTTTCTAACTCAGCCTAGATCTCTTACATTTAGACCTCATTTAAGCTTGATTTACAAAGACCAAGCCTTGATTCATGGTGATCTAACCTGGATCTAGGTCAATCACTTTATTGTTATCAATATTAATTGTATTTGAAAAAAAAAAAGATGAGAAAGAATAACACATTAGGATTTTTTTTCATTTTTTGGCCAATTCTTTGATCTTTTTCTGTACCACGGTATGTAACAATATACCATGTATCAATATGCTGGTATGTATCAAAACCATACCAATCCTAGCCTAGACTAGTACAAGTCTTACACGAAATTTAATTCCTTGATCACTTTAATTGAATGTTTTAATCAACTCTCAAGTCTTTTTTTTTCTTTTCAGTTTCTAGTTACAAAATACTAAGATAAGATGTTACAACTGTTCACACCACCAGAACACCTTATTTCAATGACACCAAATCCTTTCAATAAATGGTTATGCTACTAATCTTGTTACGAACATTATGACAATGTTTTGAGTGGAAGTACTTAACATGAGAACATCCAAGCTTAAAGCAAAAGTCAAGGTTGCATTAGTTGAAGGCATTGAAACACATAAAACTAGTGTAAGACCTCACTCTGCTAAAATCATCGTAAAACAATTGTGAGTTTTACATGTCAGAAGGCAATGCTCGTCTTAGAGCTCGACGTGGGTATGGTCAAGCAAGAAGGAAACCAAGCAAACCCCAAGCCTTTGAACTTTTGCCTTCAATCTGGCATTACCCAATTACTAAATATGAGCTCAACTGACATCAGTTAAGCCGGTTGAGATACCATAAAAGAAAAATAATCACAATGATTATCAATTAGAAAGCACTTGATTTCAGTAGGGTTGAGAGGACAATTGGAAATAAATGAGAGAAGTGAAAATAATAACATTACTACCTAGAACATAGAAAGAAACTAAGTGGTAAGAGAGAAGAATCATTCCTGACATATTGGGTAAACTGAGACAATGATGATGACTACCACTTATAATGTCTTATGAAGAGACCAGTGGTTCATATGTTTCCAGAAACTCCTTTATCAGTTCATCCAATAGGAATTAGTTCTAATTATATAAATTCTTTTTCGGAGAGGAAGGGAAAATTTGAAAGGACACGGTTAATTACAAGGTTTTCACCACAAAGGAAGGGGGATTGATATAGTTGACCCTCCACTTTTTCATAGTGGGGTCTCCAATACACTGGAAATAACCTAGATCACAAATTATGCTAAATCAGAAATCAGTTTGGTCTAGAGAAACCTAGTATCGGAATGTGCAGAAAATAAATAGAGCCTAGTATATTAAATTATATGCCTAAAACAAACCCCAACCTATCGCACTTCAGGTTATAGCATTTCTATTCAGACTTGACCCAATCTAGTAAAACGCCAACTCAAGCTTATCTAGCACATATTATTTATGGGTTGGTCCACCAAATTACACCTTAGACTATGCAACAGATACAAATGCTTTCAGTTTTGCAACTTTAAAAACAATATTCAGCATTTCAAGTAGCCTATTCATCAAAATTCCAAACAGAAATTGAATAAATCCAAAACTTTGACCAAATGTGCAATACTTCTAAAAGAAAGAGAAAAAGAAACCAAAATAACCACAATAATAAACCAGTGATTTAAAAAGGTGCTCGGGCCTCGCCTTGCCTCACTTGAGCCCAATGAGGCATCGCCTGGGCACTCGCCCAAGCCCAAGCGCCAAGCGCTTCAAGCAATCGCCCGATTGAAATAAGGCGATCGAATCGCTTAAATTTGCATTAGTTGATTCGATTGAACCAACTAACGCACGCAGTTATATCAGCGCACGAACCCGACTCCTAACCCTACACACGCTTCTCTCTCTATTTCCGCCACCGATGATTTCTCCCTCTACCTCCGCCGCCGATGGTTTCTCCCATTGCCTTCGAGTCTTCCTCTATCGCTAACCAAGTCTCCTCAGCTTCCGTTGCTACCCACTGTTTGCCGCTGTCGTTGTCCACTGCCTACTGCTATCCGCAACACGACTCCGCTATCGCTACTACTGTCCACGACTCCGTGACTTCCGCTACTTTATGCTGCCTGCGACTTAGCTTCTCACCGTCGACTTCTCACTGCGACTTCTTCGGTCTCTACTCTTCCCTCCTGCTATTAACAGTAAATATCCTATTAATAGTATATTATTAATTACTATTCAAAATAATCTTTATTTATTAGATTAATAATATACTATTTAGATTTTAACACTACTAATCTTTGTTTTTAATTTAATATCATATTTTTATTTCAATAATTATATTTATTAATTATATTATATATTTTTATATTTTAACATTTTAGAGCACCTCGCTTCACTCGAGTGAGCGCCTAGCGTCTCGGGCATTTTGGGACCTTAGCATCTAGCATTTTTTAAACCACTATAATAAACAAAGAATATATATTTCAAAATACCAAAATGACCAAAAAGAAACCAAAAGTGTCCTCAATTATATTTCAAAAAAGAACATATGAAAATTAATCTACATAGAAAAGAATAAGTAATATGACATATATGTATACTTGTGGTAATTAAATTCATAGGGAAAAAAAGGTATCTTTACCAAGCTCCATCCCTAGCTGACTTTGCTTCGAACTCCACCAAAGCATTATCCGTAGAATTCCGCCCTAGATGTCAAAGTAATGGAAATGTTCAAAGTGATAAATTACAGTGATAAATGAGATCCAAGTATAGCAATAAGAAAATTATACAAGCCATATAAAACTAAGTAAACAAAAAACAATGAGTTTTCTTTTTTTTTCTGAACTTTATTTCTCTACTTCATATAGAAATTTTGTGAGACTTTAAAATGAAAATCTGGACTGGACAAATTAGAAATACAAACAATAGGTAAGCATTTTTTTTTAAAATCATCTATATCTAATTTGATTAAATAACTACTATATCAAATTCATATATTTCAATGCAAAACTGTTATAAAGTATAAAAGATTTTCTATCAACCTCCCATGTTAGCACATGACTATGCTAGATAATTTCCACAGAAACAACAATATGATATTTCCTCATTTTGCTATTACTGTGTCTATTATACAATGCATGAACAACCAACATAGACATGCATGGAAACTACCAAGGTCGTGTCAATCACAGTAGATGATCTTAGAAAGCCAAATAATGACATAACCAATATGGTCAAAGCTAAAACCATGAAGCTCTGATGGAAGATTTGATCCAAAGCTTTCATCAGTTGGTTAACTGACATGGATTACTTCATTAGTTGGTATGACCAAGGTTTTTTAAATTGATTGTACTGATCAGTACAGACCTGTGTTTATCGGTCCAACAATGAACCAGAACATAGACCAAGTTTTGCCCAATTTTGGTTCACACTAGATTTCGCACCCATCATGGTAACCTTATGGGGCATAACTTGCAGTTTTCCCCTATTCATGGTTCTTGTAGGATTTAAATATTGGTATTCAATAAACACAAGTTAACATAACCCTTGGACGTATGTCTTGAATCTTGATTAGTAATTTAGCTCTTGAAATCCTATCCGTTCTCTCTCCTTCCTTTCTTCCTAAATCTTTCTCTCTCTCCCAGAGAACATCAAAGAAAAAGGACTCAATAGGAGATCTCCATCCCATCACAACAACGATAGTCAAATGCATTAAGGATAACTTTACCAATCAAGCATTCTTAATCTTGACTTCTACTTTGTCGCTGACACTATATCGATCAGAAATGACTTGCAGATGATAATCATACGATGTTAACTCTTGAATTTGTAAAATCAACATAAGCATGACAAAAGAGATGAGAAACACATTTATAGCAACCAATTAAAGATAGGAAAATGATCTAGAGGGAAAACCAAAGAGAATTACCTGAAGGAGCAGAAATAGGAGCAGCCACATTTGTAAATGGAGGTGATTCATCCCGAGCCATAGGTAAAATGGTAAGTTTATTAGGTGCCTTGCCCAACTTTGCTCTTTGTGCATATCTCCTATTCTGGAACCAGTTCCAAACCTATAAAATCTTCAGAATTAATAAACATTATGATAATATGCCCAATATGAACTAAGTAGGAAAATATAACCTGCTTCGGTTGCACGACAATCTTCCCGACTCGTTCAGGGGTTGCACTTCAAGCAAATGATACTTTGCAACATGATCATGTAAATTCAAGGAGAAAGTTAACCAAACAAATTACAGAGCATACATACCTGAATTTGTCTGCAAGAGCACATATAATCTCACGGGGAGGTATTGCATTATTTACTTCTAGCAAGCATGCTTCCATCTCCAACACCTTAAATTAGTCATTATCATCAGGTCTCTCTGGACAGATCAATAAATCTCAATCCAAATAAATGGGTAGGAGTTATCATGATATTTGAACATTCTTACAGCAATGCATGCATTTGTTTTGAAGATCCAACAACAACAAACTTCATTTGATTGATATATCACAACTGTAGAAATTAAGGATGACTTAGTACAGTATCGACCTTAGAATCAATGGCCGTTTTAATCAACTAGCTTAGACAAATAAAGAAAAATGACTCGTGTCAACTATTATGATGCAAATACTTCCAACCCGGTCATAGTAATTTGGGGTTCTATTGCACTTATTCTGACCTCAAAACATTATGGCCAAATTTGTGAAGAATCAAGAAAGGCACATTAGCAAAGTGGTCCGAGCCTCACAAATGTATTCATGGTGATCGACTTAATCTTCGTCTTTGATCCAAGCGATCATAATCTCTTCCTCTCAGAAAGTAGCATCCCATGGTCAATACTCAACCCAAAAGGCTATGGAAAAACTAGGGCCTAATAACCAAGTCGAACCATTATGACAGGAAGCACATTTATGTCCCACTTTATTATGATTGGGAATGGGAGCTTATAAAATAAAGGCTATTGTAAGCCCTAAAGGAATCAGATTACATCAAAACTAATGTTATGAATAATATTTCCCTTCTAAATCTCCTCACCATCTTTACTCTTGTCTTCTTCCACCTCTCTTCATATTCTTTTTCTTCTTCTCTTTCTCGATTTCTCCCTTAGAGGATACCTTGTTCCCCTTGAGGAAAGAAGGCCACCATCCAAACCTCCAAAGGTGTGTTTGGACAGGCTTTAATAAATGCCTCTATGTGAAACCAACCCATCAAAGTCAAGATGTTCTATCTGAGCTCCCTCAGCTGGTCCTCAATGGCAAGTCTCCTCCCCTCTTCACAAGCAACGTCTCTCCCCTCTTCTTCCACAGAGAAACCCCCCAATCTCCAGAGACAGGAAAGCCTCCAGATCATAATGGGACACCAACCTTTATAGTTCTCCACCAAGCTCTAGAGCGACCGACCCCAAATCCTCTTCTTGGGCGCCAAAGCCACCCCTTTCCTAGGCAAGCCTCCAATGACCCCTGGCATTTTGACCCCCGAGCTAACAGCGAAGATTGCCAAAAATATAGAAGAACTGTAGGCATGTCACGGTGCTTGATCCTGAAGAAGTCCAAAATGACAGAAACCATTGGAGGCTAAGCCTATATGGAAAATTCTTCAGCAAAGCCCCCCACCCCTCCTCTAGAAGTCATCAAGGCCAAACTCCCTGCATTATGGAAACTTCAATCGAAGGTGCAAATCATTAATCTCGCCGTAGGCTTTGCCTATTTTAGGTTTCAATCGAAAATCGACTTGACAAATATGCTCACTAGAGGTCTATGGTTCCTAAGAGGGCAAGCCCTGAACCTATTCCCATGAAGGGAAAGCTTCTAGCAACTGAAGGAGTCTATTATTACCGCTCCAGTGTGGATTCACTTCCTGGGACTGCCTATTGAACTAATGTTCCCAAGAATCCTTCTCGAAATCACTGCCTCTATTGGCACACCGCTGAAGGTGGATGCCATCACCTCATCTGGTGCCAGGGCAAGATTCGCTAGAGTTTGCATCACGTTGGACTTCTCTCAACTGCTCCCGAAAAGAACTTGGGTGAGAATAGGCGACGTTGATTTCTGCCCATTAGTCACCTATGAAAACGTACCAAACTTATGCTTCTCTTGCATCATCTTCAGCCACAAAACGAACCAATGTCTTCAAAGCAAGCCGTCGGAGCAATAGGCTGACGCCGACATTGTCGGCACTTGCAACAACGGCTCAAATAGCTCCAACAAGACGGGCTCCAATACCATAGCTAACGCGAACAAAGAGAATGGACCACTGTACAAGCCCTTGATCAAGGTCCAATGTTGATCCCATTATAGTAGCCGTTCTACATCTGTCGCAAGCCAATTCGACTCCATGCCTAAGTTCGACGAGCCCAAGCCTAACCCTATCCAATCTAGATAGATCCCTACTCAGACTAATTCCACCTTACCCAAATCACTCAAGCCTCACTCAACCAGATCCAACCTGAACCCCAATGTGCCCTCTCAAAACCTAGTTAACCTCACCTAACATGAACTTACGCTTTTAATGCCTCCAGCGCCAGCTTTGACCACATTGATGACCCCATCCCTTCCCAAGACACAACTATGGGAGAAGTGTCCCTCTCCTCGCCTTCACCCATAGCGACATCACCAATCTCCAGTACTGCCCCCATCCCCTTGTCTAAGGTGCGTCTTAATGGCCCAAGCCACCTCACCCACTCCCCTACTGTCACGGACTTAGCTGGTTTTGCCTAAGTCGTGCGGCACCCTTGCGTGTCCGTCCGCAAAGGTCAGCCTCCCCGAAGCCTCCCATGGTCCCTTAGGACCCACAAAAGAGAGAACGGGATAGAGAAAATGCCTTATTCGGAATCCACAAGCAAACATTTCTGAAAACACTTCATAGACAATGCAAATTACAAACAGACTTTACAAGCTCTGAACAGTTGCACAACAAAGGGTAAAATGGTCCATTACAGACCGAGCTAAAATGAGACTATTAAGCCTTCGGCTGTCCCTCTACATGCTAGTCAAAATATGAACATACCCAAAAGACACGGACATACATAAGCATTACATCCAACATCTTGTTTAGAAGTTTGTTCGTGACATTCTCCCTCACTTATTCCTTCGACGTCCTCGTTGAAGCCTTTGTCGACACTGCAACTCCTCGCCTTTGTTGAGTCTTCAATCTTGGCTCCAGCTACAATGCGCCTCTTAGCTCCCAGTTGCTCTCCGCTGCTGTTTTTGAGTAGTCGAACCTTTGATCCGCCATGCTGCTTCAACTCGCCAATGACTCTGACTCTAGTGTGGGGTTGGCTGAGTTGTGTTAATCCCTGTTGGTTCCTGCGGATCCTCCAGATGAAGGAAAAGACCATCTTTACTGCGCCAGTCTCTCAAATGCCTCATGCTGCTTGAATTGGGTGGATGCTTGTTGGAGCTTTAACGGGCATCGCCTCGCAAACTTCTGAAGTTTTGGGTCCTTCCTCCACAAAATTTGCTCATTGACTCTTCTTTCTCTTAGTTGTCACATCCAAGTAGGTTTGCATCACTTCCGCTTTCGATTGGCATGTCATTGGGAAATGAAGCGGACAATCTACTCTCAGTAACACTGATCATTGTTGGTGAGGATTTGACAACTATTGTCTTCCATTATCTTCGAAGGGTCTTTGAACATATGCAGAGCTCCTCTACTAGATAGATAAGAGAATTGGGGTACTCGGTTTCGCCCATTCTCTTAAGAGTTGAGAAGGCAAAGGTTACTTGACTTCGCCCGCCTCCTCGAGGTTGTACTCCATGCATCGAGCTGGTTACTGGCCTTCGCCTGCTCTTTGCTCACACTTCTGAAGCACTTGAAGTGTTTGCACTCCTTGCGTTGAGTTAGTTACTGTGATTCACCTTCTCAATGCCATCGAACTTCTGGAATGCAGGAAGTTTTCACCCCAACTTGGAGTAATTCTCTAATAGATTTGGTCGCCTCTGGGATTGTACCGTCTTCTCCATCAACCCTACCGCCTACTCCCCTGAGTAGCGAAGGTACAACACCGCATACTGCTTGCTTCGTTCCTTGGTCGTGCACTCTTGCATGACCCGAAGTCCTTCACTTTCGGCTATCTTGATGAGAAACTCGTTGACACCGGTCTTACAAAGTTCCTTGACCTCTGCCCTTCAGCCTTGTCATGGTACTTGGAGTTTGCCTCTGCATACTCCGCCTCCTTGGCCCCCTTTCACGACCAAGCGCTCTCGCTCCATGAGAGCAAGGGATCAATTACTTTCACGGAAGTCCCGCCTCTGCGGTACCATGGCGCTACCATGCCCATGGCCCTACTATCCGTCGCCTCGCATCTGCATCCCTTTTCTTCACGATCAGTAGATATGTCTCTGTGGCACTCCTCTGAGTCAACATCCATTCCAACTGATGCTTGATTTTGGGTAGCTAAGTCCCATTGGACTCATCGTCGCTTCCTCGCCCCTTTCGACCCCCTACTTCAACACCTCTGTGTTCTTCAAGCAGCTCCATTTGGTCGATGGAAAGACAGACTGCAACTCCCATGCATGGCCTCTGCCATCACGTTATAGGGTTTGCACTGATTTTGTTCTCCTTAGCTTCCTTGGTAGCAACGTTCGCTTACTCGACCTTGTCCTCTGACTTGTCGGGCTCCCTTAAGCGAATATGAGCTCTAGAGTAGCCCAACTCTCCAGCTGCTTCGATCATACCTCTGTATGATCAAGTCCCTCCCATGGGACTCACTGGCACTTGCATTCGAACTTTTCCCTTGGTGGAACACAGCCCCCATATGCTGATGACCAAGGTTTTCATCCGATGCAAAATTCGATGCACGCACGGAAGATCCACCTCTGCGGTACCATGGCCTTCACTCCTTGAATCCATAGCCCTTCTTGCCGTCGTGTTGTTCACCGAAGTGGAGCTTCCAGTAGCTCCCAATCATATCTCCATATGATCTAGTCCCTCACGGGAATAGGTTGTGTATATCGCATTTCCACGAACTGTTCCACCACGATCCGCTGCACCATGTCGCCTCCTGGTGACATCTCTATTGCATTCTGATCCATGTGGGATGAACTCGAATTGTGAACCCTTCATGTGTGGCCTCTGCCAATACATCGCTGGGTCTCTTCCACCTTCGATTTTATTCGCTCCTTTGGCAATCAACCTTCATCCACCCACTCTTGGGTCACACTTAGATGAAGCGCTGCTCTAGGACAGTCCGTCGCCTAGTAGCCCCCCAAAGTCCCCCGACTTCGCTACAATTAGTGCACCATTGTCTGGATCCTGGGCCTCTACCCCTACTAGCACAATCTTCGCTGTGCACCGCTTCCTTCATAGCAACTTGAATGGCAACATTGTGGCATATTCTTCAAGAGTACCCGCCTCTACGTCACTCTTGCCCCGTGCTAAGGCCTTCTGAACCCAACTTCGCCTCCGCAAATTGAGTCGCCTTAGTTCCTCCATCAAATGCTCCTTCGAGATAAAGTGCATGTGCCCAGAAGCTCCCTTCGTCTTTGGCACCATGCAAGATGAGTCCGCTCCGTCAGAATGAATGACCCATGGAACAACATGATCCTGCTCTTGCCTCTGCAAGAGTTCATGTCCTTGACCTCTGTCCAAGGAAAGCACTATGCCTCTACTCCATGTTCCAACTTCTATGCTGGCTCCCTTCATGCGGCTTGGGTACTTCGCCAAGTTACACCCAAGTTGCTCCGCTCCTCGTTTTTGCATTGAGTCGATGGTGGCCCTCGTGCCCACCATTCCACGGGTCAACCCTCCCTTGAGTCTGATCTCCATATCAACTCTAAGTGTGCCTTCATTTGAGTTGCTTTGGGTCGCTCCCCCACTTGATCTCGCAATGCATCCACGAATGCATTCTCTCAAGCGAGATCATGCAACGACTCCTCGCCGCTTGCTCAGTCCATTGAGCTACATGGAGTTGTTGTTTGTTGAGGTACTCCTCCTCAACATGTGAGATCTGTCCCATATGATTCTCCATCTGGAGAGCCGAGACTGTGCATAAACTGTGCATTGTTCTGCCTCCTGCAACTTGCTAGATTGCGACTCCACGTCAATACAACCCCCGCTGCACCACTCAAGGCCTAGCAACATGCTGAACTCATTGCACCCTTCAGCCTCCTACGGACGTATCCTTCACATGCCGAAGAGAAAGTTTCAATGCTCCAAGGCGCTGAGTTTCGATCACCTTGGGATGGTCGCGAACATTCCATCGTCCGCATACAAGCCCATGCATGAGTACCAAATTCTTTAAGTTAGCAATTCCCCTCACCTCTGTGAGCTTTGCACAACTCTTTCGGTCGCTGAACAACTCATTCCACCTTGCATGGTCTCATCCTCCAAGCGCCTCGCCTGTCTTGAGCATCATCAAGTATAGTTGTCAACGTTGAGCCAAAGCTCAAACTCAGCCATCCCAACCTTTGTACGCTCCACATTCTTCCAAGCTTGCCTGTTCTTGTGGTGCATCTTGCGCGAAGGGTTGGCCATTCCTCTGAATGCCAATGTCAGATGCCCGCTCCTCCGAGTGACTCCTTTTCCCTACATCTCCATGCTCGTTTTCCCCCCAAACGGTCGCGCGTGTGTTGACTGCCCTCAACGCAGCCCCGCTAGGTCCCCCACGTTTGCATGCTAAGTGTTTCTATGAGTGCTTGTCCCGCTCTGATACCATCTGTCACGGACTTAGCTGGTTTTGCCTAAGTCGTGCGGCACCCTTGCGTGTCCGTCCGCAAAGGTCAGCCTCCTCGAAGCCTCCAATGGTCCCTTAGGACCCACAAAAGAGAGAACGGGATAGAGAAAATGCCTCATTCGAGATCCACAAGCAAACATTTCTGAAAACACTTCATAGACAATGCAAATTACAAACAGACTTTACAAGCTCTAAACAGTTGCACAACAAAGGGTAAAATGGTCCATTACAGACCGAGCTAAAATGGGACTATTAAGCCTTCGGCTGTCCCTCTACATGCTAGTCAAAATATGAACATACCCAAAAGACACGGACATACATAAGCATTACATCCAACATCTTGTTTAGAAGTTTGTCCGTGACACTACGGCATACCTACTCCTTGATAACTCATCCCTTCATGAGCGCCCTCTTCCCGAGCCCTCAACACTTCCCTTACCTTCTCTTGCCTCGCACTGGCCACCTTGCTCCTTGCAAACTCCCTCCTCCCCGTCACCTACCCCAAACAGCCCCCCTACTATACCTAAACCTTTCTCCTTTCCTCCCTATCAACCAAACTCTCCTCTAATGAAACCAACACCCCTTCCCATCTCCAACTCATTTGTGTCCCTCCACTATGAGGATGCATTCCAAACTCAAGTTGAACCTATGACCCCTGTCTCCTTCATATCTCAACCTTCCCTCTCTAGCCCAGTGCCCTCAACTAAGATTCCACCGAATAAAGACGCCAAAGATCCTTTCGGGTGTTTGGTAGACAAGGTAATGCACAAGATCCTTTCTGAAGATGATGATGATTTCCCCTAGGAAGAAGATATGGTCCAGGATCACGCACAAGACAAACCACGAGTTCAGGGAAGTCTGTATCTTCCGCTACTAAATCTTTAAAAACAACAAAAAATCCAAGTAGACCCTAAACCCATTGCTTTGGCTAAATCCTTTGATGCAGGTATAGCCCCCCATACATCTTATTCTGACGATTAGCCCCTTAAACATGATCTTATGGAACTACTAAGGTGCTATCAAGAAGGAATGTCTTGACCAGCTTCAGAGACTCATCAATCAGTACAAGTCTCCATCCTCATCCTTCTGGAGTCTCATTTACAAAAAAATTAGAGCGAGAGTTCATCCACAAACTAGGCCGAGACTAGGAAGGTGTCATCTCCCCAGCCCAAGGTCGCTCGAGAGGGATCATCACGGCTTGCGAACTGGTTTTCTAAAGGTTGCATTTGTTAGTATCTCTTCTCAATCTATGCTCTTAATAGTGGAACACCAAGCACGCATCCCTAGATATTATTTGCTATTTATGATAGTATTAAGGCCCCCATACGAAATCAACTTTGGCATTTTTCTTTCTTATTTACGACTCTCGAATTTTCCTTGGCTTCTCTATGGAGACTTTAGTTGTATTAGTTCTTGCTCTAATAAGCTAGGAGGCAAACCTTTTCAAGTTAATAATTCTGTTTTGGCATTTCAAAACTACATTTACAATTGCAATCTCACTGATCTTAGTTTCTTCGGATCTCTTTTTACTTGTGTAATAATAGATTTGGCCAATCGAGGGTTTCAACCATGCTTGATTGGGCTTTTGCAACTGATGAATGGCTTTCTGTACATTCTCATGCTTTTGTCAAACATCTTCCTCACACCTTCTCCAATCATGCCCACCTCCTTATCCTCCTCAAACCTCTAAAACCAATAACCCCAGCCCCCCCAAACCTTTTAGATTTGAACCACACTGGCTTGAGTACCCTGCGATCCTAAATCTCGTTAAGGAAGCCTGGTCCAAACATCGATTTAAACCTCGATCCCCTTTTGGCCATCCATAATGGCCTTCTCAACCTCCAACACAAACTTATTCATTAGCAACGTAAGGATTTGGGTAACATCGAGAACCAACTCAATGTCATCCAGAATGACATCCTTCACATTAGAAACAAGAACACTTCTCCTCTCACTGAAGAAGACCAAACCTCCCTTCTCATCCTGAACAAATTTACTGCCCTTGTGAGACAGATCCACCTTAAATGGCTCTCTAGAGCCAAAAACAATTGGTTTCACAACGCTGATAGAAATACCAACTATTTTCACAACATTGTATAACAAAGAAAAAGAATGAATCATATCCACCACATCACCATGGAGGACGGCTCCCTTGCTGAGGACAATAACTCCATTACCTCATCCTTTACGGACTAGTACAGTAAGCTTTGGGCCCCTGCCAGTCAAACCCAACGCACTATAAACTGGCCTTCACTCCCCTTCCTCCCCCCAGTGCCCTTTCCCCTCTTATAGAAAACTTTTCCCTTGAGGAAATCTATAAAGCCCTTATGGTAATGAGGCAAGGAAAGAGCCCAAGCCCTGATGGATACATGGCCGAATTCTATAAGCACTACTGGAATTTTTTGGGGCCTTCCATTCTTAAAGCCTTCAATGATTTCCATTCCCACAACACCTTGCCTGCTTCGTAGACCAAGACCCACCTCGTGTTTATTCCTAAGATAACCAACCCTTCCAAGATCACTGATTACAGACCAATCTCCCTTTGCAATGTCCTTTATAAGCTTCTCTCCAAAGTCCAGACAAATCGAATCAAATCTAGCTTCAATATGATTATTGACCAAAACCAATTTGCTTTTATTGTTGGAAGGTCTATACAAGATAACATTTCTATACCTATGAACTCGCTCACACTATGTTTAACTCAAAAGGCAAATCCCCTTTAATCTTAATTAAACTGGACCTGGCCAAAGCTTTTGACACAGTTTTATGGGATTGCATCACCGACTCGCTTGAGAAAATGAATTTTCCCCACAAATTCACTTCCTAACTTAACTCGTGCATTACCTCGCCCTCCTTTACCTGTGTTTTCAACAATTACCCTTTGCACTGGTTCAACAGTGCGAAAGGAGTTAGGCAGGGGGATCCTTTGTCCCCCCTCCTATTTTTCCTAGTGCAGCAAAACTTGTCCAGCATTCTAAATGATTTCATTTCGAGAAAGAAAATAACCCCTCATAACATCAAGGGCTTTCATATCTCCCATCTTCATTGATGATGTTCTACTTTTAATCATGGCCAATGACAAGTCTAGGTTGAATCTTATCAAAGCCTTGGACCTGTATTCTTCTATCACAAGCCTTCAGATTAACAAAAGCAAATCTACTGTCCTATTTCCCAAAGCATGTAGTCCAAGCACCAAGCAAAAAATATACAACACCCTTGGACTTAAAGAGGGGACCTGGCCTTTGAACTACTTGGGCGCCTACATCCACCATTGTAGATTACCTAATCATATCCCAAGACCAGCTAATCCAGAAAGTCTTTTGTAAGTTCAATGGTTAGAATAGAACTATGCTTTCTCAGGCTGGTAAATCTGTTATGATTAAATCTGTAATCAATGTCATTTCTATGAACATTTATGAATACTTGGCAAATCTGTTATGATTAACTGTTGGAATAGCCTCTTCACACCCATATGAACACTTGGATCTCCAACAAGAACATTTCTATAATCTTCAAACTTTTCAGACACTTCTTTTGGAACAATGACCAAAACCAAACTAAATTATCTCTCATCAGCTGAGAGCATCACTCGGCCCAAGGCCTAGAGGGGCCTAGGAATCTGGAATATCAACCTTGTCAAAAGACTCAAAACTACTATTTGTGCTAAAAAACTTCTCCCACTCCTCAACAACTCCAAAAACCTATGGACCCAACTTCTTGGCAAAAAGCCCTATGGAAAAATCTGTCAACTGCTTGACATCTTCAAGCTGGGTTTTAGGAAAATCATTGGCAACAGTAGAAATACCTATCTGAAATAACCCCTGGAATTATAGTATTCTTGTAGCCTACTGGCCAACATACGTCAACATGGACTCCCTATCCTCCTTCAACCTAGTCAGCAATCTCATGGAACAAAACTAATGGAACACTAACCTACTCGAGCAACTTTTTGGATCTGAGCTCATTCCACCGATCCTATCCCTGTATCTCCTAACCGATCCCTAACAATCTCTGGCTCATCTAGAAACAGAGGAATGACTGTCATTTTCGCAACCATCAGTGCCAAATTGTATCTGTATGGTGCAGACCATTGGCTCTAACCAATGACGGGCTTGAATCCAAGACCCTCCCTACGGGATCTCTCCCTCCACCCCTCCCTTCCAACATGCCTAGCCCAACAACACCTAGTCCCTAACAGACCTCCCCATTCACACCTTCCATCTCCTAACATCAACCCCAATGGCCCTCCCCTACCGAATTTGTACACCTTACACTACAATAGTTCTTTTGACACCACGTCTTCCCATGCAAGTATCGGATTCCTTATCACAGACCAAAGAGGCAACAAGGTTTTGGCTGGGTGCAACAACTATCTCCTGACGAGTGCCCTGCAGACTGAATGCCACACTATCCTTGACGGACTCGAGGTAGCTCAACAGAATCAACTCACTCTCCTCACAGACTGCAGACTCTAAAAGCATTGTTGACATGCTTTCTAACGCAACAAACATTCCTTGGGCCCTTTACCCAATCTGCCATGACATCCTGCATATAGCTGCTGAAGTACAAGTCACCCAATGGAAACACATCAACAGGAACATCAACACTTTTGCTCACAATCTTGCAAATTTTGGTAGGCAGAATAATACTGGTTTTTGGAGAGGTGTCCCACCTCCTACTGTTCTGTACAAAGACTTTTTGAATTAATATATTCTCCTTTGTTTCAAAAAAAAAAAAAACATACGCATCAAAGTCAAACACTGCAAGTAGTGAATCCAAATTTAGCACCTGCATGATCTGCAATGTACCTGCTGCCACAAGCTCAAGGCCAGTCATTGCCAAAACCCTCTTGGAATGTCACTTTGGCCAACACAAGGCCCAAGAATGATCAGTCAAGTGAAGATGGAGGGTGAAATTTGGATTATGACTATCACCCGATTGAAGATCTCACTGTCCAACTGCCTCTAAGGTCCCATGATGCACTAGGATAGTGACATCAGTGATTGAAAAAGGTGCTCGGGCGCTCGCCTAGGCGCTCGGGCGAGGCGAGGCGAGGCCCGAGCGCCTCGCTAATGTCCCAGGCGGCGCGCTTCAAACAGGCTTTTAGGTCTAGTTCGGTCCTGGTTCGGTTGTTAGTTGGTTCAATTGAACCAACTAAACCGATATAACCCTTACCCAACCCTAACCCGCTGCCGCTCCCGATCCCGATCTCGCTACTCGTCGCTCCTACTCCCGCTGCCGCTGTCGCTGCTCGCGCCTCCCGCTCCCTTTCCCGCCGCCACTCGCCGCTGCTTCCTCGTTTCTCCGTCAGGCTCAATATACAGTATACTCTTAATATTAAGTTTATTTGAATTTTGAAATGATTAATTTTCAATACTATTAATAGATTAATAATATATTATTTTGATTTTAATGTTGTTAATTTTTATTTATTTGAAATTATTGTTAGGTTTCAACATAAATGACTTTGATGTAAAATTTTATTGTTTTGAATTTTGAAACTTTTTGTTAATGTGACATTATGATTTTGTATCTTAGATTTTCTTAATTTAATAGCATATTTTTATTTAAAATTTTAAATAATTATATTTATTAATTATATTATATATTTTTATATTTTAGCGCCTCGCTTCGCTCGGGTGAGCACCTAGGCGAGCGCCTAGCGCCTCAGGCGTTTTTGGATCTTGGCGCCTTTTGGCGCCTAGCGCTTTTTAAATCACTGGGTGACATTAACCTATAAATGACCCTTATCTAGCAAGCTACCCTCCTCTGGTTGACCAAGAGGATGGTCAACTACCTCAGCAAACTGCATCAAAATTTATGCATAGCTATATCAAGTACTACTAAACAAATATTAAGATTGTCTTCCTAGGGATGGAGCAATATCTTCAAGTTAAAATAAATTATCTTTACATGTTATTACAGGAGATTTTCCTCCATCCACACAAGTGAAGAAAAAAGAAAACGAAGAGACTCCAAAAATCACTTCTTCCTCAAGGACACACCTTGGGACAAGGCCTATTTAACAGGTGAGAATCTACCATGATGCATCTTACACAACCCAATAAGACCAAACTGGACTACTACTGCTTTTAATATAACTAACCACCTATTACAGGTGTGTCAAACTTAAACTAGGATTAAGCATTTACAAGTAGTTTTGTTGTTACCCTTTACAAACAATTTTAGAAGGTCTCTGAAGTCCAATTTAGAGAAATTTTAGAAAAGCCCCAATATGTGTGCAGTGTAGGTTGAGCTAATTAATTCATGGTTCAAAATTCAATGCTCGACCCCAGACCAATCACTGGTCAGACCAGTATCAGTCCAATACATGTAAGCATATACCAACACAAGCTATACTGGTATACCATTCAGCATTAGAAGGGGGGAGGAGGAGACAGAGAAAGAGAAGAAAGTAGGAGCAAGAGCTGACTCAGTAGGAGTAAGGGATGATGCGTTAGGCGGAGAAGAATAAGAGTAGGAGGAGGAGGAAGAGAGGGAAGAGGAGGAAAGGAGAAGGTAACAGGAACAGGTCTAAGTGGGTTGCAAGATGGACTCAGTTCATTTAACTGATAACCCAAGGCTCAGACAAATCTGTCTAGTTCTAGTTTTAGTTATATCGAGCTCATCCTTCACTAGATCAAGCCCAGTTAAATGGTAAAATCTCACTTCATCTGGTGCCATCCAACACTAAATGTTTCCCAAGCCATTACCTTCATCGAAATGTCACTCAATATGAGGTTACACCATCAAATTTACAAAGAGCATCCATTGTACTGGCTAAATATCGGCTTGCTAACATTCAGTAGCAATGAATGAATAGCATTTCACTTCCAGCAGTCTACTCCTAGATATAATATTTAATGTCATCTAAGGGTCTACACTGGTATTTGTAAAGCAATGGAGATGTGACAGCAAGAAGCTTACTACAAGCTGGCATGGAGGAAATCTGTCGGTGAAGAAAAGTTGAGCATAAATTGTTCTGAAAGGTAACTCGGAAAGAGTTAATTTTAGTGATTGATGAAGTGCATTAGTGTGCTGGAATATCTTAAAAAACATTCAAGATTACCCAAAATAAATTTGATCATGGAAATTTGTGTCCTCATCAATTTTGTCAATGAGCACAAAAAAAGAAAGAGCAAGATCATCATAGGATGAATGCCGTCAGCGTACAATATTACAATTTGAAATGTGCAACTTACAACTTATCCAAAGACCAGACATCATCACTACCTAATATGTCGAAGCAGCAAAGCTACCTCCTAATTGAACAATAAAGTGTAAAACAAAGGCTCAACTCAAAGATACCATGAAAAGAGAAGGAAAATTGGGTAATGGGGCTACTATTAAGATGATGAGAATGTTCCAGCAACATTTTTATCCTTCTTTTACATATGCCTCAAGTAACTCAAAATCAACAATTTATGTCGGAAAGTGGTTGAAACCGGTGGCATCTGAATTAGCTAGGAAAGAAGAAACACTAAATTAACCACAATAATGTGTCAAACAAACATCCGACAGTCGGAAGCAAAAGCATATATCCATCATCACCGAGGAGCTATTTAGTTCTAAGCCGAAGGCACAATAACAAAACCCTAAAAATGAACCACCAAAAAAAGGGAAAGAAAGAAATCTGAAGGAGATGAGGATGACAAGATGAGAGCCAACGACCAGGGATTCAAAATTAGGAAAAGAAGAAATAGAGATGTAGCACTAATAGCACTAAGCGTGCGTACCTCGTTCTGAGTGAAGCGGAAGACGGGGCCTCCGCCGTGCGGGGGACGACCCATCCCGATCCTCCGACAGAAGAGAGCGAAGGAAGGGGCGGGACCCCAAGGGAGAATAAGCTGGCAGGAAGAGAGGAAGAAAAAGAAACTTGGTATAAACGAACGCCGGAACGGATCCCGCTTGTATGCGATCAACCGCTCTCCGTCATCTGCGTAGCTCGTTGCCGTGCTCGTCTTAGTCGTGTCAACTTTGTATCGCTCGATTCTTACATGGATGCCACTTATCCAAACCCTAAACTCCTAATTTAAAAGGATATTACGTTTTTAAGATATATTTCTCTCGTGACCCTCAGTGCCTCCGTTCTTGTACATGTATTCCCACTATTATCAGAAAAGAATAAAAATACATACCATTAGAAATGTACATTCTATATAATAAGAGAAATATTATTAAGACAAATAGCACGTATAATGAAAAAAAATATTATTAAGATAAATATTATTATTTTAAAAATATATTTAATCTAATAAACTTATTAATTGATTTTATCATCAAAATATATGATTTAACACTCAGTAATTTTTATTTTTGAAATATATTAATTTTTCAATCGAATTTTAAAATAATTAAATTATTGTATTACTAATTTACCCTCGCTTAATGTCATTAAGATCTTAACATCAAGATTCATTCACAGATAGGTAATTAGTTGCATAATAGTTTTTACAAAAATATTTGAACTTTAGGTGGAATCTAGAGTCCCAACTTCACTCTCTAATTAAACCATTTTTCCTTACTTTACATGACTCCTTCTAAGAGGTATATAAGCACTATGAACAATAGTTTTACCACAAAAGTCGAAGTCTATATCTAGTTATCACCACTAGATTGAAAAAGCACATATATACATTTAGTTCTTCCTACTAAAAATATACGAAGGCTTAAATCAAAGACAGTATCATTCTAATTATTATCACATTGCAGTTCAGAAACATTAGTGAAACTAAACATATTGTTAACATTTACTAAAAGGTATATTATCAACTCAAGGATCATCCAGTAGTATTGTGGCCAAATAGTTTAGAAAAGTTAGAGGAGATTTACCCTTCGAATTAGTCATGGAATGGTCAAGCTTATTATTGATAATGATATTGTCATATATATATCTAAGGAAAGCAAATTGTTATTGTCCTATAAGAATTTGAAGATTATTTTTAAAATAGTTAGCAAAAACCTCGATGAAAAGTTTATAAAGGACAGTCCATATGGCAATTAGCCTAAAGTCCTTAACTCTAGATGCGTTAGTCCTTTCGGGGATAAAAACTAAAATAGTTCTACTCCAATTTTTAGGTAAGTTATTGTTAGCATAAAATGGGACAAAAATAAATAAAGTTTTAACTATTTCTAATATTTATAAAAAAAAATGATAGTAAAATCATCGGGTTGAAGGCTTTTCCTTTAGCCTAGTTAGAAGAGGACAATCTGAATTTGTTAATGAGATAACTCCTATTTAGAAGAGGGCAATCTAAATTTCCTTAGGAGACAAGTCCACACAAGTTATATGAATCTATTAACAAAGTAGAACTAGATGGACAATTATCTCAACTAGCAAATGATTGACTATAGTTTAATTCCAAAGGTAGAAGTAGAAAGAAGCAAAATGAGTGATAATGGAATCTATATCACTAAGAGTAAAGGGGAAATTGGTTCCAATATTATAAATGGTATTGTCTTTTATAAGCTAAGGTAATCTTATAGAAAAACCTAGTATTTGTATCTCCTTTCACTGATCCAATTGAATTTGACTTTTGGCCCACTAATGGAGGTGGTTCTATCTATTTAAGGTTATAAGCTTATTATAAAGGGCTTGAAGGGTTTGACACTCTTAGACTACTATCATTATCTTTCTTTTATAGTAAAGAAATATTTTGAATGATAGTTTTAACATTACGTTCAAGATTCCCTACAAAGAGGTATAAGATGGAGAGGCAATAATTAGTAAGAGAAATGTATTGATATATGAGTTACGGGATCACTAAGGCTAGATTTGGAGCTTCATTTATTATTGATAATGTCATCAACATTCGGAGAGAAAAGCCAACTATCAAATTAGAAGAGTTTATTTTTATATCTATCAATGCTAGCAAGATCCACTTTAATCAAGAGTGGAGAGTGATCATAAGTTATTTTAGGGAGGTGTTGCACTACATCATCTTTGAAAATAGAAACCCAAGCTTCATTAGTAAAAATATGATCAGGTCTAGCAAAAATATAAAAATTTCCAATGAGATTATTGTACTAAGTAAATTGAGGACCCAAAAAATCAAGATAAATGATATTAACATTAAAGATAAAATTATAAAAATCAACAAGAAAAGGATTTGATACGACCACTAACTTTATCTAATAGATTAGAAATAACATTTACATCCCTATAAATAAACTAAGAAATATTTAAGTTAACCAATTGATTTCAAAGAGACTTCTAATAGAAGACAATGTATTAGTGTAAATAAAAGATAAGAGACAAGGAGACTTATCTGATTCTTTGTAAGCAATATTAATATATTAGTTACTAGTGTTGATTATCAAAGTTCTAAATCAATCAAGTTTCCAAGCTCAATAATACTACTAGTGTTCGGACAGTTTCGACACTAAGAGAAGGGGTTCAATCATCGTGACTTATGTCCACTCTCGATTCTTCTTTACTCGAAGTCATTAGCTTTTACTATCGATCTTCTTTCAATGGGTGAAGATTAACTACCCTTATAATTCTTTCTTTTTTTCACAGGCTCAAGAGAGAACCTTTTAAACTTAGAGAGATTTACAACTTTTTTTTACAAAATTATTTCCCCCTTTCTTAACTCTATTTCTTGCTGGTTCAAGCAGGAGTAACTAGGGTATTCATAGACTCCAAATGACTTCAAAATAGAGCCAAAAAGTCTCATCCTAGGTTTTCGGATACTGACGGTACCATCGTCATTGTTGGGTGATACCATCATCTACCATATTGACAACTAGTGGTACCATCGCCTGTCAATCTGATATTGAGCGGTACCACTGCCCAATCTGACACTGACACTAGACGGTACCACCACTCAGTCTAGCGATACCACTAATAGACATAATATGGAATGCTATATCTGCGTGGTACCACCGCCTAGTATAGTGATACCACCACTTGACATAACCTAGGAGATTATGTCTGGGCGGTGCGGTGCCACCGCTTGGCCCTTTTATGGGTGACCGAATAGGCCATCCACTTCAACTAAAACAATCGCAACTCAAGCTAATTGGCTCCTAATTGAGTTGACATAGTTTCACCTAAAACTAACTCAATTAGATCTAAACTAATTTGATCTAGACACATGATTATAAGTATAAATCTTATATTATCTAATATGTCATTGGTTTATTCGGCGATTCGTTCGATCCTTTGGTGTATTGCCCAATCAGCATGTTAACTCCAACAACTTCCGATCTCCTTGGTGCAATGTCTGATCCTTCAGCCTAATACCCGAACTCATGGCACCTTCCGGCATGTTGACCATTCCTCTAGCCCGACGTCCAATCTTTTGATATGTTCCACTCCGACCTAACATTTGATTCTTCTTGCTTTAATCAAATTATCTTTCCTTGATCAAGGTTAGTTTTGTGATACTCAAACGTATATTAGATCTTAATTTCATTAATTGATTTCATCATTAAAATCTGAGATTCAACGATCTCTCCCTTTTTTTATGATGACAACCAATTAATAATGGAGTTTAATCTAAACTCCCCCTATCAATATGTCATATTAAAATAAGATATCATTTCAAAAAATGATAACCGTTGACTTTCACATCATTGCATGCATTATAAAATCATGAGTATTGCATACATCATTCCAAATCATAAATATGTCAAATTATCATGGTATCAAAATATCAAAATACATTATATCCTACATGCATGATCATAACTTCTCATTATATGCATCATCATAATATCATGAGTATTGCATGTATCATAAAATCATGTGTATTGCATGCATCATTACAAATCATAAATATTTTAAATCATCATGATATAAAAATATTAAAGTATATTACATCCATGCTTAATTCAAATCTCAAATCATCATATCCCCTATTGTCATTAACAAAAAGGAGAAAAGTGTAACTAATAGTTTTTGAAAAAGAATACAAGATAGTAAATTAGTAAGTTTTACATCATCTTAAAATATGCAAGTTAGTAAGTTTTAGATATGCGCAAGCTAGCAATTCTTTGCTTCTCTGTGTAAATTTAGCAATTTTATTTTTCTTTGTGATGTGTATGCTAGTACGTTTTTCTCTTTTAAATGTGCAAGCTAACAAGTTTTCTTCTCTTTGAAATGTGCAAGCTAGCAATACTTTCTCCCCCTTTGTTATTATCAAAAAAAGGGAAGAATATAGTGTTGTAATTCTTTTCCCTTTACATCAAATTTTAAATTATGATAAAGAGAAATAACAAAGATAAATTTACATTAATATTTCAATCATAAAAAATAAAAGATCAAATCATGGTTACCAAAAGACCATGTGCCATGTTTGATAAATCTCTTCTTTTCTAAACAAAAGGAATGATAGGAAATGATCTTGATTTAAAAAGAAAACTCAAGTCATAAAAATTGAGAAATCAATATCATGATCCGAAAAATATATAAGAAGAATTTATGCATGTACCTAAGTTTAACATTTAAGCTAGCACTTTTTGCTTCTCTTTCTCAACGTGTAAGCTAACAATTGTTCTCTCCCCCTTTTGTCATTAAAAAGAAGAAAAGAATACAATGATACATTTTTTTTCTTTTACATCAATATTCGAGTCATAACATAAGATATACAAACATAAATACAAATGAATCATATAAAAATTATGACATAAAATATGTTAATATAAAAGATCATGCAAGATCAAGTCATGAATACCAAAAGGCATGATTCATTTTGACATGTCTTCTTTTTAGTAAATAATGAAAAGAAATCTTGGGAGATCAAAGATCTTGATTCATAAAAAAAATCAAGTATTAAGTTCATGATTAAGATAAAACCCATTCAAATTTAATTTATCAAATCATCAAAGTCACTTTCTTAATTCAAGATATTTATAAAATATATTCATCACTATGAATTACTTGTTGAAAAATAAAAAAATCTTTAGACATATTTTCAAGAAAAATGCATTCTCTCATTTTTGTTTCAATTTAAGCGATTGATTTCATACAAGCATGCCCAAGTTTTTTTTAGCCAAAACCATACATCATTGCTTAAAAACCGAAAAACAAATTACGACAATCATCAAGATAAACATTTAGGCATTCATAAAATTATTCTTATTTGGTATGCAAATTTAAATTTAATTTTATATCTCTTGTTACACAAATGCTTAATGAGTTATATCTACTAATAAAAATCTTTAATCAAAGATTTGATTTGTTACAAATAATTCTAATTCTAATTATCTTTCCTTTGTTGTTTCAGCTAGTGAGTTTTAAGAAGTGTGTTGGATCTCTGATTATAAACCTTGAGCATCCACTATCAAAATATCATCTTTTGCTCTTAGCTTTCAATTATAGACATGTTTACAAAAAAGATAGATTTGTTCTTGGTTTTCATTTAACTTTGGGTCCCTTATAGTTAGATCTACTTATCTTATCTTTTGGTATTAAGTGATTCATGGTTCCTTTAGGAACCCAAACTAATTTATATGAGACATATTTTTTGAATTAATATTTATATGCAAAGTGATATGACTACCTTAAAAATTATACTTCACCTTAGGGGTAATATGCAATGTGGGTCCTTTAACAAATAAAGTCGGTTTTTGTTGAGTGTTGCTATTCACAAAACTAATTTCTATTTTTCTATATACATGACCCTTATTAGTAAGAATCATGTTTAATGATTTACTATCAATTTTAAAATTTTATAATATTTATTTTAATAATATATTTTTATTCTTAACTAAGTCTAACTATTCATATTTAGTGCAATGAGTTAACATGCAATTATTATGCTTATTTTTTAATTTTTTAAAATTACTAGAGAGAGGCATGATCCTTTTTTTGCATTTTATAATTTTTACTAACTAATTTAAATTCATCAAATAAATCATTAAATGCATCAAGTAATTTATTATAAAGTAAAGGAGTTTCGTTTGAGTCACTTACCTCATTATTGAGAGTCATTAAGGCATAGTTTGGCACCTTGTCTTTGTTGGTTTGCTCATTATCTTTAGATATACTTGATTCATCCCAAGTCGCCTTTAGTGCTCTCTTCTTCTTTGACAGCTTCTTCTTTTTAAGTTCGTTTTTGTTCTTAGTTTTATATTTTATGAATTTTTTGAATTTTCTTGTCAAAAGTTCTATGTCATCATCACTTGAGCTTTCGCTCGAGTGGTCTTCTTTTGTTCTAAGTGTCAAATCCTTCATATTCTTTAGAAGATTATTCTCATATTCATCATATGCAAGACATGTTATCTCATAGGTCATTAAAGACTCGATAAGTTCTTCAAGCGAAAAATTGATCAAGTCCTTTGCTTCTTATATTATCGTTACTTTTATATCCTAATTTTTAGGAAGAGAATGTAAAAATTTATTAATAAGTTTAAGATTCAAAATACTTTTATTAAGTGCTTTTAAATCATTGACGATATCCGTAAAATAGGTATATATGTCTCCAATGGTTTTGCTTGGTTTTATTCGAAACAATTCAAAGCTATGCATCAAAAGATTGATTTTAGATTCTTTAACTCTATTCATGCCTTCATGAGTTACTTTCGGTATGTGCCAAATCTCATGTACAGTTTTACATAAAGAAATATGATTAAACTCATTTTTGTCTAAAACGTAAATAAAGCATTCATCACTTTAGCATAAAAAAAAAAAATCTTCTTCTCCAAATTATTCTATTCGTTCATTAGTTTAGAAGACTTTTGAAAATCATTTTGAATGATATTCCATAAATTAAAATTTATAGAAAGTAAGAAAACTCTTATTCATGCTTTCCAATACGTGTAGTCCATCCCATTGAATATATAAGGACGAATGATAGAGGAACCCTTTATATTATTAGTAAAAGCCATTCTTTTGGGTGTTAAACCTAACGAGAAAAACTTGGCTCTAATACCAACTATTAAGACCATTTCGACACTAAGACGGGGTGAATTAGTATTTTCGAAAAATCTCATTGATTCGAAAATCTCGTTCGATAAAGATCGTATCGGAAAGATGAGTTTGACTTGAAAACATTTGTAAAGGAGTGAGCAAATAAATTAGTTTACAATATAAATAAAAAGCATAAAGTAATGCAAACCGAGTTTATAGTAGTTTGGTTGTCGTGACCTACGTCCACTCTTGATTCCTCTTCATTCGAGGTTATCGGCTTCTACTATCAATCTTCTTTCAACGGGCAAAGATCAACTACATTTATAACTCTTTCTCCTTTTCACAAGCTCAAGAGAGAACTTTTATACCTCTCTCTTTTAAACTTAGACATTACTTCTTCCTTTAAAATAACTTATAAATACGATAAAGATGTGACTCTACACTAAGAGAGATTTATAACTTTTTTATAAAGATTTTTTCCCCCTTTCTCAACTCTATTATTTACTGGTTCAAGTAGGAATAATTAAGATATTTATAGACTCTAAATGACTTTAAAAATAGGGCCAAAAAGTATCTTAACTCAGGTTTTCAAGGTACTAGTGGTACCACCACCATTATTAGATGGTACCACCACCATTATTAGGTGATACCATCGTCTATCATATTGATAACTGGTGGTATCATCGCTTGTCAGTCTGACACTGAGTGGTATCATCGTCTAACATAGTCTAAAAGACTATATTTGGGTGGTACCACCACCCAATCTGACGGTACCATCCCTTGGTCCTTTTATGAGTGACCGAATAAGCCTTCCACTTAGCCCAAAAACAGCCCTAACTTAAGCATAATTGATCCCCAATTGATTTGACATTGTTTCATCCCAAAACCCGACTCAATCAGACCTAAACTAACTCGATCTAAACACACGATTACAAGCATGAATCCTATGTTATCCGACATGTTATTGGTTCATCCAACGCTTCGTCCGATCCTTCGATGCATTATCCTCTCCTTTGACATATTGCCCAATCGACATGTTGACTTCTATAACTTCCGGTCTCTTTAGTGCAATGTTCGATCCTTTCATGACATTAAGTCCTTCGGCATGTTGATCATTTCTCCGACCCGACGTCCAATCTTTTGATACATTTCACTTCGGCCCAACTTCTGATTCTTCCCGCTTTAATCGAATTATTTTTCCTTGATCGAGGTTAGTCCTACGTCACTCAAACACATATTGGATCTTAACTTCATCAATTGATTTTATCATCAAAATCTGAAATTCAACGACCAGATCTACCGTGATCACTACAGAGAATAAATCTTCCCACTTTTTGCCAAGGCATTTTATGAATCTAACACTTTCCTTGGTTTGATGGTGTCTCTAGCAAAGTAAATAAAGAAATTATTTCATAAAAGAAGATTAGAAGTGAGAGAGAGTCCTGATTTAGAAGCCATACGTTTTATGATAGAGAGAGGATAGATGTTCTTAGTTTCTTTCTTTTTAATCTATGCCTATGGGGTACCAGAAGAATATTAGATCATCCCTTAAGGGACCCATTCTGAGTCTTTGGGCCTTCTTTTAGCATAACTCTAGTCCACCGAGTTTTCATTTTGTCTTCAAGAGCGTTATAATTAGTAGTAGCGATGAAGGCCTCCAAGACCTTGGAGTTGAGGGATTCAAAGGTTAGAAGCATAGGTGAAGAGAGGGTAGGGAAAAGAAAAATACTTTTTATTCTTTACCGGTAGCCATTGTGAAGATGAATGTAGTGTCCATCCTCATGTCGTTGTTTTCTTCTAATACTCCTTAGTCATCAAAGTGATATAAGAGGAGACGATCAAAGGTAGAAAAGAAAACATGATTTTTAAAATGATTTCAGATTTCTAACAATGATAGTTGACATGGAGTCAGATTCGAGCGAGCTACGATGTAGAAGATGACGAAATATTGCCACTCACATGATCTCTCCCAAGCAACTTCGATAGGAGATTTGAAATTGCACAGAGACGTTTTCGAAATAGGGAAAGGCATTGAAACATCGAACTTCTCTTTATTGGAGACTTGTGTTTTGTCCTTTATAGTGGTGGCATCTAAGTCATTTCACCGAAGAGAAATGGACTTCCTTGTTGCTTGGATTGACTTTGATTTGCTTTGAACTGATGCATCTTTAGACTCAAACCCAAGGATGGTTGTCTTTCACCTTCGATTATGATTGAAAAACCCTAGTTTTTCCCTTATCAGAACTATCGATAGTGATAATATCTTCCCTCAGGAAGAGACCACATGCTGTATGTAGTTAAAAATATTTTGGAAAGCTACTAATTGAAGGAAAGATTCAATCTTAATTTTAATCCAAACCCCTGGTAATGATTTAGAGAAATCGATTATATTTGCCCCCTAAACCTGAAAAAGTATACTCATCTATCTTAACAGGACTCTCAAGCATTGCAATAATGTTATAAAGAAATTGAGAATGATGAAATCCTAAAGGAAATTGCACTCAAATGAGTGCAGACACAACTGTTTCTCTAGGATGTTGGAGATTTATATTCCATGATATTAAGGTTAAGGTTTGACCTAATGAACCCGGAGGGGTCTCGTCTCCAATGAGAACTTCAAGCATATCTTCTTCTAAGATAAATTTGAAATAGAAAAATCAGCATTACGATCATTGGGGTCCCCCCAAAATTTAGAGAGAAAGGATTTGAGGAAGATGAGAGGGGGAGTACGCGTTGTAAATTTATCATAGAGACTATACTTTCATCGTTCTCGAACATTGAAGACCTCTTAGAGTTTTATATTTTTATCTAACTTCGCTTTCATGAACTCATTATATACAGTCCAACCCAAGAAGAACAACATAAAAAACACTCTTTTAGAGGTAAGGGGAGAAAAGAGTCGGAAGAGGAGGGACCGCTGGAAGAAATCATCGCTTCGAAACGAAACAACAAAAGATGCGTCTCGTTTCTTTGATTGTGATCAATGTAAAAAACAATAAAGTCAAATGTCACTGAAACTTTCACCAAACTGCTAGGACTCACAAGAAATGTGGGTAAGAATCAAAAGTTATAAGGTTTGCTGGGTGACAGAATGTTATAATGTTTGTCATATAGTATACAATAAAGTAAATAAGCAATACTTGAATAAGAAGAAAAGTTTATGCAGTTGCTTTCCGCACTTATTCTCGTGAGAATACCACAAGATCATTAATCTTCCGCGGATTCATTCATATACACGATTGCGACATGAAGAGTTGCATGGATATGGGCAGTCGATCTTTCTAACAACACTCCGCCCGTAGAACCAGTCTCCCACAGCTTTTGCAATTGGCTGCAGGGAAGAATATAGTAGATCAAGAAAAAGATCATGCAAGCAAGAAATATAAATATTATAATGATGATGAGATATGTACCAATAAGAAAAGACTATGCAATTCTTACCATCCTATCAATCATCGGGGAATCAGTTCCAAACCATGTGTCCTGACTCCCTGACTGGCAATGAGCATAGCATGAGATTATAAACATGCCCGTAGATGGGTTGCCACTTGCCGGCAGTGCACGCAGAAACTCTGACCTGAATTCTGTCATCGGCATGTCCAGTCATTAGATTCACTAAGTAAATCAAGAATCTATTGGCAGGGGAATTGGGTGACAAATATCGCCAAGTACACGAAATCAGACAAAGTTTATCATGGATTCATGAAATGAAATAGAAGATTTCCTTAACTTTCTATTTTGGATGTTGATAAATAACAGTTGATTAAGCGGTTCAAAGCCAAGTTTTATGTTGCCAACCTTGCATTTTCTCAAGTTGATCTGACGAACAACTCTTTATATTAAGCTTGCAGGCATTCCAACTTTTGCGGGGATCGGCAGAACTCGGTGCTAAAGTATTCTTGATCTGCAATAGAAACAACTCATCAATTAGCTAGCATATTCAACGGGCAATGGCTTACATCACGAAAAGGAATATGTCCAGGAAGGGAATGTTTATCATCCTAATATGCAAAAGCATCACAGCATTGCTTTGCAGCACCAGAGCAACGTGAAGTGACAATAATTTGGTGAAGAGAAACAAGAAATCTATGCTGTAATAGTTAAAGAAGTACAAGAATAGGAATCTATTGCAATTTGTTACTGTTCATCAACGGATACCTAATATTGCTCACTCATCCTATGAAAGTAGAAGAATCATCTTTGCTATGCTGAATTGGTACCAAACCCTCGATGAGTATTTTACAGAAGACAGTAGCTAATTTTCGAGAAAGCTGTTACCTGCCAGGCATCATACGCTGCATTCAGTATAAAGAGGGGCGTGCTCATTTTAGGCACCACATTCTGTGGGAAAAAGCACTGCATTCACAATTTGATATATTTGTTCAGATGACATGACATCCTTTATATATATATTCCAAATGCAAACATACTTCTTACCATGCTTGGTGACAACCTTGAAGTGCATGAAGATGGCAAATTTTTTCCTGACCCCTAGGAATTATACAAGCACCGTACATCACTAAAAGAAGTTTGGGAGAGATAAAATACTGCACATTAGTAGGATGGAGTACTGATTATCAAAGAATACAAGCGACAAGGAACTGACATGAAGGTTGACAACATCATTGTAAAGGGATCTGACAGAGGTCGTTCCAGTAATGTCCTTCCTGTTAGGAGCGATCATGATAATTCCAATTGATACCATGCTAAGAAAACAATATGTATGAGCAAAGGAACAAAGAACCCAAGGCAATTAATAAACTCACCCATCAATAAAATACCCAGCATCAGAAAAGCATTTAACTTTTGCACTTGCTGGTAGAAGACTGCGGAATTTGTCACAGTGTAGGATGGACGCCAATCCACCCGCTGAACAACCAGAAAGAAGTGCCTGCATGCAGCCCATTCACCGGAGTATTAATTATGACAAACAAATCTTTGCATGATAAGAGACTTTTACCACTCTACAAGCACGTACATTTTCTGCTTTGTTCATTCCTTTTGCCAACAGATCTTCCATGATAGCGAACCAAACCCGGGCTCCTCTGTAGTGAAGATTTGTAGCCTAATCAAATTTAGATGAGAAAAAAAAAAAGCATTATTAGTACACAAATCTCATGCTTGTTTATGCAACGACGCAAATCTCATCCATCATGTGGACTTTTTGTTTAAAGAGCTTACAGGATCTACTCTTTCTACGTCTCCTGTAAACGATGAACCATCACAGTACCGAATCTTGATCCTGTTCCAGTTATAGAAGTCTGCACATTTTTAAGATGAAATACAAGGAAGTTAAATCAAAAGAAACATGTGTAAAAAGAGCATGGACATACACGGATATTATCTTATATTTATTATGCGACATGTGCATGACTGTCTTTTGGATGTAATACCTAAAATACATTGGCGGAGAAGAAAAAATTGATTTGTAAAGAAGAGGGATGTCGCGAAAGAGATATTGGAGATAAGAAAGCCAACAACAGTAAGAATGTTAAGGTTCTCTGTCTCCTTTGTTTTTTTTTACACCAAGCAAGAAACACATAGAGGTTCAAGCTTTGCTTCTCTTCCACCAATTCAGCACCTCCTTGTCCAAATGTTTACAAGCTTAAGATTGCATGCAGTAATCTATCAAAATACCATACCGGGATTAGATTTTTTGCTGTTTCCTAAAATGCCAGAGAATGAAAGTGGCTTCATATGATTAGAGGAGCCCCTGAAATTATTTTTACGCTCTAGACATTCTTCAACATTCCTGCACCATCCTCCTCCCTGCAAACCAAGAATATATTAATCAAGGAAATTGCATCTTCCAATAAGTCTAAACATTTTGTGTACTTTATAGCTGATAGATTGTTTGATTAGTAGCAATATAATTTTTTTTTTCAATATTCTTTTCCTCTGTCCACAAACATTTAGCCATCCTCAATATGCATGTGTTGACTAATGTATTGCAGGTATATAGAAGACGTAGACTTGTAAACTACCAAAAAAATTTCACATTTGAAGCGAGCATTTCAATCAACTTGTCCATGCTGGAATTTTCAGGATTATTAGTTGCCAAATGATGCTTCTACCTAAGTAGTAAAAGTCACCATTCCTCAATCCCAGTAACTAAAATAACTTTTAACAAGTATCCAATGGTAACATTTGTGGTGACAACAGAATGGTATCATGAATATTGCTGGATCCGGGTTCCTTATCGACCTACAAATAGTAAATTTGAATGTCCAAACAACTGCAGGAAGATGAACTGACCTCCATGTGAACCAACCAGTTATATGCTCCTGAGCCACTCCCAGGAGAGAAATGATATGCTGGGGGGCTTCCATCCAAGCAGACTGAAAATTATGTGAAAAATCATGAGTTTTTAGTTTTTTGTTGAATCGAAGCCACTGAAAGCTATACATAGGATTTCTGATTGAATGTCCGACAAGAACATACTCCGAAGAGTATCACATACACTTGTTAAAAGAGGTCGCAGGAAGAAATAGTCATGTGTACTCTGGACTAAGCATATGTTTACGAATAATCATACCTGCTCCTTTAGCTACTGCACTATGCAAAAGAGTCATGGGTACATCGTAAGCATCCACTTCCAGAGAGGCCAGAAGAAAGAAAAAGCAGATGAAAGGATAAATCCATGTTCCTGATTTAGCACCCACCATCCTGCAGTATCGTTTCAAATTTTATCAGCTGAAAAGAAAGAAAACAAAATCTGAAGAGTCTACAGATATAAATTTATCAATTTAAATAAATATAGTTGATGATTTAGAACGATAGCATTTAGAAAACTATATATATGTTGAACCATTATTTAAAGATTGAAACAAAGACACTAGTTAATCAATATCTAACTAAAATTTCCACTTTAAATTAGAATGGAAAGGAACACACTGGCTATTAATTCTTCCTTCCATGAGTAAACATGATATAACCATGTCGGCTTTTAGTATCCTACCACGTTAAAGGAAACCCAACGGTTTGTTCATCATCGTCATCGTTATGTTTAAATGGCGGACTGTGAGCACACATAGAGAACAAAATTTCCCACATACGAAGGATCGACGGTGAAGTAACATGTGATTCTGTCTAACCATTAAAAGAATACAATAAAAGACCTAACACAATCAACAATATATGAGATCGCGTGACCAGCTAAATATATCATAAGTGCATGCCAAACGTGAATCTGCTTATGGTAGTAGCTTTCATGTAGTTAGAGAATCAAAAGGCAGGACGCCCTTTTATCTATTTCTCAACCCTTAGCCCTGGGAAGAACAGATCAGGCAGCCTTCCTCGCACTATCAAAAGTACTGAGAAACTTCGTCATAAAATGCATGCCACCCGAACTAATAAACAGAAAAAAAAAACCAACAATCCGAGAAAATCCACTAGCTAAACCAAGAGATAAGAGACGGGAAATAACAACATCTCCCAAAAATTCGTTGCACTAACTTGCAAGCTTTCGTCGAGTATAACAGAGAAGTGCTGCAAAGAACTAAAACACTTATCTACTACCTGAAATGTTAGTGGCGTAGCACTGTAAAAAGCTTCTTTCTTCAAAGCAGAGGACCGACAGCAGACAATACACACACAACCTGAAGAAGATACAACATATATAGCGCCTCTTCTTTACTCTCTCTCTCTCTCTCTCACGGAGCGAGCTATTCACGCTGAGACGCAGACCTTCTCCATCTGTCCGAAGTTGGACAACTTCGTGGTCCTCGGCTTTCTTTGTAATGGACCAGCGAAGACCTATTTTACGCCACAAATCAATATTTATTTCTGCAAACCCTCTGGCTGGCTTTAAAACGGACGAGCTAAGATCTCTTTTACGCCACAATTAATAATATTTCTACCAACCGACGCGCTGCACACACACAAAAAAGCGGCGTGGAAGGGAGTCGAGTATCGGAAGTTCTTTGTCTGGTCGGGTAAAACAGGTTGCCACGTTCTGCTAATGGAGGGAGCTTTTGATGCTTTTGCTGCGCACATCATACGAGTTCATCGCTTTAAATCTGATACCCGTCCTCGCTGGGCCCGCGTATAGCTGTCGGCACGTTCGTCGGTGTCATAAAGGTTGACGGCAGATGCTCGAGATAAGATAGAGAAAAGTAAGAATAGGACACTGACGCGTTCCGATTGAAAACCAAGTTTCGGGTAACGAATCAATCACAAGATAAGACATTCCTCGCAGGAGTAGACATCGGAAAAATCCATATTTAGACGAGTGAAGGTCGAGGAAAGAATCAATGATACAAAAGATTAATTACGCTTCAGAGGGTAAATAAGAACAAAAGGAGTTACGTTGCCATTGGAAGAGAAGCTGCGTCAATATCCTTCGTCTTCTTTTTCCTAAATTAAATTAAATTTTATATTTATACAAAAATTTTAGTTTAACATATTTTTTTATTTAGCCTTTAAAAAAATTGAGAATATCATTTGCAAACAAAATATGGCTTAATTTATAATTAGTGGCAAAACTAAGAGGAGTTAGCCAATTATCAATGACTATCAAATTAAGATGTAGATCAAGTAGATAAAGGATCTCCTTATCTAACTCCACACCTACCACTAAAACAAATGAAATTTTTTTCATTAATATGACAAGAGATAGTAGGTGAAGAAAGGCAAGCCCAAATCCATTGAATAAATTTGGTGAATTTTTTTTCGGATTATCCACCTCCAATCAGATTATCCAAAAAAGTTTCAATATGTTAGTTAGAACTTTAGCTAAAAGTCTATAACTGATATTAGAGAGGGCAATGACTCTTAAGTGATTGATAAGTATAGGATTTATATTTTTTATATGAATATTATAAAAGTTGTAGCCCACAAAGGATGTATAAAAATGTGATCATAAAAAAATTTGTAAGAAATAGGGCGAGATAATATTTCAATATGATTTATAAAATTCTCTAGTAAAATTATGAGATTATGCCTTGTATTTTGACACTGATATGCTAATATATTATTATATGCTCTTTAAATATTAATAAAATAAAAGAAAATGATAAATATGACTCTTGAGCTTGATCCTAATTTATTTATATATTACTTTTTACTCTTTATTAAGTATAAATCATATAAAATGTTGAGTATGACTCTTGAATCCATGCTTTGCTTAATTATTATGCCATATGATTTGTCATTCTTATGGCATGGATATGATAGTCGTTTGTTGAACTTTCTAGCTTATCTTATTGCTATATATGTTTTTTTAATTTTAAATTATTCTAAACCTGTGAAAAGGAGAAAGAATTGTAACATAGGTGGTTAATCTTCACCCATTAAAAGAAGATTGTTAGTGAAAGTTGTTGGTCTTGACGGAGAAGGAATTGTGAGTAGACATAGGTCGCGATGATTGAATCACTATAAATTTGATATGCATTTTCTTTTAAGTTCTTCAGTATCATTACTTTCTAATTTAATTGCTTGTTACACTTACTCATATTCTTAGTCAAGCACACTTTCGATATTAGTTTTCAATGAATAAATATTTAAATCATAATTTCTTGAAAGTACTAATTCACCCCCTCCCTCCTCCCTTTAGTATCATTACAGTTTTAACAGTTGATATCAGAGCCAAGTTCTCTCAATTGGTTTAATACTCAACATAGATTAAATGACTTTTGTCGGTAATCAAGATGGTCACTCTATCACTCGTCCTCCTATGTTCAATGCGATGGGCTACACGTATTGAAAAATATAAATAAGAATTTTTTTAATTTCCATGGATGTTGATTTATGGAATATTATCGAATGTGATTTTCAAAATTCCTTTAGACCAATGAATGAATAGAATGATCTAGAGAAAAAAATTATTTTCTTAAAATGCTAAAGCAATAAATGCTTTATTTTGTGCTTTAAACAAAAATAAGTTTAATCATATTTCTATATATAAAACTACACATGATATTTGACACACACTCAAAATTACGTATGAAGACATAAATAGAACTAAAGAATCTAAGATTAATCTCTTAGTGCATAGCTATGACTTGTTTAGAATGAAGCCAAGTGAAATCATTAGTGATATGTACACATATTTTACAAATGTTGTTAATGGTTTGAAAGCTCTTAATAAAAGTTATACTAATCTTGAACTTTTTAATAAAATTTTATGATCTCTTCCAAAATATTAGGATCCAAAAGTAATTGTTATCCAACTATTTTTCTCTTAAAGAACTTATAGGATCATTAATGACCTATGAAATGACTTGCAGGCACATGATGAACATGAGAACAACCTTCCAAAGAACAGGAAGGATATAATACTTAGAACAAAAGAAGACCACTCGAGTGAAAGCTCAAGTGATGGTGATGACTTGGCACTCCTCACAAGAAAATTTAAAAATTTCATAAAAAGGAGCAAACCAAATCTTGTAAAATAAGACACTAAGAATAAAAACGAACTAAAAAAAGACACAGTCATCAGCTATGAATGCAAGAAAGCAAGGCACTTTAAAAGTAAATGTCCACAACTAAAGAAGATGCTAGCACAAAAGAAGAAAAAAATACTAAGACGACTTGAGACGAATCAAGTGCATCGAGGAGCAAACTAATGAAGATGAGATGACAAACTACGCCTTGATGACTCTCAACTATGAGGTATATGACTCAACCAAACCTCATTTATCTTATGATGAATTACTTAATGCTTTTCATGATTTATATGATGATTTTAAATTAGTTGGTAAGATATATAAATTGCTAAAAAAAGATCATGCTTCTCTCTCTAGTAAATTTAAAAAAATAAAAAATAAGCATGATAATTACATGTTAACCTCTTGTACTCAAAATGAAGAATTAAACTCAATTAAAAAATAAAATATGATATTACAGCAAACATAAAAAAATTTAAAATTAGAAATAAATCATTAAATATGATCCTTGCTAACAAAGGTTATATATATAAAAAAGAAGAAATCGACTTTGTGAGTAGTAACACTCAACAAAAGTTGACTATATTTGTTAAAGGACCCACATTACATGTTACTCTTAAAATTAAATATAATTTTTATGATAGATGTGATCATTATGCTTATAAATGTTCATTTAAAAAATATAACTCATACAAATTAGTTTGGGTTCTTAAAGGAACCATAAATAACTTAATGCTAATAGTTAAAAGAGATAAATCTATTCATGAGGGACTCAAAGTTAAATAGGTACCTAAAACAAACTCCCCTTTCTAGTATATATGTCTATAATCAAAAGCTAGGAGTAAGAGATAATATCTTGAGAGTGGATGCTCATGGCACATGACCAGAGATTCAACATATTTTTCTAAGCTCACTAGTTAAGACAAAATATGTAACCTTCAGAAACAATAACAAAAGAAAAATTATTAGTAAAGGAAATATATATAACAAATCAAACCTTTTGATTGAAAATATTTTATTAGTAGATGGTTTAAAATATAACTTACTAACCATTAGTTGTGATAAGGGTTATAATATCAAATTTGAATCTCATGCTTGCATTATAGAGATACTACATAAAAATAGATCTATGATTGTCTTGAGGACTAATAATGTGTATACTATTAATCTTGATGATTTTTATGCTGAAATTTACTTTTTAATTTTAAATGATAATATATGGCTTTGGCACAGGAGATTAGATCATACAAGTATGAAATTACTTTCATAAATTATAACTAAAAAACTTATAAAAGGTATGCCTAGAATTAATTTTTCAAAGATAAAGTTTGTGATGTATGTCAAACTAGGTAAATAAATAAAGAGTAACTTTAAATCTAAAAATAAGTAAGTACCTCTAGACCACTACAATTAATTCATATGAATTTATTTAGACCAATTAATATCACAAGTCTAAGATAGTAAATATGCTTTAGTAATTATTGATGATTATAATATATATACTTTGATATACTTCTTGGCACATAAAAGTAATTGCTTTAAATATTTTTCAAGGTTTTGCAAATAAGTTCAAAATAAAAAGGGTTTTATGATTTCCTTTATTCAGAGTGATCATGGTGGTGAATTTAAAAATCATAATTTTTAAGATTTAAATAGGTATAATCATAATTTCTCTACTCTAAGAATTTCATAATAAAATAAAGTTATCGAGAGAAAAAAAATTAAGAGTTTACGAGAACCATGCTTAATGAACAGAGAATATCCAAATATTTTTTAGTCGAAACTATTAACATGATATGCTATATCATAAATAGGGTTCTCGTAAGACTACTATTATCTAAAAATCCTTATGAATTGTGAAATAATAAAAGACCTATCATTTTATATTTCAAATTTTTGGTTGTAAATATTTTATTTTAAATGAAAAAGATGCCTTAGAAAAATCTGATGCAAAATCTGATGAAGGCATTTTTCTTGGATATTTCTTTATTTTTAAAACTTATCAAATTTTTACTAAAAGAACCTTGGTTATCAAGGAATCTATTCATTTTATTTTTAATGAGCTTTCTGAATTTAAGAAAAATAATTTTGATGATAATTTTGATTTTGATACTTTGAATTTAAATAAAAATCCTCCTCTCCCATGCAACTTGGATGCATCTGCTTCTAAAGAATTCTTACCTAAGGAATGTATATAGATGCTCATCCTAAGGAGCTAATCATTGGAGATGCATCAAAAGGTGTTTAAACTCATTTTTTATTTAAAAATTTTTGTGCTAGTGTTACCTTTTTGTCTCATATTAAACCTAAATATATTGACGATGCTCTAAAAGATAACTCATAGGTTTTTGCAATGCATGAAGAGTTAAATCAATTTTAGAGAAATAAGGTATTGAAGCTTGCTCCTAGACCTAATGACTATCTTGTAATTGACACTAAATGAATTTTTAGAAATAAGCTAGATAAACTTAGTATTGTGGTTCAAAACAAGGCTAGATTAGTGGCCAAAGGTATTAACCAAGAAGGAGATATCGACTATAAAGAAACATTCGCTCCTATGGCAAAACTTGAAATCATAAGGATACTCCTTACCTATGCATATTGTAATAATTTTAAGTTCTTTTAAATAGATGTCAAAAGTATTTTTTTTAATGGCTTTATTCCCGAAGAAGTTTATGTTGAACAACCACCCGAATTTAATAATGTTCTTTTTCCTAACCATATTTTTAAGTTATCTATGACTCTCTATAGATTGAAGTAAGCCCCAAAGGCTTGGTTTAAGAGGTTTTTTTATTAAGAATGATTTTTTGAAATGCAAGGTCGATACCATATTATTTATTAAATATTTTAAAAATAATTTTTTTATTATTTAAATTTATATTGATGATATTATTTTTTGTTCTATAAATAAATCTTTATATGAATCTTTTGCCAAAAGTATGAGCCAATAATTCAAAATGAGTTTAATGGATGAATTGACATTTTTCTTAGGATTACAAATTAAGCAACTAAGTGATGAAACTTTTGTTAATTAAACTAAGTATGCTTTATACCTATTAAAATAATTTCATATGGATAGTGATAAGGTCATTAATACACCAATTAGTACTTCTACCAAATTAGATATGGACATTGAAGGATAATGTTTTGATCAAAAGACATATAGGGGTATGATAGGTAGTTTACTATACCTCACAATAACTAGACTTGATATTATATTTAGTATTGGACTTTGTGTTAGATTTCAATCTAATTCCAAATAATCTCACTTTAAGGTGGTTAAAAGGATTTTTAGATACTTAAAGGAACTCCTAATATAGGATTATAGTATCCAAAATTTAAAAATTTTAAATTGATTAATTATGCTGATGCTAACTTTCTTGGATATAGAATAGAAAAAAAATGTATATCTAGAACATATCAACTCTTAGGTCATACACTTGTTTCTTGGTCTTCCAAGAAATAAAATTTTGTTATATTATGTACACTCGAGGCTAAATATGTAGTAGTAGGTGCATGTTGGGCACAAGTTATTTAGATGAAAAATACTTCAGAAGACTATGGACTTTACTTGAAAAATATCCCTATAAAATACGATAATACTAGTGCTATTTATTTAACAAAGAATCTTATTCAATACTCTAGAACTAAACACATTGATATTAGACATAATTTTATTAAAGATCACGTTAATAATCATGATATATATTTAGATTTTATTAACATAAAATATCAATTAGCATATACTTTTAGTAAACCATTGAATATGGAATAATTTAATTTTATTAGAAGAGAATTGGGAATGTTAAATCTTCTAAATGCATGAATTCTTCTCATATATATTTTTTCTTATGGGTTATTATCTTGATTTCTCGATTTTCATGACTTGAATTTTCTTTTGAATCAAGATTGTTTTCTATGATTCTTTTATTTTGCTATTTACAAAAGAAGAGATTTATTAAAATGATTCATGGTTTTTTATTTTTCATATAATGATTGAAATATTGATATAAATTTTTACACCATTGAATCCTTCCCTTCTTTCTCTCTTTTTTTTTATAATGACAAAAGGGAGAAAGAGGAGTGCTATCTTGCACAAGAGAAGCAAAAATTACTAGCTTGCATATCTCAAAAGAAGCAAAAATTACTAGCTTACACATCTCAAGAGAAGCAAAAAAATTACTAGTTTGTATATATCAAGAGAAGCAAAAATTACTAACGTGCACATCTCAAAAAATTACTATTTTATATGTTTCAAAAACTTTCTAGTTGTACTTTTCTCCTTTTTGTTAATGACAAAGGGGGAGAAGTAATGATGATTTAAAAATTTTAATGTTTTGCTATCGTGTATATGCCTAAAAGTTATGATGATTTAAAATTTTTATGTTTTAGAATTATGCTTGATGATTTGGAATCTTAACTATATTATAATGATGTATGCAATGATATGCATATGAAGTAAGTAATACTTTAATATGATGTACTGCATATAATCACTATGATTCATGGTTAAAATTATTTCAACTTGAATTTAAAGATATTATGATTGAAAGGTTATTGTTTTTTTGAATTTAAGTTTATTTCGATATGACATATAGATGGGGGAGTTTAGTTAAAACTCCATCATCATTTGGTTGTCATCATAAAAAAGGAGGAGATTGTTGAATTCCGGATTTTGATGATGAAATCAATTGATGAGTTTATGATCTAATGTGTTTAAGAAAAATGATGTTAGACTATCTTCGATCATGAAGAGGCAAATCGATTGAAGTAGGAGAAATAAACGTTGGGCCGAAGTCAGAGATCGGGCATCAAGCCGGAAGAATTAGACATTGTGCCAAGATTAGATGTTACGGGAGTCAATATGCTGATGGATCAGGCAATACACTAAAGGAAAGCACGATGCACCAAGAGTTCGAATGAACCAATGACATACCAAAGAACATAATATTTGTCTTGTAATTATTTATATCTTAATCGTCGTAGTTTAGGTCTTAATTGAGTTAGTTTTGGATATAACCATATTAACTTAATTAGGAGTCCAATGAATTAGGGCTAATTTTGGCCTATTATGAGGCCTATTTAGTGACCCATAGTTGGGTCAGGTGGTGGAACTACCTATGAGCTAGAACGTATAAAGTGTACGCTCTTCGAAAGACCTAGTGGTGGTATTGTCAGTGTTAAGCAATGGCACCACCAAAACTAGTGGTAGTACCATCAGTACATGATCTTCTATATTGTTAGACGATAGTACCACCTAGACTAGGTGGTAGTACTGTTAGGATCAATACAACACTAAGAGGGGAGGGGATTAGTGCAACGATAAAAATGACGGTTGCGATTCCAAATCTTTCCGAGTTGATAAAAACATAACAAAGAAATCATATCGAGAAGATATCAACTTAAAGTAAATGCACAATGCAGAGTGCAGCTAAGTAATGAAAGTAAGCAGTAAAGAAAGAACACACTGGATTTATAGTGGTTCGGTCATTATGACCTACGTCTACTTCTGATTCCTCTTCCGTTAAGGTTATCGATGTCCACTAATAGTCTTTATTTAATAAGCGAAGACCAACCACCCTCTTATAATACTTTCTCCTTTTTACAGGTTTAAGAGATAACCCTTACAAGCCTCATACCTCACTTGTATGATCACAAGACTTAGAAAGGGAAGAGGAGAACACTTAGCACTTTTACAACACTTTTATACCCCAACACTTCAAGATTTTTGTTCAACTTTATTACCCTTTCATGCAGAAAAGAGTGGGGCATTTATAGGCTCCAATAGATTTAAAAATGGAGCCAAAAAGTATCTTATCCCAGGTTTCTAGGATACTGGCAGTACCATCGCCAGTATTGGGTGGTACCACCACTAGTATTGTGTGGTACTATCGCCTAATACTCTGATTGACTTTGGGTGGTGCCACCACCTAGTCTGATAGTACCATCGCTTGATAGAGCCTCGGAGATTGGGCTTTGACGGTAACACCGCCTGATAGGGTGGTACCATCTCCTGACAGCCATTTATGGCTAGCGGTACCATCACCTAGACAACTTGGGAGGTCGAGCCTTAGGTGGTTCCACCGCCAGCTCTGGCGGTGCCACCGCCTGACGTGGCTTTGGGTCACTGAATGAGCATTTCTCTTAGCCAAAAATAGACCCACTTTGGGCCCAGTTGATCCCTAATTGAGTTGACTTAATTACATTCTAAACTAAATTATATATAACTAAAACTACTTTGATCTAGATAATTATTACAAAGCATTAATCATATATTGTCCGGCATGTCATTAGTTCATCGGTGCTTCATCCAATCCTTCAGCACATCGTCTTCTTTTGCAACCTTTTGCCCAATCGACATATTGACCTCTGTGACTATGATCTCTATGGCATAATGTCCACTCTTCTAGGCCCAATACCTAAACTCATGGTATGAAGCCTCCTACCGAAATATCGATCGATCTTCTAGCTCGACGTCCAATCTTCTAGCATGTTCCACTCTGACCCAATATTGATTTTTTCTAATTTAGTTATCTCTTCATGATCAAAGCTAGTCTTGCATTACTCAAAATATATATTAGATCATTAACTCTATCAATTGGTTTCATCATGAAAATCTGAGATTCAACAAGTACCACCAGTGCTCAGTGCTACAAGCGGTGGTACCGTTAGGACCCTAAAAACCCAAGAATGAGACTTTTTGGCTCTATTTTTAAAGCCATTTGGGGCATATAAATACCCCACTTATTCTTTCTTGAGACAGTAAGAAAAGTGAACAAAAAATATTATGATTTTAAGTCGTAAACTCATGAAAAGTGTTACATATTCCTCTCCTCTTTAAAGTTTAGAGCTCATTCTAAGAGAGCTATGAGGACAACCTAAAAAAAAGGTTATAAAAAGGAGAAAAGAGTTGTAAAAAAGGTTATCCATCTTTATCCATTGAAAGAAGATCGCTAGTGAAAGCCGGTGGCCTCGGCGGAGGAGGAATTGAGAGTAGATATAGGTTACGACGATCAAACTACTATAAATTTGGTGTACATTTTCTTTTATGTTTTTTATTACTATTGCTTTCTAATTTAATTACTTATTACACTTATATTCGAAGTCAAGAACACTTTTTATATCAATTTTCATTGAACGAATTTTCAAAGCATAATTCCTCGAAAGTACTAATTCATCCCACCACCCTATTAGTGCTTTTATGGTCCTAACAAATGAAATATGCATCCAATGTAATAATAGCTCCACCAGGTATATGTAGGGTGACCTCATTAATAGCCACTGTAGTAACTTTTGCTCCATTGCCCATCTTGAGATTCATCTCGCCCCTCACCTCTCGCCAATCTCCTAGGACTTGCCAGAACCTATAACGAATTATAGATATGATAAGCATTATCGATATCCAATACACATGTGTTATCATAAGAATCTAACAAATGAAGACTGATCATAAATGTACCTAAAGCTTCTCCAAGCTTTTATTTCACCTTCTCTGTAACGTACTCTTTATAGTTCTTCTTCTAGTGCCCGTCTTTGTCATGATGGAAGCATTGACATTTATCCTTTGTCGGGTTCTTCTTAACAACCTTTACTTTACCCAGTTTACCCTTACCCTTCTTAAGGGACTTCTTTGTCTTCCTTTTCTTTATGATCTCAGTAGTATAAAAAGCTAGCTTCTCTTTCTTGATGGTGCTCTTAGTCTCCCTCAACATATTGAGGAGCTCAAGGAGAGTCGCCTCAAGCTTATTCATATTAAATTCATAATGAACTGAGAAAATGAGTTTGGGGAGACTGAAATATAAGGTCCACACACAGGTCATCCTCTAATACCATTCCTAGACCCATGAGCATTTCTATCCACTCAATTATCTTAAGGATATAGTTTTAAACTGATGTCCCCTCAATCATCCTAGGGCGGAAGAAACTCTTGGAAATCTCATATCGTTGAGTTCTTCCTTGTTCCTCAAACAATTTATAGAGATGTAGGAGAATGGATCTAGCATCCATCTTTTCATGCTCCCTCTATAACTCGGGAGTTATAGAGCCTAACATATAATACTGAGCAAGAGGGGAATAATCTATGTACTTTAGGTAGTGAGTAATCTTATCTTTACTTGCCCCTTCTTCGGGTGTGGGCACCATTGTGTTAAAGACGTATGCGATTTTCTTCACTATGAGAAGGATTCTTGGGTTATAGAGCTAATCAGTGTAGTTTAGACCAGTGAGGTAGTTGACATCAAGTATGTCATGTAAGGGATTTGAAAGTGACATATTCTGAAAATAAAAATACAGATTCTATAAAAAATAAACAATCAAGATATGGACTTCTATCTTAATCTACTCTCACTATTTTCTCATGAAACATACAACTCCCTCTAGTATGTGAATCGGAGACCCCTGATGGATCTCTAGTGAGGATCAAGATCCAATCGGTGTCTTAATGTAACCTTGAAGGACTCGATCAATCACACTAAGCTCGAAAAGGTAGGTAACTCTTGTCGATCGCAACTCTTTATGATTCACATTCTATTCGGCCTCTGAACCATCATGGCCTCGAGGGACTTAACCAACCATGAGGTTTGATTAAATAGTCACCATCATTACAAGATGAGTTTGATTCGATGATATACCCTTAAGGGACTCGACCAAGCATACCACGTTCTCAAGTCACTGATAACATATCTATGTTATAAGTAAGAACTCGAATCACAATATAGGTGAGCCTCAAGGGACTGGATCAACTCAACTTATGTCATGAATCGATTTCTCCCTATAATGATGAAAGGCCACATGGTTCAATCTAATTTCCTTATGCTTACCGACTTAATATAATCGTGAGAGGAGATTTTTTATTCGGTCTCCTAATATGATGTATCACACATATACGAATTTAATATATATTTACACTGCTTACAAATATATATACGTATCTAGTAGGCATATAATCAATTATACCTCACATGAGCAATCACACTAGATGATCATGGACCACAGCCTAATATGATCAAGTTTGAGCTAATGGGCCCAATCACTCACATCACGATCTATATGTGAATTGGCACATCTTTATGTCTTATGATCGTCCATCTCGACCTCCTAGGTCACGTTGTCACCTCAACGCACCCACCGCACCTCCTCGTGTAATCACAATATAATCATAGGCACACAAGCCCGACAATAAATGAGAAAAAATAGAGGCTCGTAAATCCTAATAATAAGAATAATCATATCACATATATGCATTCATCACATGGTCCAAGATCATCCGTCTACATCATAATTTATGTACACATCACCATGTAGCCATCATAGGGCTGCCTTGTATAGCTATGAAACCCTAGCCACTAAGGAGTCCTATGTAGCCACGAAACCTTAGCTGCTAGGAAAATTGGCTAGGAAACCCTAGCCGCTAGGGCTGCCCCCTGCAACCATGAAACCAGGCTACAGGGGCTACCAACCACTAGGCCAAGAGCATCTCTGCTATTCTCAACCTTGTTGCTTTTAGCTAAGCTAAGAGCAACAAGGTGTGCTCTTGGCCAAGGCTACAACAGTTACTGCCCATTCTCTCCCTCTTTAAAATAGTTTTTAATAGAGAAAATATGTGTAGTTTAGATTTGAAAACTATAACAAAAATCACGGCAATCGTGCAAAAGTAATTCTATGCGATTCAACACAACACATATAGTTTAAAAATCAATCGTTCGCACGAACAACCTGGCTCTGATACTACTATTGAAAATTTTAGGTAGCATCACATGCACAATGGAAGAACAAAAAATAAAATATCAGATTTCCTACATAAAAAGTTTCTCATCATCGTGCAAAGATTGGTGCGTAAAATCCCGTAAAAACTAAAAACTATGTATATATAAAAGATACATTATCTAGGGAGATCATGTATCCTTAAAAACCTACAAATATATAGGAGAGGATGAAGGAGGTCAACTGTCCTCCTCTCTAGTGGTGAATCGTATGGCATGCACTATGAACATGTTCATCAAATCATTGTATAATCCTCCTTTCCATGGGCACCATGCGATCATGAAAGGGTCGGCCCTTTTTGCTGTCCATATGCCCTAAACTAGGGCTATTGGCTGAGGAAGAGAGGGAGAGAGGAGTATAGGAGGGGAAAACCAAAAAGGGGTCTAGCTTGTACCCATTTGGTTTCCTTTTGTTTATAGAGGTCCAAATCAATTTAACCCTAATGGATCTAGTCCGATTGGGTACTGGATCTCCATCTAACTACCCAAACCTCTTAGATTAATAGATTTCTATTCAATAATCTCTCATTAGCTCTTATTAGATGTTATCCATAAGATCCAATAATTCATGGGCTTATTAGATATCTAATAAGATAGGGGAACTAGCAAATATCTCATATCTGAACCTCTACTCATCACAACACCAACCTATTGGGAAAATGGACAGAGCATCATATGTATAGTAAAAGAACAGAAAATTTTTTTCTATATTTCCGAAAAAAAATGTATTTGTCGTCGTGCGAAAGATTGGTTCGCGAAAAAGTCACAAAACTGAAAATCACATATGAGATAGTTTATGTTATATAGGGAGATTATATATCCCTAAAAACCTACAAATTTATGAGAGATGATAAAGAAGGTCAATTATCCTCCTCTCTAGAGGTGATCTATATGGAAGGGGCTACGAAGGTGCTCCTCAAATCGCTGCTCAAATCTTCTCACTACGTGCACCACACAATCAAGAAGGGGCCAACCCTTTTTACTGTCCACACACCTCCAAATAGGGGCTGCAGGTTGAGAAGGAGAGGGAGAGAGGAGAATATAAGGTGGCAGCTAAAATGGGTCTAGCTTATGGCCCTTTAGTTCCCTCCTATTTATAAAGATTCTCTATCAACTTCACCATAATGGATCATGCCCTATTGAGTATTAGATCTTCGTCCAATTGCCTACGCCTCTTAGATTAGTGGATCTCTACCAAATAATCTCTCATTGGCTCTTATTGGATCTCATTCATAGGATCTAATAATTTAGGGGTTTATTGGATATCCAATAAGATAGGAGCTCTAACATATATCCCATATCCGAACCTCTACTCGTCACTACACCGACCATATTTGTATAACCCTCTAGGTCTAATATCAAGTTGGCCATGAGTCATACCTATCATACTCCTTTTGGCTTAGTGAATTATTATCTTCATAATAATTCACTCAACTTATCAACTACGAGCGTACTAGGCCACTACACCATAATCCTCAAATGATATAGGGGAATCCAATCCATGATATAGTATTCTCGCATGAGTAACTATGATACTAGCTGCCTCAATCATATGGATAGGTATATAGCACACCGGTTTATCCAATTATCTCGATATCCCTCTCGAGTAACCTATGATTGGGATTATTTAGGGTCTGTGTTTAAAAGTGAATCGATCTCATTATCGTGATTTCATCATGATCCAATTCTCATTGTACAGATCTATAGACATCATAATAGATGCAACATATAAGATAAAGTGAGAAAAAATTATTAAATAATAAGCAAAAAGAGTACGTATAGTATCACACGTGCCATCACTCATATGATTTGCTTGCATGACACTTATGACTAGCAGATAGTATCATCTAAAATTCAATTTTCATAATGTTAAGACTACTAGAGTTTAGTTTTGCAACTCTAATTTAAAATTTATGGTCACAATACTACCCGAAATTTCAATGATTCAAATTTTTTGCTCTATTTTTGAAATCTTTTGAAGTTTATAAATACCCCACTCAGTTTAAAGTTTATAAATTGGAAACTCAGTCTTCTTATCTTTAGTTTGGTTATAATACTAAAGTATAAGAGGTAAAAGATCAAAGTGAGTGTTAAGATTTTCTCCTAAGTCTTGAAAAAGGAGAAGATTATAAAGGGTCATTGTTCTTCACCCATTGAAAGCAAGATCGTTAGTGAAAGTTGATTGCCTCGAGGTAAGAGAAATCGGGAGTAGACATAAGTCGAGAAGACCGGACCACTATAAAATTAGTTTATCTCTCCTTACTTATCTTTTACTTTGTGATTTAGTATTATTTTCTTTACTTGTAACTTTTACTCATACTCAATAGTTGATAAATTAAGTTTTCAAAATGTATTGATATCTCAATTGGGTTTTAAAATAATTATTTTGCTATAGTACTAATTCACATTGAGGTCTAATCAGAGATAAATAATTAGTTCCAAAGTAGCTTCTACAAAAATATTTTAACTTTAGGTGGAACCTAGAGTTCTGACATCACCCTCCAACCAAATTATTCCTTCTCACTTTTTACGGCTCCTTCTTAGAGGTATTTATAAGCACTATAAACAATAGCTTCACCACAAGGGTCAGTTTCCATATCCAGTTATTACCACCAGATCTTAAGGGCACATATATACCTTTAATTCTTTCGAGTATAAGTAGATGAAAGACCAAAGCAAATATAGTATCATTCCAATTATTATCACATAGAAGTTTAAAAACATTAGTGAAACTAGATATGTTGTTAATATTTACTAAAATGTATATTATCAACCCAAGGATCAACCCTAGTAGTGGTGTTGTGTCTAAGTAGTTTCCAAAAACCTCCCCTAATTTTCAAGAGGAGTAGGTAAATATTTTTCCAAGCCCAAAAGGATTTGTTAATTCTATTATCATTCTAAGGATAGATGATATCATATTTAGCTTAAAGGAATCAGACTATTTTTTGTCAAAAAAGGTAAAGAGGTTCAGAAGTCCAAGCCCACCTTTAGCTTTAGAAGATCTAACTCTCTCCAAGACTATAATATTTAACCTATGATCATATGACTTTTGATTCCAGATGAATTATCTAGAAATGGTAATAATCTTTTTTATTAATCTTGTTAGGGACCTAAGAATTCACAAGCAAGTTATTAGATATGGAGTGAATGACAAAATGGATAAGGAGCGTTTTTCTAGCTGGATAGTTATGCTAACCATAATTTATTTAGAGCTTTATCAATCTTGATATGTTGGACCCTTTTAGGATTATGTTAAAGGTTATATATGTTAGGATCAAGTTGGCACTAACAGAGAGGGTGAATTAGCGCTTATGATAATATTATATTATATTAAATATTTAATTTTAATTTAAAGTCATATCATAAATACGTAAATCGTAAAGAAGGTTGAAGGGAAGTAAGCAGTCAAGTCAATAAGCATTATGAAGAAAAAACATAATAAGAATGACAAAGTAGAGATCACACTGGATTTATAGTAGTTCAGTTATTGTGACCTATATCCACTCTTGATTCCTCCTTGTTGAGACCATCGATATCCACTAACGATTTTCCTTCAATAAGTAAAGACCAACTACCTTCTTATAATACTTTCTCATTTTTTGGGTTTAGGAGATAACGAACCTCATACCTCTCTTAGAATGATCATAAATCTAAAGAAAAATGAGGAGGATACTTAGTATTTTTTTAATACTTTCACAACCCAAAATCATAAGACTTTTGTTCACACTTTCGTACTCTTTCATACAGGAAAGAGTGGAGTATTTATATACCCTAATGGCTTCAAAACTAGAGTCAAAAAGTGTCTCATCCTGGGTTTTCGGGGTATTGACAGTACCACCGCCATTATTGGTTGGTACCATTGCTTGTAGACTGACACTTGGTAGTATCACCACTCAATCTAGGTGGTACGATTCCCTGATAGAACCTAAGAGACTAGGCTTTAGCGGTACCATCGCCTGACAAGGCGGTACCACCACCTGGCAGCATTAACTACTAGCGTTACCACCGCCCAGTCTAGGCGATACCACCGCCCAAACTCCTTGGGAGGCCGAGCCTTAGGCGGTTCCATCGCCTAACATAGCTACAAGTCATTGAATGGGCCATCCAATCATCCCAATTTAGCCTTGATTTGGGCTCAATTGGCCCCTAATTAGGTTATTATGATTTCTCCTAAAACAAACTCAAATTGAAACCCTACCTATGATAATTAAGGCTAGATAATTACAATGGAAGCAATCCTAATTATCCATATGTCAATTGTTTATCTGAACTTCTAGTGCACTCCGGTGATCTTCCGACGAGCTTTCGGCAAACCCCCAACGAACTCTCGACAAGCTTCCGACGCATCGTTTGAACCTTCAGTGTATCCCCCGATTCTTTCGACCCGATGCTCGATCTTGACTCCAGCCCAACATTCGATTCTTCTTTAATTGTTTTACCTTTTTCATTATTGTAATTAGTCCTACATTACTTATCTCAATATATGGATCAGATCACTAATTTATTAATTGATTTTATCATCAAAATCCAAGATTCAACAATCTCCCTCTTTTTTATGATGACAACCTGGAGTTAACCTTAACATTTGAAAAGGAATCTTGTATTGTAAAGACAATCTTATATTTACAAGGAATCATAAAATTTAAATTTAAGTGAAACTTATTTCGATCATAGTGAATAAATGTAATATATCATATCAAAATTTCATACATTGTGCATCAACATAGTTTCAAATTATCAAAAATGTAACATACACAATTTCAAAAACATTACAACTCATCCCTTTATGCATGATACCAAAAATAAATCATCATTACTTTGGCCATAACAAATATGATACTAAAGCATTCATCATTGCATTGTAACATTAAAGAGTACATGGAAGAATCCATATCTCAAAGTGTGCAAAAACATCAAGTATGGTAACATTAAAGGGTACATGGAAGAATCCATCGACTTCTCTCCCTGTGTCATCAATAAAAAAAGGACATACACAAGCTATTCAAGTGGTAGTAAATCGAAATGCCTAAATAGAGTATTAAGTTATTGATGAATTTGTTGTATCTCGATTAAGATTTGATCTTGATGTAGTTCAATTCGATCTAGTTGAGTCATTATGACATCGATAAATAAGGAGGGTGCTAGCTCTATTGGAGGTGCTGCCTCAAAGGGACTGGTAGGAGGGGATTGACTTTCCTTATATATAGATATTTCTAGTTCTGGTTCAAGTGGAGGAGGATCAATCCCCCTAGGTAATCTAGTCCAAATCTCATTTCTTACTATACATCTTAATCTTCTTAATAGATTTCTATTTATGACATTAAATCTATCTAGTTTTAAGGTTTCTTCATATGGTGAAATGACTATGTTGTATGCATGTATTAGTGTAGTAATCAACCCACCATATGGAAGCATCATATCTTTTGTTGACAATTCAATCATGTTTTATCGTATCAGATATCCAAAATAGTTATCATATCCTACCATAATTCAATACATTGTTCCTAATTCTATTTAACTAACTTCATCGTGATAGTGCTATTTTGGAAGTAGAATACATATCATGATGTGAAAGCAATTTTATGTTGAAAGGTAGCAAATATTCATAACTTTTTGGAATGATAAACAAATTTGGGTTACCAAAAATGGTGCCTAAAGCCTCAGAAAATGTGATCCCAACCGATTCTACGTCTCATTGTTCTCTAAAATAGCAATCTCTCCTTTTATCAAGAATTCCTATAAAGTTACAAATTACGTCATCGGTAACGAGTATCTGATGTCCTAAGAGATAAGTGGACACCTTATCGTATTCATCCACATGCAAGTTGTTGTAAAATAGTCGAAAAAGTCTAGAATAAATGGGTTCACTTATTTGAAGAATTAGAAGGATATCTAAGTTAGCAAACCATTGAATTGGTTCCAAATTACTTAATTCTTCTATATCTACATAATTTTTTCCTTATGTACACTTCTAGACTCAAATGTTAGAAATTTAAGGGCATGTTGAGGGGAATCAAAAAGTATAGAATCATATATTTCATCTAATCACCTCTTTCCTTTATCCCTTGATGATTTTCTAGATACCATGAAGACTATATATATCACAAAGAATATGAGATAAGAACACGTAATGAATAGAGAATGAGAGAAACAATTGGGTTTATGAATTACCTTTGTAGTTTAACCTTCTTGTGATCACCAAAGGGAGGTTTGAGATTGATCCTTAGTTTTGTAAAGGATGAGGGTTTTCTTGAGTTTCTAGAGGGAGAGTAAGAGGAATAAGGGGTGTGGAGAGGGTTGAGAGCGGTTTAACCGTCAACCCTAACTTTGGTTTTTATAAGACAAGGTTGCGGGCGATGGTACCGCCAGCTCGGCGGTGCTACCCCCTATAAGCAGTGTGTACTAGTGGTGTTATCACTAGTATAGTGATGACACCGTCGGTGCATTATTTTGCTCAAGGTATTGTTGTTGGTTTTACTTGTCTAGCATTTTTGCTTTTCTTTTGAGATGCGACAAGCAAGTACTCTTGCCTCCTTTTCTTGTGAGACAAGCAAGATCCCAATCATTATGTGGTGTAAACACTCATTTACATAAATATCATATCAAGTCATTTCATGAAACGAAGTTCTATTTTCATAAATAGAAAGAGGAAGGATTCATATGGAAATGATCAGCTCATAAAAGATCAAATATACCAATGATCCATGAATCAGATCTCTTGTTGTTGGCCCTAATAGCAATAATAAGGTCACCTGCAAAGATAAGGTGGAATATTTTGACACCTTTAATGTTAAAGAGGTGATCTTTTCTTTATTAACAAAGGAGTTCATGATGATAGAGAAGACTTATTGAACAATAATGAAGAGATAAGAGGAGATTGGATTCTCTTGTCTAATCCCACAACTATTGTGAAACCAATGAGAGATTTTGTTATTAATAAGACAAAAAAATTTAGAAGAGGAAACACATGTCATGATACATTCTATAAACCTAAATGAGAAATTCATCCTAGTGAGAGTTTGTTTGATGGTATTCTAGTAAATACTATTAAAAGTTTTTCCAAATCAAGTTTTAGGAGAATTAGAGGAGATTTACCCTTGGAATTGATCATGGAATGAACAGGCTTATTAGTGATAATGATATTGTCATATATACATCTACTAAAAAGTAAACCAGATTATTCTTATGTTATAAGAAGTTGAAGATTATTTTTAAAATGATTGGCAAGAACCTCGGTGAAAAGTTTGTAAAGGGTGCTCCATAGGGCAATCAACCTAAAGTCCTCGATTCTAGATGTGTTAGGCTTTTTGGGTATAAAAACTGAAATAGTTCTACTCTAATTTTTAGATAAGCTATTGTTAGCATGAAATTGGGCAAAAGCATAAAAAATAAAAAATAAGTGATAATAGAATTCCTCACAAAAAGAGTAGAGGGGGAATTGGTTTCAATATTATAAGTGGTATTGTCTTTTATGAGCTAAGGTAACTTTATGAAAAACACTTCATTTGTATCTCCTTTATTGATCCAATGAAACTTAGCTTTAGTCCTCCAATGAAGGTAGTTCTATCTATTTAAAGCTATAAGCTTATTATGAAGGGCTTGAAGGGTTTGACACTCTTCACCAAAGGTGCTGTCATCATTATCTTTCTTTTCTAGTAAAGAGATATTTTGAATGGTAGTTTTAACATCGTGTTCAAGGGTTCCCTATCAATAGGTGCGAGATAGAGAAGGCCTAATTAGTAAGAGAAAGATATCAGTATATGAGTCAGGAGATCACTAACGCTGAATTTGGAACTCTATATATTATTGATAAAGTTGTCAACATCAAGAGAGGAAAGCCAATGATTAAATCAGAAGAGTTTGCTTTTGTTTTTATCGGTGATAGTAGAATCTACTTCAATTAAGAGGGGGGGCGTGATCATAAGTAAAAATACAATCAAGTTTGGCGAAAATACGAGAACTATCAAAGCGATTATTGCACCAAATAAATTGAAGACCCAAAAAATTGAGATAAATAATATTAGTATTAAAGATAAAGTTACGAAAATCAACAACATAAGGAGTTACTAGAAAAGGATGACCACCAACTTTATCTTCTAGACAAGAAATAATATTCATATCCCTATAAATAAATGAAGGAATATTCAAGTTAGCTAATTGATTCGAAAGGAGACTTCTAATAGATGTCAATGTATTAGTATAAATGGAAGATAAGAGCCAAGGAGACTTATTTGATTCTTCAAAAGCAATATTAATATATTAGTTATTACCAAAGTTCTAAATCAATCATGCTTCCATACTTAATGATACCACTAGTAGTCACTACGGAGAAGTAATCTTCTCATGCTTTGTCAAGGCATCTTATGAATCAAGCATTTTCTTTTATTGAATCTCATATTTTGATTATGAAGTCAATTGATGAAGTTATGATCCGATCAGTGTTTGATACTCTTTCCAGTATGGTTTTCCACTTCATTCTTATACTCTCTGAATTTTTCAAATGTCTTAGACTTATATTTCATCAAGTTTATATATCCATACCTTGAGAAATCATCAATAAAAGTAATACAGTAGGAGTAACCACCTATGACATGAGTTGACATGGGTCCACATACATCACTATATATGAGTTCCAACAGCTCGATGGTTCTCTCTCTAGTTCCAATAAAATGAGAGTTGGTCAATTTTCTAAGAAAGCAAGGCTTGCAAGTTACATATGACTTATAGTCAGTTTTCCTCTATCGACACTCAATAGTCTTCGTAAGATTGACTACCACTCCCAATGATCAATTATACTAGATTTAGAATCTCCAGACCTATAAGTCCGATATCAAAGAGTGGAGTACTCATATAGGATATCCTTGGTGTCTCAAGTCTAAGGACCAAAGATACTACTAGGACTACGAAATCATTGTTTGACAATAAGGCATCATCAATCATCCAGCATTCCATAAGCGAATCAATCAGTAAACCCATTTTCCAATAAGCATTTGTATTATATCCCTAGTGTCCTCATATAAGCAATTATGAGACCAGCTATATCCATCATATGGACAGGTATACAGCACACCAATCTATCCGGTTATCTCAATGTCTCTCTCAAGTAACCTATGATCAGAATTATTTATGATTTGTATTTAAAAGCGAATCAATCTTATTACCATGAACTCATCACGATCCGATTCTCATTGTATAAATCTAAGGACATCACTATATATATATATATATATATATATATATATATATATATATATATATAAAGTGATAAGATGCCAAAATATAATAAGTAAAAAAATTGTGTATCAAGTTACACGTACCATCACTCACGTGATTGGCTTGTAGGGGACCTATAACTAGCAATGACGCAGGACTAACTTCAATCATGGAAAGGCAAATCGATTGAAGCAAGAGAATCATAGATTGGGCTAGAGAGCATCATGTTAGAAGATTGGACGTCGAGCTGGAGGATCGATCGACGTGCCAAAAAAACTTCGTGCCATGAGTTTGGGCATTGTGCTAGAAGGATCAAATATTGCACCAAGAAGATCGTATATTGCGGGAGGTCAACATGCTGATGGATCGAGCAATATACCAACGAAGAGGACGATGCACCGAATGTTCAAACGAAGTGTCGGATGAACCAATAACATGCTGGACAATATAGGATGAACTAATGACATGTTGGAGTAGTAAAGTTGGTTAGCTTGCTTAATAATAACTCGTGAGTCTTTAGCAAAATTGGCTAGCATGCTTAATAATAACTCATCCATTATTCCAAGTTAAGATAATCATGAAAGAAGATTAGAAGTAGGAGGGAGTCCTGACTGAGAAGTTATAGGTTTGATAAGACCCTAAAGGTCTTATCGTCGCTCTGATACCAAATGATAAGACCCTAAGGTCTTATCGTAGAAGAAATGGAAGAAATGGAGATGCTCTGATATCAAATGATAAGATCCTAAAGTCTTATCGTCGCTCTAATACCAAATGATAAGATCCTAAAGTCTTATCATAAAAAAGAAGAAGAGAAAGGGGAGGGGATGATCACTTTGAGGGGATCGGCCTCCTTGATCGCTTCGAGGGGATCAGCTCTCCTTGGGTTTGTCAAAAGACAAAATAGTATTTTTCATAGATTACTGAAAGAAGTAGTTACATCCCTATTTATAGAGTTCCACCCAAAGTCTATCAGGACTTGAACTCTAATAATAAATAAATATTAAATAAACCTCTACTTGATTCTAACTGAACCAAACCAAGTCAATAAACAACTGGACTAAACAGACTCAATAAACATTATTCAAAAGCTCAAAAAAAGTATCATAACAAGGTTCTATCATGATATATGTTCTTAGTTTTTTTTCTTTTTAATCTATGCTTAGGGGAGATGAAAAGAATATTAGATCATCCCTTAAGGGATCTCTTCCGAGTCTTTGGGCCTTCTTTGAGCGTAGCCCTAGTCCATCGAGTTTTTATTTTATTTCGAAGATCTTAGAATCAAGGGATTAAAAGGTTAGAGGCATAAATGAAGAGGAGGCCCGGAAAAGAATATTTCTTTTTTCTTTATTGTTGGGCATTGTGAAAGTAAATGTAGTATCCATTCTCATGTCGTTGTTTCTTCCATAATCTCCTTGGTCATTAGCATAGTGGCAGAGGGATTAGAAAGGGTAATATGAGAGGAGATGGTCAAAGACACGGACGAAAACAAAAAGCCACTACCATCCCATGATTTATAAAATGATTTCAGATTACTAACAATCATCACTGACATGGAGTTGAATTTTGGCCACGATGCAGAAGATGATGAAATGTTGCCACTCTCACATGATCTCCCAAGAAACTTCGATAGGAGATTTGAAATAGCATGAGATGCTTGGTAGCAGGCAAAGGCATTGAAACATCTAACTTCTCTTTATTAGAGATCTACATCTTTTCAGCATTAAACGTTGAGGGGGCATATATAAGTCATCACCCTAATGCTTAGTATGGGCATCTTAGGTTGGGCTTCACCATTAAAGTGGGACTCGGTCTCATTTCTAGGAGAGATGAACCTGTTTTTGCTTGGATTGGCTTTGATTTGCTTTGAACCGGTGCATCTTTGGACTCAGACCCAAGGATCATAAAGATGATTGTCTTTCACCTTGGATTGTGATTCAAAAACCCTAGTTTTTCTCTTATCAGAATTATTGATAATGATAATCTCTTCCCTCACTAAGGGATCACATACTCTTAGTTTCTACTGATTGAAAGAAGGATTCAATCTCAATTTTACCCTTGTAGCAATGATTTAGAAAAATCGATTATGTTTGCTCCCGGAACATGATAAAGCACACTCAATCTATCTTAAGAGACTCTCAAGCATTACAATAATTTTGTAAAGAAATTGAGGTTGATGGAACCCTAAAGGTAATCTAGGAAATTACACTCAAGTAAGTGCAAACACAACTATTTCTCTAGGTGGCTGGAAATTTATATTCTATGGTATTAATTAACGTTAAGGCTGGACCTAGTGAGAACTTTAAGTATATTTTCTTCTAAGAAAAATTTGAAATAAAAATAAAATCAGCTGCTAAATCTATTACCTATATCGTGGAGACTGTACTTGGGCGTGAAGATAGGATTTGAGGAAGATGAGGGGAGTAAGCCTCAGTAAATTTATCGTGGAGACTGTACTTTCATCATTCTCTAGCATTGAAGGTCTCTTGTGGATCAAGTTCAAGGGTAAAAGAAGAAGAGTCCTGCATTTTATCTAACTTTGCTTTCATGAACTCATTCGGCTTCCATAAGTCGACTCATTGGACTCGTAAGAAAAGTCCAGCCCGAGGTGAAGGAAAACTTCCTTTAAAAACCTCCTTCCAAGTGGCCACAACAACCTAAGATGCTTTCGTAGGGCCTGTAGAGGAATCTGCGGCATGATTTGTTTGCGAAGAATGCTTCTCTTTCTCCGGAGGATCATGAGGAGGAGGAGGTATGGGCGGGAAGGGCTAAAAGGGGAGGGACCAGCGCTGGAAGAGGCCATCGCTTCAAAACAAAACGAAAGTGATGCATTTCATTTCTTTGATTGTGATCAATATAGGAAACAACAAAGTCAACTGTCGCTGAAACTTTCACCAAATATTAGGACTCACAAAAAATGTGGGTAAGACAAATAGTTAGGTTGATGAGAGCCAATAAGCTCCATAACATAAAGGTGTGTTGGGTGACAGAATGTTTATGCGGTTGCTTTCCGCACTTATTCTCATGGGAATACAACAAGATCACTAATCTTCCACGGATTCATTCATCTATACGGTTGCGACACGAAGAATTACATGGATATGGGCAATCAATCTTTCTAACATCACTTCGCCCGGAGTACCAGTCTCCCACAGCTTTTGCAATTGACTGCAGGGAAGAATATGGATAAAAAACAAAATCATGCAAGCAAGAAAAATAAATGTTATAATGATGATGAGATATGTACCAAATAAAATAGACTGCATGCAATTCTTACCATCTTATCAATCATCGGGGAATCAGTTCCTGACCATATGTCCCGACTCCCTGACTGGCAATGAGCATAGCATGAGATTATGAACATGCCCGTAGATGAGTTGCCACTTGCCGGCAGTGCACGCAGAAACTCTGACCTGAAATCTGTCATCGGCATGTCCAGTCATTAGATTCACGAAGTAAATCAAGAATTTATTGGCAGGGGAATTGGGTGACAACCATCGCCAAGTACACGAAATCAGACAAAGTTTATCATGGATTCATGAAATGAAATAGAAGATTTCATTAACTTTCTATTATGGATGTTGATAAATAATAGTTGATTTAGCAGTTCAAAGCCAAGTTTTATGTTGCCAACCTTGCATTTTCTCAAGTTGATCTGACGAACAACTCGTTATATTAAGCTTGCAGGCATTCCAACTTTTGTGGGGATCAGCAGAACTTGGCGCTAAAGTATTCTTGATCTGCAATAGAAACAACTCATCAATTAGCTAGCGTATTCAACGGGCAATGGCTTGCATCACAGAAAAGGAATATGTCGAGGAAGGGAATGTTTATCATCCTAATATGCAAAAGCATCACAGCATTGCTTTGCAGCACCAGAGCAACGTGAAGTGACAGTAATTTGGTGAAGAGAAACAAGAAATCTATGCTGTAGTAGTTAAAGAAGCACAAGAATAGGAATGCATTGTGATTTGTTACTGTCCAACAACAGATACCTAATATTGCTCACTCATCCTATGAAAGTAGAAGAATCATCTTTGCTATGCTGAATAGGTACCAAACCCTCGATGAGTATTTTACAGAAGACAGTAGCTAATTTTCGAGAAAGCTGTTACCTGCCAGGCATCATACGCTGCGTTCAGTATAAAGAGGGGCGTGCTCATTTTAGGCACCACATTCTGTGGGAAAAAGCACTGCATTCACAATTTGATATATTTGTTCAGATGACATGACATCCTTCATATATATTCCAAATGCAAACATACTTCTTACCAGGCTTGGTGATAAGCTTGAAGTGCATGAAGATGGCAAATTTTTTCCTGACCCCTAGGAATTATAAAAGCACCATACATCACTAAAAGAAGTTTGGGAGAGATAGAATACTGCACATTAATAGGATGGACTACTGATTATCAAAGAATACAAGCGACAAGGAACTGACATGAAGGTTGACAACATCATTGTAAAGGGATCTGACAGAGGTCGTTCCAGTAATGTCCTTCCTGTTAGGAGCGATCATGGTAATTCCAATTTATACGATGCTAAGAAAACAATATGTATGAGCAAAGGAACAAAGAACCCAAGGCAATTAATAAACTCACCCATCAATAAAATAACCAGCATCAGAAAAGCATTTAACTTTTGCACTTGCTGGTAGAAGACTGCGGAATTTGTCACAGTGTAGGATGGACGCCAATCCACCCGCTGAACAACCAGAAAGAAGTGCCTGCATGCAGCCCATTCACCGGAGTATTAATTATGACAAACAAATCTTTGCATGATAAGAGACTTTTACCACTCTACAAGCACATACATTTTCTGCTTTGTTCATTCCTTTTGCCAACAGATCTTCCATGATAGCGAGCCAAACCCGGGCTCCTCTGTAGTGAAGATTTGTAGCCTAATCAAATTTAGATGAGAAAAAAAAAAGCATTATTAGTACACAAATCTCATGCTTGTTTATGCAACGACGCAAATCTCATCTATCATGCGGACTTTTTGTTTAAAGAACTTACAGGATCTACTCTTTCCACGTCTCCTGTAAACGATGAACCATCACAGTACCGAATCTTGACCCTGTTCCAGTTATAGAAGTCTGCACATTTTTAAGATGGAATACAAGGAAGTTAAATCAAAAGAAACATGTGTAAAAAAAGCATGGACATACACGGATATTATCTTATATTTATTATCGACATGTGTATGACTGTCTTTTGGATGAAATACCTAAAATACATTGGCGGAGAAGAAAAAATCGATTTGTAAAGAAGAGGGATGTCACGAAAGAGATACATTGGAGATAAGAAAGCAAACAACAGTAAGAATGTTAAGGTTCTCTCTCTCTCTCTCTCTCTCTCTCTTCTCTTCCACCAATTCAGCACCTCCATGTCCAAATGTTTACAAGCTTTAGATTACATGTAGAATTATTTTCATACAGTAATCTATCAAAAATACCATACCGGGATTATATTTTTTACTCTTTCCTAAAATGCCAGAGAATGAAAGTGGCTTCATATGATTAGAGGAGCCGCGGAAATTATTTTTACGCTCTAGACATTCTTCGACATTCCTGCACCATCCTCCTCCCTGCAAAGTAAGAATATATTAATCAAGGAAATTGCATCTTCCAATAAGTCTAAACATTTTGTGTACTTTATAGCTGATAGATTGTTTGATTAGTAGTACTATAATTTTTTTTTCTATATTCTTTTCCTCCGTCCACAAACATTTAGCACCTACGTAATAAGACTGATGGGTTATCCATCCTCAATATGCATGTGTTGAATAATGTATTGCAGGAATATAGAAGACGTAGAGTTATAAACTAGCAAAAAAATTTCACATTTGAAGTGAGCATTTCAATCAACTTGTCCATGCTAGAATTTTCAGGATTAATAGATGCCAAATGATGCTTCTACCTAAGTAGCAAAAGTCACCATTCCTCGATCCCAGTAACTAAAATAACTTTTAACAAGTATCCAATGGTAACATTTTTGGTGACAACAGAATGGTATCACGAATATTGCTGGATCCGGGTTCCTTATCGACCTACAAATAGTAAATTTGAATATCCAAACAACTGCTGGAAGATGAACTGACCTCCATGTGAACCAACCAGTTATTTGCTCCGGAGCCACTCCCAGGAGAGAAATGATATGCTGGGGGACTTCCATCCAGGCAGACTGAAAAATAATGTGAAAAATCATGAGTTCTCAGTCATTTGTTGAATCGAAGCCACTGAAAGCTATACATAGGATTTCAGATTGAATGTCCGACAAGAACATACTCTGAAGAGTATTATCACATACACTTGTTAAAAGAGGTCTCAGGAAGAAATAGTCATGTGTGAGTACTCTGGACTAAGCATACGCTTGCGAATAATCATACCTGCTCCTTTAGCTACTGCACTATGCAAAAGAGTCATGGGTACACCTAAAGCATCCACTTCCAGAGAGGCCAGAAGAAAGAAAAAGCAGATGACAGGATAAATCCATGTTCCTGATTTAGCACCCACCATCCTGCAGTATCGTTTCAAATTTTATCGGCAGAAAAGAAAGAAAAAAAAAATCTGAAGAGTCTACAGATATAAATTTATCAATTTAAATAAATATAGTTGATGATTTGTTCATCTACTAGAACGATAGCATTTAGAAAGCTATACATATGTTGAACCATTATTTAAAGATTGAAACAAAGACACTCGTTAATCTTATCTGACTGAAAATTTCCACTTCAAATTAGAATGGAAAGGAACACACTGGCTATTAATTCTTCCTTCCATGATTAAACATGATATAACCATGTCGGCTTTTAGTATCGTACCACGTTAAAGAAAACCCAACGGTTTGTTCATCATCGTCATCGTGATAGTTTTAATGGCGGACTGTGAGCACACATAGAGAACAAAATTTCCCACATATGAAGGATCGACGGTGAAGTAACATGTGATTCTGTCTAACCATTAAAAGAATACAATAAAAGACCTAACACAATCAACAATATTGTAGATCGCGTGACCAGCTATATATATCATAAGTGCATGCCAAACGTATATCTGCTTAATGGTAGTAGCTTTCATGCAGTTGGAGAATCAAAAGGCAGGACGCCCTTTTATCTATTTCTCAACACTTAGCCCTGAGAAGAACAGATCAGGCAGCCTTCTTCACACTATCAAAAGTACTGAGAAACTTCGTCATAAAATGCATGCCACCTGAACTATATAAAATAAAAAATAAAAAACAACAACAACAATCCGAGAAAATCCACGAGCTAAACCATGAGATAAGGGACGGGAAATAACAACATCTCCCAAAAATTATGTTGCACTAACGTGCATGCTTCCGTCGAGTATCACAGAGAAGTGCTGCAAAGAACTAAGACACCGGTCGGGCTTTTTATCTACTACCTGAAATGTTAGTGCCGAAGCACCGTGAAAAGCTTTCTTCAAAGCGGAGGACCGATAGCAGACAAAACACTCAGAACCTGAAGAAGATACAACATATATAGTGCCTCTTCTTTACTCTCTCTCCCTCTCACGGAGCGAGCTATTCACGCGGAGACGCAGAGACCGCGTCCCTTCCCTTCTCGATCTGTCGGAAGTTGGACAAGTTCGTGGTTCTCCGTTTTCTTTGAAATGGACCAGCTAAGACCTATTTTACGCCACAAATTAATATTTATTTATGCAAACCCTCCGGCTGGCTTTAAAATGGACGAATCTCTTTTACGTCATAATTAATAATATTTCTACGAACTGAAGCGCAGGTTGCCGTCGCGATCGTTAGAGTTTTAATAAAGGGAGATAGTTATACCCCTCAACCAGTATCCTTAAATACTTTCCAATTATAGCCTTAATAATTTAGTAATTTTAACTGTAAAACCTAAGTCAAAATTATAGTTTTACCCTTTAGAAATTTATAATTGTTTATTTATATTCATAATTATAAAATTAATTAATTTAATTATTATAATCAAATATTTTGATCAGACTTGATCATTATTATATTTTGACTACTTGACTTGATTTAGATTTGATTAAATAAGTCTTGATTTAATTAAAGAAAAATTAAATTTTGATCAATTTTAATTTTGATGAACCTAATTGAACAAATTATTGGCCCAAATTTGTGAGCTCAATTTGGGTAGCCAAATTTTAGGTTTGTCTATTTAAATAGGATTGACTAGTATAAATGTTTCATAAAGAATTTAAAAATATATAAATTATTATTTTCTTTAGTAATTTTTTCATATGACATATTGATAAAATTTTACATGTGATAAATAAAAATTAAATTATTGTTCTTAGATATTTATTTATTTATTTACATGTATATGTTTGAAATTATAAAATAATATTTATTTTTCACATAAAAGCATAATTTATTATTTATCATGATTATAGTTATCGTATGAGTTTTTTTTATATTAATTAATATTCAATAATAATTATTATTATTATTATTATTATTAAACTATTTTAACATAAATTAGATTAAAATTTTTTGATGAATATTATTTATAACTTATATTTCTGAGTTTTATTTAAATGATAGTTATTTAATATAGACTTATGGAATGTAAATTATAATAAAGATTTTATTATTTATATGATATTTTAAATTATATTTTATATTATTATATTAGTCATGTAGCTATTAAAATGGTATAGACCAATAACTTATAAAATTATATTAAAAAATTAATTATAAATATTATTAATAAAATAATATTTATAATAGCATAAATAATTAGAAGATTTAAATAATCTAAAAAAAAATCTTGTATACCCAAAGTTAGCTATACTATCCATGAGGATAGCATCAATCCTTTTTCTCATCTTTTTGAAGTTGTATTATTGTTCTTCCAAACCGATTAAGAGTCTATTTCTATGAGATAAATATCAAAATGAAGAGCAAATTAGACCGCATCTACCTGAATTCTGATTCAACTTAGTTGTCAACATCATTAATCCTTCCTTCAGTCCAAAGCCGATCAAATTGATAGGTCAGGATGATGGGATTTTGACAGAGACAAAAAAAATAAAATATAAAATATAATTTGATAGCAAATCCTGACACGCTATACCTTATGAATTCACATCCATTTATAAGGGTAACAAGATATATCTTGAAAAGTTATATGCATTGTCATGTATCTATTATGATCCTCCATTTTCATATATCAGTTCCCAATATAGAGATAAGAAAACTAAGTTAGATTTATTTTTTCATATAAATTTCTATACTAACTATAATATTAGTTCAGTGAGATGTGCAGGCATAGTCGGACTAGTATAATATAAATCTCATAGTCGAATTACTTGGGTGATGTTTAGGTCTCTCTTAGTATCTAGGTTTTCTGTTTTAAAATAATCAGGAAAAATTTTATTATATTAAATAATATATAAGATGCTCATATATAGACTTGGACTTGAGACAAATTATACAACAGTACATCAACCACTAGTTTGTCTCAACACAAGCATCTAGGACATTTAATAGCCCAATATTTTTTTGTATGTCGAAACCCTAAGGGTGGTTTAGATAAACTAAGTTGCTGGCACATTTTAATGTTTCAAGTCAATTTTATATATTAATTTCTATTATTCATTTTGTATAGGTGCCACGTTTGGAACAGAACGAAGTAGGCATTGATTTTACAGCTTTCAGTGATTTTGTATTAGGACAAATTTTTTGAAGAATTCGTTTCTTATTATTTTTGTTAAGTTGGATATATCTATCTTTGTTAACAGTGAATCCTTCAATATGATTAATAAAATTATTGTGAGATTTTTCAGATATTATTATCAATTATTTATGTAATTGCCAAGTTTATTAATATATATAATTACAGGTTTTTTATTTACAATAAGCGTCCTCTTGTAAATAACACCAAAAATTATTCACATGGAAAAAACACCTATAGATGTGTTTATTAAACCATAATAAAAAATAAACTTATTTCAAAATTCAGATGAAGTTTTACCTTTAGTGTCAAAAACTACAGCTATAAGGTTATTGGATGGTTCTTATTGCCATGGTTTTTACCCGTATATATAGTTTTAACTGTAATTATAAATCTCAAAGAATTTATATCATTTTTTCTCACTCTTCTTACAAACTCTAGAGAATACTTTCTCTGGATTCCCTAGAGAGAAACTAAAGAGTACTACAAATATTCTTCACACACATCAAAACATAGAGATAAATGAGATATTTATCGAAGAACTAAATCTTAATTATCATGGTTTTCTTCTTTCATAAGAACTTATTCTTGTATTAAGATTTCTTATCCCACCGGAACACTAACTCTAGCAATCTCAAAATACTTATTAATTCATTTAATCTTTTTCTTAATGAGTATTTTATCTACTTTTGTATCTTTTGAAAAAAATTTATTTTATGCTCTTTTTAATCTTCATCGCTCATCCTTTGTGAATCTTTAACCATTGAATCTTTTGAGTTTTTATACCATTTATTGGAGCCGGAGAGGACAAAATTCAAAAAAAAAAATCTATTAGAGATCAATAATCAAAGGCATACAAGAAAGTCGATACAATATTAACGTGGTTCGACAAATCCAAGTTATATCCACGATGAAAATCAAATTCTTTATTATCATATGAGATGAATTATAACACCCAAGTTATCCCTATTCAAATACATATTTCCTTATAGACCCTCACACATAAATCCTAGAGAATTTATGTTGTTTTCTCTTATCCTTTCTTGAAACCCTTAGAGAGTATTCTCTCTAGAGAGAAATCTTAAAGTACTAAAGGTACTTTTCACATTCTTGCTCTCCTCCTATCAAAGTCTAGAGATACATAACATATTTATAGAAGAACTAAATCTTAATTATTAAGATATTTTTTCTTCATGAGAATTTTTTTATATTAAAATATTTTATTTCACTAGGACACTAACGTTAGAAATATCAAAATACTTATCAATCTTAATAAAAATATATAAATAAAACTAAGAGCTAAAAATATATTTTATTATAATGCCATTGCACTACCTACGGCATCAAGATTTTATTGGTTAAGATCGTTTCACTTATGGATGTCAAAATTGGAAACCAATAGGTAATAAAAATTTTGAACTGGTAAGTTATACTCATACTATAGTTTATTCCTTTATCGAAAAATGTCCAATTGGATCAAGTGAAGAATGATTAGAACTTTAGATTTTAAATCAAATATCTTTTTTGCTTGTCAATTTCATTAGCGTTAGAATAAAGAGAGGAATACTCTCCAAGGATTCCTCGAGTCTCTAGTAAGTTTTAGCACAAAAGTTGCATGGAACCCTCTTACCGGATCTAATTTTCATACCTGGAGGAGTAAGAGTTTGTTTTGGCATGTAGATAGATGAAGCTAACACAATACCTTGAAGTATATATTAAAAACGGGAACAAATGTTGACCTTCTCCGTAAAATTGTTTTTTGTTTCTTCCTTGAAAGAGTCTTTGGACATCAAGGGTATGCAGGAAAAATCTTCAACCGTTGTTTCTTGCTCATCATTCGACAGGTTTTAGAGCACAGACACTATAAAATTACGAAGGCAATGGGAGGACTCAGGTTGCTAAGGAGGCAGACGAGTGCCGTGTAAAATTATGTCACGCAGAGTCTTCTTATTCGCTCATAGCAATAGATTTTATCCCTCTCTGATACAGTACATGGTAAATGTTAAATAATATCAAGTTATAAGATAATAATTTTAAATTTAACTCTCTTAATTTTAAAAAAATTAAATATGAAGTGAACAAAAATTAAAGTACTAAGAAGATAAGTTGAAGAGCTTACTACCAGCCTTGAGCGTCAAGAAACTCATGGCTCTAGAGGCTGCTATGATTATACAAGTGATGAATTTTGAATACATGATTCCCTTGCATCCAAAGAAGCTACATAAGACTCATCTATGAAGAGGTTTTTTTATACAAATGATAATATAAAGATTGACTTGCCAAAGTTCCATCGACTTCAACTTCAAGAATTTCTTGATTAGTTTAATACTGTTAAAAAAAATTTTGAGTGTAAAAAAATATCCAAAAAATAAAAAATAAAATTAATTACTAAAAGGCTTCAAGGTTATGGTTCAATTTGGTGAGACAAAATGCAAGAGATGTACCTTCAAAAAGGAAAGATGAAGATTTCATTTTGGGAGAAGATGAAATCTCAACTTCACGAGAATTTTTTTTCATCTGATTGTGTTTAAACTCTTTTTTCATAATTTAATAATTTTTAGCAATGTAACAAAATTATCATCGACTATATTGAAGAATTCTATAAGTTAATGACCTAAAATAACACTCAAGAGAGGGAAGAATAACTTATTGCAAGATATGTAAACGATCTATGAATTATGATTCAAGATGAAATAGAGATACAATAACTACAATAACTATGGAGGTTATCTAATGCTTATCAATTAGCACTAGAAGCTGAAGCAAAACTTGCTAAAGAGGTATTCTAATATTCCTTTACCTTCCTCTACTAAAGCTGAATCTACTTGTTATAATATTAGTGGATTAAAAGTTAGCGGAATAAAGAAAAATATATCTAAATTAATTCTTACCAACCATGGAGAATAATCTAGTTGTACACATCACCTTCCTACTTACTTTAAATGCAAACAAGTAGGATATTACATGAATGAGTGCTCAAATTGACAAGCCGATGCACAAGACAACCTTACCAAGAAAGAAGATGCCAATAAACAACTTAAAGATATCAAAACACCAATATATAATTAATATCCGTAGGAGGCTTATGAAGAAATTGCACATGAAGAAGGTGAATACTTGGTATTCCATAGAATGCTTGCTACTCCAAGAGATGATTCTAATAAGGAATGTTTATGAAATAATATTTTCAAGACACATTGCAAGTCTCAAGGTTTATTCTCTTGTTATCGATAGCGGCCTTTGTGTCTCAAGATATGATAGACAAGTTTAAGCTCAAGATAGAATCACATCTTAAATCATATTGGATTGCACGATTCAAGAAAGGTAATGAGGTATGAGTTACTAATAGATACTTAGTTTCTTTTTCAATAGACAAAAATTATAAAGATGATGTGTGATATGCAGTACCAACAGATGTTAGCTATATACTCTTACGAAGACCATGACAATATGATAGGTGTGCTATCCATATTAATAGAAAGAACACATATACTTTTAAATTCAATGGAGTTAGAATTGTGCTTTTGCCCGAAGAGTTTGCTAGCAAACCTTTAACCAAAAGGTAGGGAATTAACTTTCTTACTTTAAATAAGTTTGCAAGAGAAAATAAAGAAAATAAAGTTGTATTTATATTAGTTGCTAAGAAGGCATGCAGCCTATAAAATTCTTGGTGAAGTAGAAGTTATTTTGGAGGAATTAACATCTTCTAAGTACTTGCCGGTGGTTTGCCTCCTATTCGAGATATTCAACATCGAATCTATCTAATTCCAAGAGTAATCTTTTTAAACAAATTTTATTATCGGATGAGTCCAAAAGAATTTAAAGAGATGAATAAATAAGTTATAGATCTACTACACAAGAGTTATATCTAAAAAACTTTAACCCTATATGTTGTTCTAGCTTTATTAACTCTAAAAAAGGATAGAACTTGACGAATGTACATTGATAGTAGAGCTATCAATCAAATTACTATCAAATATAGATTTCCCTATATTTCCTAGTCCACACGTGGACGATATATTTGATATGCTTGTTAGTGCTAAATTTTTTTCTAAAATTGATCTTTAAAGCAATTATCACTAAATCTGTATTAAACTAGAAGATAAATGAAAAACTACTTTCAAGACACGAGAAGTCTTATATGAATGGCTAGTTATATCATTTAAATCTTCAAATGCTTCGAGCACCTTCACGTGGTTAATGAATCGGATTCTTGTTGAATCTCGGATTTTGATGATGAAGTCAATTGTCATTTATTGTCTAATCTATGTGTTGAGATAAGTGTGCAGGATTAACTACGATGAAAGTTAGACAAGCAGCAGGAGTTGCGCCGGAGTCAAGGTCATGATCACGTTGGGAGTTCGAGAGTTCGACGGAAGTTCGGACGGTCGTCGGAGGTTCTGCGAGAACAAATCCGAGAAGTCCAAAAGCTTGCCAAGCGAAGCTCGTCGGAACTCGCCAAGTGGATCGTCGCAAAGTCCAGGAGTTTGCCGGAAGTCCGCAGAAGCATCACCGAGGGTTCATCGGATGATCGACGAAAGTTCGCCGGAAACTCGCCGGAAGAAGCGATTGACGCATCGGAGCAAAGCTGCAGAAATTGTCTTAGATTTAATCATAGTTAGCACGTTGATTAAGTTGGAAAATGGGAGGTGATCCCATTAGCTTAATCTTGGGACAATTCGGCCCTTAAAAAGATTGAAATTGGGCCGAATGGAGCTAACCATTCGGACCCTGATTGCACCAGGAGGTGCAACCGCCTAGGCCAGGAGGTGGCACCGCCTGGGCTAAGTCTCCCAGCGAGACTGGGCGGTGCAACCGCCCCAGCCTGGAGGTGCAACCGCCTGAGCTCACTCTTCGAGCTAGACTGGGCGGTGCAACCTCCCTAACAGAGAGGTAGCACCACCTGAGCTCAGTCTTCGAGCTAGACTGGGCGGTGCAACCTCCCTGACAGAGAGGTAGCACCGCCTGAGCTCGGTCATCGAGCTCTGGCAGAGAGGTGCAACCGCCTCAGTCAAGAGGTGGCACCGCCTAGGGCTCAGTCTCCGAGCCAGACTCAAGCGGTGCAACCGCCCCTGACAGAGAGGTGCAACCGCTTGGGCTCAGTCTCCGAGCTCTGCCAGGCGGTGCAACCTCTCCAGTCAGGAGGTGCAACCGCCTGATCCCGGAATTCCGGGATTTGATCGTTTTGAGCTCCAAATTTAAACTGGGTTGGGGCCTATAAATACCCCACCCATTCAGCACAGAAAGCAGATAGATCCACACCGAATTCTTGATCTTTTCTGTGATTCTAAGATCTCAAATTTGTGTAAAGTCCAAAAGTTCTCCTCTTTCTGTTCTTCAAGTCTTGAGTTATAAAGAGAGGAGAGAAAGGATCTGTAAGGGTTGTCTCCTGAGCCCATCAAAAGGAGTGAAACTGTAAAAGGGCAGTTGGCCTTCGCCCATTGAAGGAAGGCAGCTAGTTGACGTTGGTGACCTCGTCGGAGGAGGAAGCCAAAAGTGGAGTAGGTCAAGACTGACCGAACCACTGTAAATCTTTGGTTTACTTTTATTTCGAGTATCTAATCATTACTGCAAACCTCCTACATAACTACTGCTCTATGCACCTTTACGAACAAGTTCTAAGTGCTGATCTTTTCAAATCTGCATTCAGACGTAAATCTGTGTTTTTCGTACGATCAGCTTACGTTTGTGTTTTGATTCTGCAAAACTGTCTTCTGCGCTTTTATGAACTAGCTTCTAAGTTTAGATCCCTTTGAAACTGTTTTAGACGCAAACTACGTTTAGACGCAAACTGCGTTTAGACGTAAAACTGCGTTTAAACGTAAACTGCGCAAACTGTGTTTAAACATAAAACTGTGTTTTGGACGTAAACTTCTTTTAAATGTAAAACTACGTTTAGACGTAAAACTGCGTTTAGACGCAAACTGCGTTTATACGTAAAATTGCGTTTAGACGTAAATTGAGTTTAGATGCAAAACTCTGTTTAGACGCAAACTGCGCAAACTGTGTTTAGACATAAAACTGTGTTTTAGACGTAAACTACTTTTAGACGCAAAATGAGTTTAGACGTAAAACTGTGTTTAGACGTAAACTAAGTTTAGACGCAAAACTGCGTTTAGACGTAAAACTGTGTTTAAACGCAAAACTGCGTTTAGACGCAAACTGTATTTAGACGCAAACTCAGTTTAGACGTAAACTGTGCTTAGATGTAAACTGCGCTTAATCTTAAGTAATCTTAGAATCAGCTTTTACATCAAAATCGTTTTTATCGGACGAACGCAGCTTTTGTTTTTTTTTAAATCGCAGAAAGATTTTCGCTGCACTAATTCACCCCCCCCCCCCCCCCCTTCTTAGTGCTCTCGATCCTAACAATTGGTATCAGAGCACGGTTAACTCTCTAACGGATTAAAACCCAAGAGAGATGGCATACGCCGGAAATCAAGAGGGACATTCTATTACACGTCCACCCATATTCAGTGGGACGGACTACACCTACTGGAAGACCCGAATGAGGATCTTTCTTATTTCTATGGATTTTGAACTGTGGAACCTTGTTGAAAACGGATTTTTAAAGTCTTTTCTTCCAATAATCGATTGGAATGAATTGGAAAAGAAGGCTTTCGCTCTTAATGCAAAGGCTATGAATGCCTTATTTTGCGCACTTGATAAAAACGAGTTTAATCGTGTTTCAACTTGCGAAACTGCATTTGATATTTGGCACACACTTAAAGTGACCCACGAGGGCACAAGTAGAGTGAAAGAATCAAAAATCAATCTGTTGTTGCATTCTTTTGAACTTTTCCAAATGAAACCGAGTGAAACCATTGGCGACATGTTTACCCGTTTCACGGATGTCGTCAACGGTCTAAAAGGACTCGGAAAAAGTTTTTCGGATTTTGAACTCGTAAATAAGATACTAAGATCCCTTCCTAAGAGTTGGGATCCTAAAGTCACTGCTATTCAAGAGGCAAAAGATATGCGCAACTTCCCTCTTGAAGAACTAATCGGGTCATTAATGACCTACGAAATGACTTGTAAAGCTCATGAAGAGCAAGAAGACATCCTTCCAAAGAACAGGAAGGATATGACACTCAAAACTTCTGAATGTCACTTGAGAGAAAACTCAAGTGATGAGGACTGTGATGATGACTTGGCACTTTTAACAAGAAAGTTTAAAAAGTTCTTTAAAAGAAACAAGTTTAAGAATGATGCGAAAAATAAACTTGAACCCAAGAAGGACCAAGTGATCTGCTATGAATGCAAAAAGTCGGGACACTACAAGAGTGATTGTCCCCAAGTCAAAAGAAGAAAATCAAAGAAGAAGGCGCTTCAAGCAACATGGGACGACTCGAGCGCGTCCGAAGAAGAGGAGACCAACACCGAGCAAGTTGCTCATTACGCCCTAATGGTCATCGAAGACGAGGTAACGAATTCATTAGATGCAGATTTATCATTCGATGAATTATTAAATGCTTTCTATGAATTGTTTGATGAGTGTAAGACTATTAGTGGTAAATACAAATTGCTAAAAAAGGAGTATGATAGTCTTATTTACAAGTTTGATAAGTTAAATGCTGAACATAGTGATAGTTTAAACTCATGCATAAAATGTCATGATCTAGAAACTTTTCAAAAAGAAAACTTGCTACTTAAGGACACCTTGAAGAAATTCGAGGTTGGTAGCAAGTCATTAAACATGATCCTTACAAACAAGGGTCATGTTCCCAAAAGAAGTGGGATTGGATTTGTGAGGAGTCCTCACCAAAATCCAACTACCTTCGTAAAAGGCCTCATCTTACATGTTAGACATCAAAGCAAATGCAACTTTTGTTGCAAGTTTGGACACAGGACGCATTATTGTCCATTCAGGAAAATTAGTCCAAACAAATTGATTTGGGTTCCTAAAGGAACCATGACAAATTCTATGCAACATGATAGAAAATGTAGATCTATTTATGAGGAACCCAAAAGCAAATGGGTACCTAAAAATCATCCCTTCCTATAAAAACATTAAAATTTTAGGCTGGAGCAAGAATTAATATTCTGCTCCTTGATTCTCGACAATCATAACCCAAAAGTCAAAAGGAACTCGCAACGCTTAAATTACGAGTGGAAATTATGAAATCACAAATGCGATTTGGATGCAACCTAATGTGACTTTTCAGAATTAGAAACATATGATTCACATATCCCCTTGATCATCGAATCTGTCAATATTATCCATTCATCATCTTCAAATCAAACCTTGTATCATGAAGAAACTAAGTATGTCATAAACTTGAAAGGATTACCTACTTGAACGAACTATCACAAACATGTGTACGACATTAGGAGTATGCACGTTATAAGATCTATCTTGATCGTACAAGTGTTCTTTTTAAAAATAAAAACTCATAAGAAACGTTAATTGCTCTGAATGAAAACTTTCCTAAAGACAAAACATCTCTGATCAAATCACAATAAAGTGCTCACTGCCTGCAGGCGGTGGCACCTCTCCAGCTGGCGGTGGCACCTCCAGCCATCACGGGTTGCCAGCGGTTGCACCGCTCCAGCCAGAGGTGCAACTGCCCGCAACTCTGCCTTTTTAACCCACGCTAGGGCCGGCGGTGAAACCGACCCCAACTCACTTCCCTTCCCTTCTCTACTCCTCCAAGCCTCCTCCATTCCCATTTCACCCCGTTTAGCTTCCCAAATACCTCTCATTTCGGAGCAAAACATCAAGAATCCTTCCCTCTTTTGAAGATTCCACTAAGGTATTCTCTAAGAACCTCTTAAATTCTGTTTTGTTCTTCATTTACTCTTGCTCATCTTTATCCCTCTAAACTGCTGTAGTTATGGGATCTAGAAGATCCTCAAGGGACAAGGGAAAGAGGAGATTAGTAGAAGAGTTTGACTTCACCCTTTTCGATTCAAAAAACCATGCTGAAAAATTTCCCTCTTTCGAACTTAGAAGTATCAATAAGGGAAAATACGTAGATCTAAATGAACTAAGAGACTTAGAGACTATCCAATGGTTTGCAAACCTAGATCTACTTCCAATCTTGCAGATTAACGAACCCATCTATCCCAGGCTAGTTAGATTATTTTACAATAACATACAAATAGATGATGAAGAAAGGATGTCCACCTATCTTTTAGGACAACATATCTCAATCACTGATAGGTTCATTTGTGATATGATAGGCATTCCCATGAAAAGCATAGGACTTTACTTTAGAGGATCATGGGATGATGAAAGTATTGGAACATCCTATGTTGAAGCCTTAGGAACAATCTTTGCCAATCCTAACATAGCATTGATTCCTAAAAGTTGTGAACATCTACTGCCTTTGAACACTAAGATACTTCATCATATCATGACTAGTATAATTCTTCCTAAACAATACCATCATGATGAAATAAGTCAATTAGAATTAGGAACTATGTACTTAATCATGAAGGGACATGACATTTGTCTTGGTTATCTTATTCAACAAAACATGTTAGAATTATCTAAGAAAGATATGATGCTTCGATATGGTGGTATAATCACAAGAATAATGAAAGCTTACGACATTCTAATACCACCAGAAGAAGAAGTAATGAAAGTAGATAGATTCAGCATAATAAACAAAAATCTACTTCACCGACTAAGATGTTACTATAGAAACAGTAACTGGGTTAGAATCCCTAGAAGGACTGATCACCCTCAACCTGAACTAGAACCAGAAACACCAGTATTTAGGAGTACCCAATCTTCTCCGACCCTTCCCTTTAAGGAAATACATCCAGTTGAGCAAACTCATACATCCATCGAAGAAATTGGGATTCGAATGGATCGATTCGAACAGAGACAAGAACGGATTGAACAACGACAAGATCAAATCCTATCTGAGCTGCAGCAAATTCATAGTCAATTTGACTCCTTGTTTAGGCACTTTAATTTTCCACCTCATCAATGAACTTGTTGAACACCTGTTGTTGTTGTAAACTTCTGATGTGTTGGCTGTAAACATCTATCGTAGTAAACATATATCTTGCGCCTTGTGGTAAAAGTTATCTCAGATTTTTATGGTATCATTACTGTTTGGTATGTGATGTGTCCAAATTAAGAATGTTGTGCTTTAAAACTAAAAGTTTTGAAAACCTTGTGCTTTGATTTCATTCGAAGAGAATTAAGAATGTTGATATGTCCGAATAAATAAACTTATTTTTCGGACTATATTGAATGATCAGATCACTTGATTGCCATGTTTATATATGAAAATCTGTAACAAAATCTTGTCCAAATGCATCTTAAAACAGATTTATTCGTACACTTTCATAAGTTTCTGGAATAAATCTGATAAAGTGATTCCTATGTAAAATTCCTCTATAAGCTTACTAATATTATTTTCTTGGTATCATAATTACTATGCTTTTTGTTGATGACAAAGGGGGAGATATATGAATTGATGCTATAAACACTGCTATGATTATGCCATCCTTGCATCACCAAGAGATATATGAACATGTGCTAAAGTTTGCATTATGCCCTGAATTGATAAACACTGCCATGATTAGAAATACTATGAGTGATGTTATAAACACTGCTATGATTATGCCATCCTTGCATCACCAAGAGATATATGAACATGTGCTAAAGTTTGCGTTATGCCCTGAGTTGATATCTTATCATGTGAAGAAAATGCAAAACTTGCTAGAATATTTCAAATGTGTGCATCATGTAATAGTGCTTCACAGCTTTATATGATAATATTCAATTACATGATGAATAGTTACAAACACAATCATACAAACTTGATGATGTATGTCAAGCCTTGACATCATTCTTGAAGAGATACATCATGATGGGTATCACGATGGGAGTATTGATAAGTTTAACTGATCTAACTTATCAATACGTCACTTGAATTCTTAGGTCTTGAATTCAAGGTTGACTTATCTCAACTATGGCATATAGACAGGGGGAGTTAAGGATAACTCCATTATCAATTGATTGTCATCATCAAAAAGGGGGAGATTGTTGAATCTCGGATTTTGATGATGAAGTCAATTGTCATTTGTTGTCTAATCTATGTGTTGAGATAAGTGTGCAGGATTAACTACGATGAAAGTTAGACAAGCAGTAGGAGTTGCGCCGGAGTCAAGGTCATGATCACGTTGGGAGTTCGAGAGTTCGACGGAAGTTCGGACGGTCGTCGGAGGTTCTGCGAGAACAGATCCGAGAAGTCCAGAAGCTTGCCAAGCGAAGCTCGTCGGAACTCGCCAAGTGGATCGTCGCAAAGTCCAGGAGTTTGCCGGAAGTCCGCAGAAGCATCACCGAGGGTTCATCGGATGATCGACGGAAGTTCGCCGGAAACTTACCGGAAGAAGCGATTGACGCATCGAAGCAAAGCTGCAGAAATTGTCTTAGATTTAATCGTAGTTAGCACATTGATTAAGTTGGAAAATGGGAGGTGATCCCATTAGCTTAATCTTGGGGCAATTGGGCCCCTGAAAAGATTGAAATTGGGCCGAATGGAGCTAACCATTCGGACCCTGATTGCACCAGGAGGTGCAACCGCCTAGGCCAGGAGGTGGCACCGCCTGGGCTAAGTCTCCCAGCGAGACTGGGCGGTGCAACCGCCCCAGCCAGGAGGTGCAACCACCTGAGATCAGTCTTCGAGCTAGACTGGGCGGTGCAACCTCCCTGACAGAGAGGTAGCACCGCCTGAGCTCAGTCTTCGAGCTAGACTGGGCAGTGCAACCTCCCTGACAGAGAGGTAGCACCGCCTGAGCTCGGTCTTCGAGCTCTGGCAGAGAGGTGCAACCGCCTCAGTCAAGAGGTGGCACCGCCTAGGGCTCAGTCTCCGAGCCAGACTCAGGCGGTGCAACCGCCCCTGACAGAGAGGTGCAACCTCCTGGGCTCAGTCTCCGAGCTCTACCAGGCGATGCAACCTCTCCAGTCAGGAGGTGCAACCGCCTGATCCCGGAATTCCAGGATTTGATCGTTTTGAGCTCCAAATTTAAACTGGGTTGGGGCCTATAAATACCCCACCCATTCAGCACAGAAAGCAGATAGATCCACACCGAATTCTTGATCTTTTCTGTGATTCTAAGATCTCAAATTTGTGTAAAGTCCAAAAGTTATCCTCTTTCTGTTCTTCAAGTCATGAGTTGTAAAGAGAGGAGAGAAAGGATCTGTAAGAGTTGTCTCCTGAGCCCATCAAAAGGAGTGAAACTGTAAAAGGGCAGTTGGCCTTCGCCCATTGAAGGAAGGCAGCTAGTTGACGTCGGTGACCTCGTCGGAGGAGGAAGCCAAAAGTGGAGTAGGTCAAGACTGACCGAACCACTCTAAATCACTGGTTTGCTTTTATTTCGAGTATCTGATCATTACTGCAAACCTCCTACATAACTACTGCTCTCCGCGCCTTTACGAACAAGTTCTAAGTGCTGATCTTTTCGAATCTGCATTCAGACGTAAATCTATGTTTTTCGTACGATTAGCTTACGTTTGTGTTTTGATTCTGCAAAACTGTCTTCTGCGCTTTTATGAACTAGCTTCTAAGTTTAGATCCCTTTGAAACTGTTTTAGACGCAAACTACGTTTAGACGTAAAACTACGTTTAGACGCAAACTGCGTTTAGACGTAAAACTGCGTTTAAACGTAAATTGCGCAAACTGTGTTTAAACATAAAACTGTGTTTTGTACGTAAACTTCTTTTAAACGTAAAACTACGTTTAGACGTAAAACTGCGTTTAGACGCAAACTACGTTTAGACGTAAAATTGCGTTTAGACGTAAACTGAGTTTAGACGCAAAACTCTGTTTAGACGCAAACTGCGCAAACTGTGTTTAGACATAAAACTGTGTTTTAGATGTAAACTACTTTTAGACGCAAACTGAGTTTAGACGTAAAACTGTGTTTAGACGTAAATTGAGTTTAGACGCAAAACTGCGTTTAGACGTAAAACTATGTTTAGACGTAAAACTGCGTTTAGACGCAAACTGTATTTAGACGCAAACTCAGTTTAGACATAAACTGTGCTTAGACGTAAACTACGCTTAATCTTAAGTAATCTTATAATCGGCTTTTACATCGAAATCATTTTTATCGGACGAACGCAGCTTTTATTTTTTTTTAAATCACAGAAAGATTTACGCTGCACTAATTCACCCCCCCCCCCCCCCCCCCCCCTCTTTAGTTCTCTCGATCCTAACAATTCTATGTCCTTATATTAAATCACAGAAGTGTATTGTTATTTGTTCTAACGATATTCTTTTTTATAGTCACAACAAACTTTATTATATTGAATGTTTGATAACTATCTTATCAATATTAAAGATAGAAAAGCTATATGTAAATCTTAAGAAGTCCTTCATAACCTCTAGCCAAGCTTTTGTAAGCTTTATCTTAACCCTTACAAATATCCAAGTGGATTATGAAAAGATTAAAGCTATCCAGACTAAGCCAACACCAATATCCCTATAAGATGTTTAGAGTTTTCATGGATTGGCATCCTTTAATTATCGATTTATTTAGAATTTTAGTACTATTACAGATTTTTTAACTAATTGTATAAAGAAATGAGTGTTTTAATGGACACCTAAGCCAAATAATATTTTTGAACTACTAAATTTGAAATTATCCACCACTACTATTCTTGCATTATCAATTTTTTCTAAAATATTTGAAGTTGGTTGTGATACCTCTCATGTGGGTATTGATGGAGTACATAATTCACTTGTATTTTTAAGTCAAAAGCTTAACAATATAAAAAAGAACTATTCAAACCTATGATATTGAATTTTATGTTATTGTTCAAGTACTACGATATTAGATACCTTATTTGATCCAAAAAGAACTTATTTAAAATCCTGGTCATGAAGCTCTTAAACATATAAATTTTTAAATAAATCTCAATAGGCAACCTATAAGATGGGTGGTATTTTTTACATGAGTATACTTTTATCTTGAAACATAAGAATAGAATATATAATAAAGCTCCACTGAAATAAAAAGGATTTAATGAAATAAAAAATACTTACTTTAATAATGAAGATTTTGGAGAAACATGAAAGCTATGCATGAGAGTTATTATGAAGATTATGTTATTGAAGATGATTTTCTCTTTTATAAAACTCAACTTTGTATTTCTAAAATTCTCTAAAAGAGCGTATTATCCAAAAACTACACTCTAGTGGATTATGAGGTCATTTTGGAAGAGACAAAATAGTATATCTCATCAAAGCAAAATATTTTTAGCTTATAATCTATTGAAATATTACACGTTATTTGAAAAAATATATAACATGTCAAACTTCAAAAGGGTAAACTCAAAATCTTGGTGTATATACTCATTTATCAATTCCTAATATTTCTTGGGAAGACATTAGTATAGATTTCGTGATTAGTCTACCAAAATCTCAAATAGATACATATTCTATCTTTGTTATTATTAATTAATTTTCCAAAATGGCACATTTTATTTCTTGCAAAAAAAAAACCATGGATGCTTTTTATATTGTAATCATTTTTGGAGAAGCTAATGAAAGAAATTTGACACCAACATATTATATAGTAATGCTTATCAACCTCAAATTGATGGATATACTGAAATAGTTAATAGAACATTAGATAATATACTACGATTCTTTGCTGCAAAAAGACCAAAATAATAAGATCTCAAGCTAAATTTATTTATAACTCTATGATTAATTATTTTATGGGTAAAATTCCGTTTAAGATTATCTATGATCGTATTTTACCTTATTATCTAGATATGACTAAAGTACCTAGATCACCTTTATCAAGTTCAAAGGGAGAGGAATTTGCTATTACCATAACAAAAATTCATGAAGAAGTAAAAAAGAAACTTGAAGCTAGCAACTAAGTTTACAAAGAAAAGGCTAAGAAGCATCGTCCTGTGATGATCTTTGAAGAAGAAGATCTTATTTGGGTCTTTTAAAAAAATATATATTTTTCAATAAGAACTTATAATAAACTCAAAGAGAAGAAAATTGATCCCTACCGAGTTCTCTAGGGAATTAATAACAATGCTTACAAGATTGAATTTCCTCTTAATATTTATACTCACTCAATATTTAATATTCAAGATTTATCAATTTACCATGACAATAATGATGACAACCTGTGGGTGGAGTTCTTTCTCACCCAGGAAGAATGATGTAGTGTATGATGAGAATTGAATACTCCCAAGTTTAAGATCAATCCTATTAAATTTTAAGATCAATCCTATTAAATTTTAAAAAAAATAGTTTATATTTTAAGATAATTATAAAAAAAATTTAAAAACCACCAAAGTACAATACAGCGTGAATTTAATATATATTATAATATATACTTAATTTTTAAAAATTATGACTCATTAATTAGATGATTGAGGAGTTCAATGTACAGGAGATTTATAAAAGGGGGAAGAACGATAAATCGGTAAGGAATTCTTGTTTTTGAAACCTTATCAAACTTTTATTTTTTTCAACTACTAACTCTTAGTTATCTCTTTAAAAATAAATTTCTCAAATATCTTATTTCTTTTTCTTGTTCTCTTTTTCTCTTTTCATCTTATTTCACATCACTTTCACATGTTCCACGGTTTCTCCCAATAGTTGTTTGTTGATGGTTATGGAAATACGATGAGATCGATGCCACAGTCCCTTTGTGCCAATGGTTGTTTCCCAATTTCTAAACTAATCCCTATGTCATTAAGATACCATATATATATATATATATATATATATATATATATATATATATATGGTATCTTACCGGAAACAAAAAAGATACTTTTGTTTGTAGGTTAAAAATCTTGCACCCCAAAGATGTGGTGGATCCCGAGGAGCAGCACGAAAGGTCCAGTTACCCTTAATAACCTAATACAAATAGATTCCAATCATCCGAACTACTTTATTGTATTATTCTCATTTCTGGAAAACACTTTCAGAGGTCACGGATGAGGGTTTCTGCTGACCGGGGCTTAGCTGGATGGCCAAGCTGTGGTTTGGCAAGGACGACAGAATCTATTGCGTTTGACCGACGAGATATGATAAATATGGTGGGTAGGCGACAGCTGGCAACACCACAGTTCGTTAATCATCAATAGGGATAAGTACAAAGCGACTCGCAAATCTAGGAATCCACCCGCTGGCTCCTGATTTGGTGTGTCGCCAGCTCACGTTTGTTCGCTCAGACGGAAACATTCCCGGGATGCCATGTCTTCGGCCCCGCCCCCCATGTAAGAATGGGTTTTATTGGACTGGTTCTAGACAATAAGTTCGCAGCGTGGAGATATGTCTTCCGAGTTTTCTGCAATCCCTGCGTGCTTCCTAGATCATGTGGTGGTGAGTGTTCTATCCAGCCTCATCAATACATGCAGCTAGTGATCCATATATGTGAAAACCAAATACCAGTCGTAGACATCGAGAGATAAAAGTAGTATACCTTCTTCAAGCTCAAAGATAAATCTGTTCCATTTACAAGCACAGAGATATAATTTCTTCTTCTTTTAATCGCCTTAAGAAGAATCCTCTCTTTTGCAAGCTTCGAAATAAGCTGTGCTGTTTTCGCTCAACTATAATAAAGCTCATTAGTCAGTTGATTGAGTAAATAAGCAAGTAAATGTAAACAGTAAGCTTACAGAGGATGATTACTAGCTCGAAAGGTAATGAGGGATGTCCCAAGGATTTGTAGAATTGAACTCGAAGAAAACTCTTGTTTTAGCTCTTTGGGCCTATTTGCTGAGTAGATGATGCTTGGGAAGTGCGCTTTCGAGATTGGTAGATGAAGCCCTTTCTCTTTCTCCTTTCTTTTGGTATAGTGTAAACAAATTGAGTGAGATTAGATGATATAGAAAGTTGAAGTTTAATTGTAAGATTTGATATCTATTTATAGTTGTAGCAGAACAGCAAAGTTAACTTTTAATCATTTATTCATAACCCGAATATGTTCTCCCAAGGCTCACGGCATCAGTAGATAAATGTCTTTAAAATCGTCTTCACCAAATCCAAGAAAACTTAATTGGTATAGAAATCTAAGAGAAACTAATATATTCCTCGCATTTTATTTTTTCTTTATCAAAACCTAAAAATATATTATATATTTATAAGAAAATCAAACCCCAATTGTCATAGTCTTTTTTTTATTCACGAGATCTTATTTTCATGGTAAGAATCTTTATGCTCATAGGGTATCTGGTTTTAGTAATCTCAAAACTATTTGATAATTCCAACTATATTTAGTTTTTTTATTTTTCAACTAATTGTTTAACAACGAATCTCTTTTGGATAACACATCAAACTTTTGAATTTGAATTTAGCTTTTTCCTATGGCGTGATGAATTATGGAAATTATGTAGGATATAGGATACGATGAATTAGGTAGATTCGTTGTACTATATTTGATTGTCCTTTTACCTTTTAACTCTTATTATTTTACTTTACGAGGCTTTTGTATTTCATAATATTTAAATTTTAAAGGATTAAGATTTATTTTAACCCATGTCATTTTGGTCATGAACCACTTAAACCCGTATATAAAATAATTCATATATTTTTAAAAACTTAATATACAAGTCTTTCTCGTCAAATTTGAGTTAACAAACGTTAGAGTCTGCTTACATGATAAACTCACAATAAATCATTAATATAATAATATATATAATTTAAGTTAAAAAAAAAAAAACTAATACCATTATCAATGACAGGAGGAGGCGTCATCATGTAGTAGCACCACCGAGCCGCTACTTCTTAGTAGGGCGTTGTACGCACGCAGCCTCTTCCATACTGATGAAGAGCTCAAAAGCTTCCGGTCTTACCTCATGTGGATGTATGTTAACCAGTCTGACGTTAGGTATGTAATGGTCTTCTAGTCCCTCTTCCTCCTCCTAAGCATCTGTCTCCATCGTCTCCTACTTCATCCTCTCCTACGCCCCCCACTTACTGTGCTTACAATGTGGTAGTCTAGCTCTCCCTCACCTCCGCCTCTGATCTCTCTTACCTTTATCTCTCCATCTTCATCCACTACTATGGCCTTCGTCGCTTCCTCTTCGTCAACTGGATAGACCTTAATTCATTTTTAAACTTAAATCATATGTATCATTATATTAATTATTTATTATGAGTAAACATATCATGTAAGTAGTCTCTAACATTTATTAACTTAGATTTGATATGAGAGACTTATATGCTATGTTTTTTTAATTATAGGAGATTATTTAAGACACGAGTAAATCATAAGAACTTAAGTGGTCTATGACCAAAACTACAAGTTCTAAAATAGACTTAATCATTTCTTTAACTTAAATTATATGTATCATTATATTAATAATTTATTATGAGTCAATATGCTATGTAAGCATATTCTGTAAGTTAAATCGAACTTGACGATATGGACTTATATGCTACGTTTTTTTTAATATAAAGATTATTTTAAATATAAATAAATCATAACTAAGATAAAATGGACATTAACCCAATTTTAAATCATTATACTAAGCACCAATTCAAACATTAGCACATCTTACTTACAAAGGCACCACTAAGAAGGGCCTCGCTCGGCGTCAACCAGGTAAACGGACTACCGCTGCTTCTGATGGAGGCTTCACCAATTAGTCTATATGAATTGGTTCTATTAAAATTCTACTTAGAGACTTCCAACAATAAATGTTTGAGAGAAATCTTGCAATTCAAAGTTAATTCATTTCGTACTTCTCATTCAACCTTGAAAATCGCACTCAACCTTTCTTAGTTGACCTCCTATCGTTTAATATAACATGTGAAAACTTTCTCGTTTCCCTTCGTTTGTGAAGGTGCAATTCGAACACATATATATATATATATATATATATATATATATAATAAGAAAGAAAATATTTATTTATTAGATAGCATGGGTACAAAAGTCACTCCCATGATCCAAGCTAATCGTAAAGAAAAGTTTGGAGGGCCACTTCCCTCGTCCAAAAACAGTAGCTAGATGTAATTAATTTTAATATTGATTATATTGATTTTGAATAGGGTTAAACTATTTAGCATCCTACTTCTAATTTTATTGATAAAATACTTGTATGACAAAAATATGGTACTGATTACTTTAGGTTATCAATAGTAATATAGTGAGAAAGTTAGCAAATTTGAAACATGTTGAACTTGTTAAATAAAATGACATGACGTCTCCTATTCATAGTGGTGGTTGATAGTTGTACATATATATTATAAATATATAAATAATAAAATCACATATGCATATCTTATCAAAAATTTATATACATAAAAATACTCATAGTTCATGGTATGGGCTAGCACTGCTCATTTCCCTATCAATCACATAAATGAGATATTAATATTTTTACATGTAAAATAAGATTTACTATGACTGATAACTTTATTAGCATAAGTCTCTACATTTTTATTTAGGTGAGCATGCATCATATTTTGTGTAATAATTTTAAAACATATTTATACAATTTTTCATAGTAAACTCATCTTCTTATGTCCTTTTTATCAATGTATAATTATGTAATATGATAAATGTATATTAAAGAGGTAAGACACTGATTCAAAATAAATCATAAATATGTGTATGAGTAGATAATAATATATGCAATAGAAAATCATAGTATATCCATGGACTCTCTCTCTCTCTCTCTCTCTCTCTCTCTCTCTCTATATATATATATATATATATATATATATATATATATATATACATATATAGTCCTCAAATATACATATGCTTTAGCACAATCAACATGTTAATATATATCTCTGGTATTTTTTGATGTAGTTGAGCCCTAAATATTACTTTTGGTCATGATAGTTTATATGTTTTTATGTAGTCCAGATATATCCGTTGACAGTTGCTATATATAGAGTTTCTGTCCAATTTTTTTTTACTTCTCCGCTTTTTCTGTGTCTCTGGTTTTTTCTGTTTTTGGTCTTAATCTAATCTCTTGTGAATGATACTAATGTGAACATGTCAATTTGGCTAAATGAGAAGAAGTCGGTCCTCAGAGACCCTTAAGATGCGCTTCTCCATCATAGTCTACTTTGATGGATCTGAAATCTCTAGTGATGCATCAATACTGATCTGACTATCAACCGAGCCGTCTCAACTCTTCTAAGTTGGTTGGTCAGGGTCGAAAGAGGCACGTGATGATGCTGAAGTTTGTATGACTTGTGAGAAATCAGACATTAAGAGTTGATCGCGAGAACCGCTGCTCCACCAAGAATTCGACTTGAAAATTCCTTTCCAACTGTGCAGACACATTTATTTGTGCTGCGTTAGTCACTCGATTCACCTACTATTTCTCTCTCTACTCGGCAAGGAGTGAGTTTCCCGATGGGACGACACATCAGTCGGTGGTGTGGAAACTCTTCGGAGTACGACTCCCAACTGCCCGATAGATGTCGACTCGCATGGTCGGGAAGATACCCATTTGTCCTTGCGAAGAGGCTAAGCTGCGCGCGTCCACGGTCTCGTACATCAAGTTGGACATTGAGATGATTCCTAACGGAGTCGAATGGTCACACCTGTACTTGGCTCTCCACGGAGAAGGACACGTTAAGTTTGTTCTCGGTTTTAGATCCAATCAAAATTGCCTTCAAAATCTGGCAGGGCAGCGAACTTAGTCGACGTCGACGCATTGGCTACGAATTGCCGAGCTGTCGCCTTTGAATCAAAATGCTACCATATATGGATTTGACTTTTGTATCTCGTTGATATATTTGAAAAGATCCCTTGAAATGGACCAAACGTCTCATTTTCTTTTGTGGATGACATGGTTCTTTACAGATTTGATTTGATGTCTGTCACACGCATAATGCAAACTCATAAAAATCACTTTAGTAATTTATTGATACTGAATGTAACAATAATAAATGTGCCAATAATTAATTTAACTGATAAAAAACCTTCACAATGTTTGATTTAAATAGAATACTACTAAAACTAAGCTTTGCTCTTGAGTTTTATGTTCTAATTTCTGAAACCATCACAAACTTGAAAAAATCAATAAAATATTTTCTCCCCTTTGCTAAACCACAACATCCTGAAAGAAACATTATTCATTTTTTGAGTCCTCTACATGTCACTAAAATTGGATCACTTAATTTTGTAGTCGTTAAACAAATTTCGATTTTCTGAGTCATTGTTCTGACCATTATTATTATAAAATTATAATTTTAAAAATATTAATTCTTTTTTCCTTCTCTTTTACTCTTCTTTTATTGTTTTTTCTCTCTTTCTTTTTCACCTATCTCTAATTTTTTTTCCTTTCTATGCTTCTGTTTCTTTTCTCTCCTTAATTTCTTTTTTTTTCTTTTACTTTATGCTCCTTTTCTACTTCCTTTCCTCTTCCTTCTTCTTCTGTTGTCATCGCTTATTCATCTTCTTCTCATGATGGCTGACGAACAAGTGAGGACCGACCAATTGAGAGAGGACACTGGCATTATCCAATACCCTTCAAAATGACTCAACTTGATTTAGATTGCAAAGGTGTTGTTGAATTAAAAAAAATAGACCCGTTTCTAGAAAAATATCAGTCTCTGATCGACTCACAGAGGTTCTCCAGTCAAGATGACTACTCCGAATGAAATTGTAATTGTAATTGAACACTTGTTAGTCTAATCCATTAGTAGTTCAAACAATCCCGAGTTGTTAACTGACTTTTAACGAAATATCTCAATTCTCTAAAACATTAACATATATAATCTGATATTAATTCTCTAAAACCATTACATATGTGATGATTTTTTTTAATTAAGTATTAAAAAAGAAGTTTTGAATTATAAATGTGTGAGGTAAAAAACAAACAGACGAACTCTAGCAGGAAATTTGATCGGTCTTGTTTCGGTGTCTTACATGGCTTAAATTACTGACGAGTCTCCACTACCAGGTCAAACATGTGGAACTGGTTTGACACGTATCGTCCATCAAGCCCACACGTACTCATCCTCATTTGTTTTATGCAGTTTTGTTTTGAATTATTTATTTTTCATGGTCTTCTGATTTTTCCGTCTTCCTCAATGGTGCTGTCACCTTTTTATTGCCCATCATGGTAGGAATATAACCTGTGTTCCGCTGCCGAGGTGATTGGTGTACGTGAGCTGGAATCGATTTCCGTGGGTGCGTCGGCAGTATTTGCGCGTCTATAAAACCCGTCCCTGCCTTCTTCCCTCTCCTCGCCAGTACACACTGACCCGACGAGCGACACCTACCCTCTACTCTGCCTCGTCGAGCAACCCTCCTCCTCCTCCCCTCTCCCCGTGAGGCAGAGTGAGCTCGGCTTTAGTCGCCACCACCACTACGACTGCGTTCTTGACAACCATGGCCTCCACGCTTCTCCTCATGCTGTCCCTCTCCTTGAGTTTCCTTTTCCTATGCCTCGTCTACTATCTGCTTTTGAGAGCTGTCCATACCAGGTCGGGAAACCTTCCCCTGCCTCCGGGCACCATGGGTTGGCCTTATATCGGAGAGACCTTTCAGCTCTACTCCAACAATCCTAACACCTTCTTCGCCCTCAAACAGAAGAGGTTCGTCGTTTCTGTTTTCCATTTCGCTTCTCCCTGTTTATTACTGCGCATAACACTGAAACGAACGGAGAATCCAAGTAGCTAGTGCTCATATTTATGGTGGTGGTGGTGGTGGTGGTGGTGGTGTTTCCAGGTACGGGCCCGTGTTTAAGACACACATACTAGGATGTCCCTGCGTGATGGTGTCGAGTCCTGAGGCGGCAAGGTTCGTGCTGGTAACGCGGGCGCACCTGTTCAAGCCGACGTTCCCCGCGAGCAAGGAGCAGATGCTGGGCCCGCAGGCTATCTTCTTCCAGCACGGAGATTACCACGCCCGCCTCCGCCGCCTCGTCCTCCGGGCGTTGAAGCCTGAAGGCATTCGCGGTTCCATCGCCGGCATTGAGGAGGTCGCTCTCCGGGCCTTGCAGTCCTGGGACGGTCGCTTGATCAATACCTTCCACGAAATGAAGACGGTGAACCTCCCGCCCCTGCAATTCCCCCTCTTTCTCCTTGCATAAATCCGTCACGATCTCTTTTAAATAATATCAATTTTAGCTTCACAAAAGTATATATATACATATATATATACATATATATATGTCAGAAAGTTTATTCTATGTAGCACTAGTAGTAAGTACCATGAAATATCATAAATCTTGCATCAACGAGATTGTTCATGTTGTGATTTCCCTTTTTCCGTTGGTAATATGACCCAAGAAAATCTATCATGTTTCACTCTTTTCCATTTGTGCGATCTAAACGAGGTAGTGCTTAAATTTTGTAATTGGGTACGGAAATGCAGATTTTGATATCTCACGCTCTTGTTTAGCAAAGGATTTGATGCTTCCGGTCATATCTCTGTTTAATTTGTTTACCTTGCTTTTGTGCAGTACGCGTTCAACGTGGCACTGCTGTCTATCTTTGGGAAAGATGAGCTTTCCTACATAGAGGATCTGAAGCAGTGTTACTACACCCTAGAGAAGGGCTACAACTCCATGCCTATCAACCTACCCGGGACCCTGTTCTACAAGGCAATGAAGGCCAGGAAACAGCTCGCACAGATTGTGGCCAAGATTGTCCTATTCAGGAGGACGAAGTTGAAGACAGAGGACAGTGGCCTACTTGGTTCTTTTATGGAAGCCAAAGAAGCCCTGACGGACGACCAGATTGCCGACAACATCATCGGGGTCATCTTTGCGGCCCGGGACACCACTGCTAGTGTGCTCACCTGGATCGTGAAGTACCTCGGAGAGAATCCAGGCATCTTACAAGCAGTCACCGTAAGAAACCTTCTCATCTCTTCTCTTCTCTTCTCTCGGTGTTCTCGTTTGAGTAGAAAGCGGACATCAAGAGTTTGATATCTCTTGTGATGTTCAGGAAGAGCAAGGGGAAATTATGAAGAGCAAGCAAGTGGGTGATGATGAGAAATCGCTGACTTGGGCTGATACCAAGAGGATGCCATTCACTTCCAGGGTGATTCAGGAGACGATGAGGGTGGCTTCGGTCCTATCTTTCACCTTTAGAGAAGCGGCGGAAGATGTGGAGTACGAAGGTGGATTAGCATCAACTTGTATCTTTTAGATCGTCCATCCATGCCCGATGTCTCGTTTGCTGACTGTTACTGTACTTCGTCGTGCAGGGTATCTCATTCCCAAGGGTTGGAAGGTGTTGCCACTCTTCAGAAACATTCACCACAGTCCGGATAACTTCACCGACCCGGAAATTTTTGATCCCTCCAGATTTGAGGTGGGCAAAGGAGGACAGCCTCCCCCTGTCCCAATCAATCTCCTTCCCCTCTCCTCCTCTGCAGACAAATCAGTCTCTCTTTCTGTGTTCATCCGCTGCAGGTCGCTCCAAAACCCAACACTTTCATGCCCTTCGGGAACGGGTCCCACTCCTGCCCTGGCAATGAGCTTGCTAAGCTGGAGATGCTGGTCCTCCTCCATCACCTCACGACTAAATACAGGTAACCCAGCCGAAACCATCAAACAAACACTTGTATTCTATCAACAGTTGGATGTCGCGTGGGGACAATTGCATCCGTTGACCACTTGATCAATGATGATGTGTTACTGTGCTCTTTCTTTCTCTATCAGGTGGTCTATGCTGGGAAACCAAAGCGGTATTCAGTTTGGACCTTTTGCGCTGCCCCAGAATGGCCTGCCCTTGAGAGTCTCTCTCAAGTCACGAGTCGAGGAATAAAGAGTCTGATCGTCTTCAGTCACGTCATATGCCTTCCAAAAGTTGCAGCCAAAGGCGACTTTCCGCGGTTATAGTTTCAAGAAGCAGTACTCGGCAATCAAGAGAAGGATTGCGAGAAAGGCATCATAGTCAGAGGAGGGAGGAACCCGAAAAGGGCTTCTCGACGGCATGTTGTATATACTCCTATCAATTCAGATCACCGAGGGAAGTTACACGACTCTGGAGCCTAATAAATACCCTGGAAACAGGCTTGCTCTTGTATCGGGAGAGTTATGTTGGTTTCTGTCTGTCGGATCCCATGCTTAAATGTTGGCAATTCCAAGCGAAAGGATTGTGGGAAAGAATAAGAAATCTTGACTTTTTAAACAGTGGTGCAGCGTTAAATCCAGTCCACGTACAACAATACATACTATGGATTACAAAATCTTCCATTTACTATAATAATGGATTAGTGACCCATCTCCCGAATCCAGTTGCTTTTTTCTCCATATGAGAACGAGGTCTGTGGCTGTGGCCACCGCCGTTGATAACCCGAAGCATGCAAGTGCCATTCTGTACATTATTAGATCCCTGTATACTACATTAAAAATAATATGAATCTGGAATCCAAATAAATTACGTAATCTTCTCTTCTCTAAGTCAAGCCACCACGTGTCACATCCTGAACTGTGCTTTCTTCTCTATGATCTATTGCAAAAATTTCCCACTGAATTTACCTTAAAAAATGATAAATTTCCAATTTATCGGCCTTCTAAATCCACACCAGGAACCTAACAGGCGAGGTGGCTAACCTACCCACCCATGGTCGGGTTGACTCAGTGGAGCTTCTTTTGTAGGATCCACAGGTTGACGGAGATGAAACAATTTGCCATGTATTATTTTATTATCCCAGTGTTCTCTCCGAAAACTCTCATCCTGTTTTGACAGCACGATCTTATTACACTCACATCTAACACTCGGCCATCTTTGTGAGTCAGTCCCATAGGATGTGTTACTATTTGACTAGGATAATAACTAGGATAATAACTGCGATAAGATTCGTATGACGTTAGTCGTTCCAAATGATGCCTCACACCACCGGGTCAATGCAGATCGGAGCGTCGACCGAGACACATTAACGCCTGCTTAGGCCCGGTTCTTCACGCCACGCTAACACCAATGTTAGACACTACCAGCCTGCCCCTTGCAAGCGGGCACATCAGAAAACAGCAAGCTTCCCTATAAATACCCTCGTATTCCGAACGGAAAAGAGGGGGGAGAGAGACCAAAAAGACTTCTTCATCTGAAATCCCCTTCACATCAACTAACTTGATCGTCGGAGGGGTCGGGCCGAGCACCCCGACCCGACCTTTTGTGCAGGTGCGAAGACGGCGGCTTCCCGCTAGGCACCCAAGCGAGGCGCCGCCTCCCGGAGGAAACAGCGACCCTATCCCAACCCGACCACCGCCTCAGACCACCTCGGTGAACCCGAAGGCCTCCTTGGGAAGATCCCCCGTCATCCGAACCTGAACCGAGCCGCGTCGGCCCCGAGGCCACAGCTCAAGATTGTTTACCACAACATTTTGGCACTAGAAGGAGGGCCCAGAATGTCGAGGGATCATCAGGTCGGCTCTGAATAACCCGTGGTTGGGGGACCACACCCGATCGGAGCTTCGAGGGAACTCCCCCCGCTTGGAGGACCTCGTGACGAACGCCCCGCCATGATCTCAGAGTGCTATTGGCGGATATTCAACGATCTGGGCCTGTCGCCGCCTGACGGCGCCCCCGCTGACCCTTCACCCGTGTCACCCGAGGCCTTCCATGACCTCACCCATCAAGTCCGAATTCTGACCGATATGGTGCAATCTATTATTCCCCTTGTTTCCCGTCCATTACGCCCCTCAGCTGTCCAACCATTGCGGCAACAGGAGCCACCCATCCAGGCTCCCCCACCACCTCGTGAGCTCCCTACTTCGCCTCGGGTCCCGTCGTCCTCACCTGGGGGTCGGGCGGTGGTCGACCCAAAAGGCCACCCAGAACCCGAGGCATTATCTTCGGATTCTGCAGATTCCCTGTGAGCCCAGTTGCACTTCGTCAATCAGCGGCTCGACGATGTGTAGAAGGAGTTCCACAGGACAAGGGGGGAGTTTGGGGAGGACATACGCCGGGGATCCCCGTTTACGCCCGAGATACTGGACCATGAAGTCCCCCCGAACTTTCGACTCCCCTCCCTGGATGCCTACGACGGCTCCGCCAACCCAACGGATCATGTAGCCACTTTTCGTGCCCAGATGGCGCTATACGGGACCTCTAATGCTATGATATGCAGAGCGTTTCCCACCACTCTGAAGGGCCCAGCCCGCACGTAGTACAGCGGCTTGGAAACCGGGGCAATCGCTTCATTTGACCAACTCGTCAAGGACTTCGAGCTCCACTTCGTGACCTATGCGCGGTCGAAGCCTTCCGTAGCGCTCCTCCTCGGACTCAACCATAGGGAGGACGAACCCCTCTCCCTTTTGCTAGTCATAGGTGCCCAGCAAGCCAATCACGTGAGTGATGGCACGTGTGACTTAATATAGAATCTTTTTGCTTATTATATTATGGCATATATGACTTTATAACTATTGCATAAATACATACATATATTGTGATGTCCTTGGATTTGTGCAATGAGAATCAGATCGTGATGAGATCACGATAGTGAGATCGATTCACCTTTAAACACATATCCTAAATAATCCCGGTCATAGGTTACTCGAGAAGGATACCGTGATAACCGGACAGACTGGTGTGCTGTATACCCGTCCATATGATGGATACAACTGGTCTCATAGCTGCTTATGTAGGGACACTAGGGATACGGTACAGGTGCTCATTGGAGAATGAGTTCACTCATTGATCCGCTTACGGAATGCTAGATGGTTGATGATGCCTTATTGTTAGACAGCGATTCTGTAGTCCTAGTGGTGTATCTGGTCCTTAGACTTGAGACACCAAGGATGTCCTGTATGAGTACTCCACTCTTTGATACCAGACTTATAGGTTTGGTTGTCCCAGATCTAGTACAGCTGGTCATTGGGAGTGGTAGTCGACCTTACGAGGGCTATTGAGTGTCGATAGAGGATCATCCACTCTCGACGTCATGAGAGGAATATTGCTAGTCATAAGTGCCCAGCAAGCCAATCACGTGAGTGATGACACGTGTGACTTGATATAGATCTTTTTTGCTTATTATATTTTGGTGTATATCACTTTATAACTATTGCATAAATGGATATATATTGTGATGTCCTTGGATTTGTGCAATGGGAATCGGATCGTGATGAGATCACGATAATGAGATCGATTCACCTTTAAACACATATCCTAAATAATCCCGGTCATAGGTTACTTGAAAGGGACATCGTGATAACCGGATAGACTGGTGTGCTGTATACCCGTCCATATGATGGATGCAGTTGGTCTCATAGCTGCTCGTGTAGGGACACTAGGGATATAGTACATGTGCTCATTGGAGAATGAGTTCACTGATTGATCCGCTTACGGAATGCTGGATGGTTGATGATGCCTTATTGTCAGACAGTGATTTCGTAGTCCTAGTGGTGTATCTGGTCCTTAGACTTGAGACACCAAGGATGTCCTGTATGAGTGCTCTACTCTTTGATACCAGACTTATAGGTTTGGCTGTCCCAAATCTAGTACAGCTAGTCATTGGGAGTGGTAGTCGACCTTACGAGGGCTATTGAGTGTCGATAGAGGATCATCCACTCTCGGCGTCATGAGAGGAATATCCCATGTGTTCTTGCTCAGACAAATCCCTGGCCAGGGTCATTCGGGTTGAGAGAGAAGGAGTTCTCCGGGAGAATCCGATTAGAGCGAGACTTGAGTAGAAACCGTATGGGTCTGACAGCACCATGCTCGATATACGGTCTCTGGGATATTAGATGGATGAGGGACTATAGGTACATGGTAACTGAGGACAGACAGGTCCAATGGATTGGATTCCCCTGTATCGTCTGGGGACTACGGCGTAGTGGCCTAGTACGTCCGTAGTCGATGAGTCGAGTGAATTATTACAGAGATAATAATTCATTGAGTTAGAAGGAGTTCTAATAGATATGACTCACGGACAGCTCGATATTGGGCCTAGAGGGTCACACACATATGGTAGGCATTGCGATGAGTAGAGGTTCGGATATGAGATATCCGACGGAGCCCTTGTCTTATTGGATGCACATCCAATACCCACTAGAGAAGGACCCATTAGGGTTTGACACGGGATCTCTATAAATAGGAGGGATTCACAGCCTCATAGGCTAGAGTCTTTGCTTGTCTTTCCTATTCTCCTCTTCCTCTCCACCTCAGAGAAGGCCTGGAGTCTTGAGGAGCGTCGTCGCAACCCTGCTGTGTGGATCACCGCTAGAGAGGAGGACGCTTGACCTCCTTCACCCTCTCCTAAGGATCTGCAAAGAAACAGGGATATACGATCTCCCTAGGTAACACAATCTCTATACACAGTTTTGTGTTTTGCGGATTTTTACGTACCAATCTTCGCACGACGACGAACATCTTTTTGGGAATCGGGGATTTTTGTTTTCTTGTTCTTCCGCTACGCATATGATGTCGCCCCCCTTGATTTCCCAACAAATATCCCATGTGTTCTTGCTCAGACAAATCCCTGGCCAGGGTCATTCGGGTTGAGAGAGAAAGAGTTCTCCGGGAGAATCCGATTAGAGCGAGATTCGAGAAGAAACCGTATGGGTCTGACAACACCATGCTCGATATACGGTCTCTGGTATATTAGATGGATGAGGGACTATAGGTACACGGTAACTGAGGACAGACAGGTCCAATGGATTGGATTCCCCTGTATCGTCTGGGGACTACGGCGTAGTGGCCTAGTACGTCCGTAGTCGATGAGTCGAGTGAATTATTACAGAGATAATAATTCATTGAGTTAGAAGGAGTTCTAATAGATATGACTCACGGACAGCTCGATATTGGGCCTAGAGGGTCACACACATATGGTAGGCATTGCGATGAGTAGAGGTTCGGATATGAGATATCCGACGGAGCCCTTGTCTTATTGGATGCACATCCAATACCCACTAGAGAAGGACCCATTAGGGTTTGACACGGGATCTCTATAAATAGGAGGGATTCACAGCCTCATAGGCTAGAGTCTTTGCTTGTCTTTCCTATTCTCCTCTTCCTCTCCACCTCAGAGAAGGCCTGGAGTCTTGAGGAGCGTCGTCGCAACCCTGCTGTGTGGATCACCGCTAGAGAGGAGGACGCTTGACCTCCTTCACCCTCTCCTAAGGATCTGCAAAGAAACAGGGATATACGATCTCCCTAGGTAACACAATCTCTATACACAGTTTTGTGTTTTGCGGATTTTTACGTACCAATCTTCGCACGACGACGAACATCTTTTTGGGAATCGGGGATTTTTGTTTTCTTGTTCTTCCGCTACGCATATGATGTCGCCCCCCTTGATTTCCCAACAAATATCCCATGTGTTCTTGCTCAGACAAATCCCTGGCCAGGGTCATTCGGGTTGAGAGAGAAAGAGTTCTCCGGGAGAATCCGATTAGAGCGAGATTCGAGAAGAAACCGTATGGGTCTGACAACACCATGCTCGATATACGGTCTCTGGTATATTAGATGGATGAGGGACTATAGGTACACGGTAACTGAGGACAGACAGGTCCAATGGATTGGATTCCCCTGTATCGTCTGGGGACTACGGCGTAGTGGCCTAGTACGTCCGTAGTCGATGAGTCGAGTGAATTATTACAGAGATAATAATTCACTAAGTTAGAAGGAGTTCTGACAGGTATGACTCACGGCCAGCTCGATATTGGGCCTAGAGGGTCACACACATATGGTAGGCATTGCGATGAATAGATGTTCGGATATGAGATATCCGACGGAGCCCTTGTCTTATTGGATGCAGATCCAATACCCACTAGGGGAGGACCCATTAGGGTTTGACAGGGGACCTCTATAAATAAGAGGGATTCAAAGCCCCATGGGCTAGAGAGCTTTTGTTTGCCTTTTCCTATTCTCCTCTCCATCTCCACCTCAGAGAAGGTCTGGAGTTTTGAGGAGCGTCGTTGCAACCCTGCTGTGTGGATCACCGCTAGAGAGGAGGACGCTTGACCTCCTTCACCCTCTCCTAAAGGATCTGCAAGGAAATAGGGATATACGATCTCCCTAGGTAACACAATATACTCTATACGTAGTTTCATGTTTCGCGGATTTTTGCGTACCAATCTTCGCACGACGACGAACATCTCTTTGGGAATCGGGGATTTTGTTTTTCTTGTTCTTCCGCTGCGCATATGATGTCGCCCCCAAGGATTTCCCAACAGTGGTATCAGAGCCAGGTTGTTCGTGCGAATGATTGGTTTTGAACTGCGTGTGGTGTGTCTAGGAAGAATTTTTGACGTCAAAATTGTTGACGCAAAAACAAGGAAGGGCAGCAACAGTTGTTGCCCTCGATCTACGTGTGTGCAGCGCAGCCAAAGGCGGGCAGCATAGGGGTTGCGTCTGCTGCAGCCGACCGAGGGCCTGCTTGCAGCAGGCTTGCTGCCGGTGGGGCAGGCAGCCCATGGGTAGAGGCGCCGCAGGGCAATGGCGCCCTCCGCTGCTGCTCCCGCGAGCGAAACCCCCCCTAAGGGGTGGTCACTCGGCGGGACAGCACCGCCTGCGAAGGCGACGACGCCCGAAAGGGGCGCCCACTCGCGGCGCTGCAAGCGGGCGTGCCGCCAACAGGCGAGGGCAGTGCCCTCGCCCCGCCACACAGGCCGCCGCCATCAGGGTGGTGACGGTGGCAGCAGCGAAAAGGGGGAAAGGGCATTAGGGTTTTCTGGGCAAAAGATAGTTTTGCCCCTCGGAATTTGAGAAATTCAAGTTTCCGTCTTTTGTCCAAATTATGAAAATACCCCTATGAATTCAGAAATTTCCTATAATGTCCCTGATTTCAGAAAATATTAATTAATTAAAAGGTTTAGTTGATTATTATTATTTTTTATTATTATCTAGTAGTCCTACATGATGATGATTATTTATACATGTGATGTATGAGGTGTGGACGGATGATCATGGACCGTGTGAAGTGTGTACCTGTGATTATTATTATTGAGGTCTGTGAACCTCCATTATATTTCTCGTTTATTGTCAGGTCTGTGTGCCTATGATTAAGTTGTAATCACATGAGGAGGCACAGCGAAAGCGTGGATGCGATAGCGGGACCCACGAGACGGACGATCGTGATGCATGAAGATGCATCAAGATGTCGATGGAACCGACAATGACGAAATGTACGATCACAGGGCATGGAGATGCACCGTTGCACACATAGATCTTGATGTGAGTGATTAGGCCTACAGGCTCGAGCCTAATCATATTAGGTTGTAGTCCATGATCATATGGTGTAATTGCTTATACACATACTAGATATGTATATATATTTGCATGCGATGTAGATATATATTAAATATGTATATGTGTGACATGTCATATTAGGAGACCAAATTATAGAAACATCTCTCGATAATATTAAGTCGGTAAACGTGAGGCAATTAGATTGACCCACGTGGCCTTCCATCGTTATAAGTAGGAACCGATTCCCAGTGTAGGTTGAGTTGGTCGAGTCCCTCGAGACTCACCTATATCGCGATTCGCTATCTTGCTTACGACATAGAGATGTCATCGGTGACCTGAGGGCATGGTATACTTGGTCGAGTCCCTCGATGGTATATCATCAAATCAGACTCATCTTGTAACGAAGGTGTTGACTTAACTGAGCATCATGGTTGGTCGAGTCCCTCGAGGCCATGGTGATTCGGAGGCCGAACAGGACGGGAATCACAAGGAGTTATGATCGACAAGAGTTGCCTACCTTTTAGGCTTAGTGTGATTGGTCGAGTCCCTCGAGGTTACACTAAGACGCTGATTGGATCCTGATCCCCACTAGAAGTCTGCCGGAGACTTCCGTTTCACGTGCTGAGGGTATCGCGTGACTCGTTAGTAAAATAGTGGGAGCATATTAAGATAGAAGTCCACATCTTGATAGGTTATTTCTTGCAAAATATGCATGTTATTCATTTCTGCTACATCTTTATTTTCAGAAAATATCGTTTTCAAATTCCTTACGTGGCATACTTGATGTCAACCGCCTTACTGGTCCAAATTATACGGATTGGATCCGTAACTTGAGAATTGTTCTCACAGCGGAGAAAATCGTGTACGTCCTTGATACAGTAATGCCTGCGCCCGAAGAAGGGGCAAACGAGGATGAGATCGCTCGCTACGTGAAGTACATTGATGACTCCACTCTTGCTCAGTGCTATATGTTGGGCTCTATGACTCCTGAGTTATAGAGACAACATGAAAAGATGGATGCCAGATCCATTCTCCTACATGTCCGTAAATTGTTTGTGGAACAGGGAAGGACTCAGCGATATAAGATATCTAAGAGCCTCTTCCGCGCTAGGATGACTGAGGGGACACCGGTTCAGAACCATGTCCTAAAGATGATTGAGTGGATAGAGAAACTCACAGGTCTAGGAATGGTCCTAGAGGATAACTTATGTGTGGACATTGTGCTTCAGTCCCTATCAGATTCATTTTCACAGTTCATAATGAATTTTAATATAAACAAGCTTGAAGTAACTCTCCCAGAGCTTCTCAATATGTTGAGGGAGGCAGAGAGTACTATCAAGAAAGAGAAGCCAGTTCTCCACACTGGTGAGACCAAAAGGAAAAGGAAAGCAGAAAGGTCCCTTAAGAAGGAAAAGGGCAAGGTTAAACCAGGTAAAGCAAAGGTTGCTAAGAAATACTCAGCAAAGGACAAAGGCCATTGCTTCCACTGTGGTAAAGATGGGCACTAGAAGAGAAACTGCAAAGAGTACCTTGCAGAAAGGGCGAAACAAAAGCTTGATGAAGCTTCAGGTACATTCATGATCAGTCTCCATTTGTCAGACTCTTATGATAACATATGAGTATTAGATACCGGTAGTGTTTATCATATATGCAATTCGTTGCAGGTTCTGGCAAGGCCTAGGAGACTAGAGAGAGGCAAGATGGACCTCAAGATGGGTAATGGAGCAAAAGTTGCTATAGTAGCTGTTGGCGAGGTCGCCCTTCATCTACCTAGTGGAGCTTTTATTGCATTAGATGCATGTTATTTTGTTCCTTCTATTATCAAAAACATTATCTCCATTTCATGTTTAACAGTTAGTGGATATAAAATTATTTTTGAAAACAATGGTTGTTCGATATTATTAGATGATAAGATCATCATGAAAGGAACATTGCATAATGGTTTATTTATATTAGACACCACTCCACATATCATGAATGTAAATGTGTCCAAAAGGAAACGAGATGAGTTGAACAGTGCATACCTGTGGCATTGTAGGCTAGGTCACATCTATGAAAGAAGGATTCAAATGTTGCTAAATGATGGATATCTAGATCCATTCGACTATGTGTCATATGCAACTTATGAGCCTTGCATTCGTGGAAAACTGACCAACTCTCCATTTAGTGGAACTAGAGAGAGAGCCACTGAGTTGTTGGAACTCATACATAGTGATGTATGTGGACCCATGTCAACTCATGTCATTGGAGGTTACTCCTACTTCATTACATTTACTGATGATTTCTCAAGGTATGGATATGTGTACTTAATGAAGTACAAGTCCGAGGCCTTTGAGAAATTCAGAGTATAAGAATGAGGTGGAAAACCAGACTGGAAAGAGTATCAAAACTCTTCGATCAGATCGAGGAGGTGAGAACTTAAGTACAGAGTTTCACTCAGTTCCTCAAGGACCATGGGATATTATCCCAATGGACACCTCCTTATACACTTCAACTCAATGGTGTCTCTGAAAGGAGAAATCATACATTATTAGATATGGTACAGTCCATGATGAGTTTCGTTGACCTACCCATCTCATTCTGGGGATATGCCCTAGAAACCGCAGCTTACCTTCTGAACAGAGTTCCAACTAAGTCGGTAGTGTCTACACCATATGAGATATGGAAAGGGAAAAAGCCTGATCTTAAGGTTGTTAAGATTTGGGGCTGCCCTGCACATGTTAAAAGACACCACCCCGATAAGTTAGAATCAAGGACAGAGCGATGCAAATTTGTGGGATACCCCAAGGAAACTTGTGGGTATTATTTCTATCATCTCGAGGACCAAAAGGTCTTTGTAGCTAAGAGAGCAGTGTTCCTTGAGAAGGAACACATTCTTGGCGGAGATAGTGGGAGAATGATAGAATTGAGCGAGGTTGGAGAACCAAGTTCAAGCACCACTCTATAGCCCGAGTCTGTTCAGGTACCTAATACACAAGTTTCAACTTTACACAAGTCTGATAGAGTATCCCATCCTCTTGAGAGATATGTGGGATATATTAGAGGAGAGGATGCAGAGGATATTGATCCTCAGACCTACGAGGAGGCTATTATGAGTATAGACTCCGGAAAGTGGCAAGAAGCCATGAATTCTGAGATGGATTCTATGTACTCCAATAAGGTTTGGAACCTAGTTGATGCGCCCGAAGGTATTATACCCATCGGTTGCAAGTGGATCTTTAAGAAAAAGATCGGAGTAGATGGAAAGGTAGAGACCTATAAAGCAAGGCTAGTGGCTAAGGGGTATCGTCAAAGACAAGGTGTTGACTATTACGAAACTTTCTCACCCGTAGCAATGCTAAAATCCATCAGAATTCTATTGGCTATTGCAGCACACTATGATTATGAGATCTGGCAGATGGATGTCAAAACCACATTCCTCAATAGGAACCTCGAGGAGGAGGTGTATATGAAGCAACCTGAGGGATACGTGTCCAAGAACTGTCCAGATAAGGTGCGTAGGTTGCTTAGATCCATTTATGAATTAAAGCAAGCTTCCCGAAGTTGGAACATAAGATTTGATAAGGCAATCAGATCATATGACTTCGTTAAGAACGAAGATGAGCCTTGTGTATACAGAAAGGTAAGTGGGAGCGCTATCACCTTTTTGGTGTTATATGTGGATGACATCCTGATCATTGGGAATGACGTAGGAATGCTATCCATAGTAAAGGCTTGGTTATCTAGACACTTCTCCATGAAGGACTTAGGGGAAACATCCTATATTTTGGAGATTAGAATCTATAGAGATAGATCCAAGAGGATGCTTAGCTTGTCCCAGTCCAAGTACATAGAAACCATTGTCAAAAGGTTTGGCATGAAAAATTCCAAGAAAGGTCTCATACCGATGAGACATGGGATATCGCTTTCTATGAGTATGTCCCCAAAGACTCCACAAGAAAGGGCGAACATTGATATGATACCTTATGCCTCAGCAATATGGTCTATCATGTATGTCATGCTATGTACTAGGCATGATATAGCACATGCTCTGAGTGTCACGAGCAGGTATCAGGCGGATCCAGGCTTCGAGCACTAGAAAGCAGTAAAGTGTATCCTTAAGTACTTGAGAAGGACTAAGGATCTTTTACTAGTATATGGAGGTAATAGCCTTAAGGTTGAAGGCTACACTGACTCAAGTTTTCAGTCTGATGTCGATGATAGCAAGTCGAATTCAGGGTATGTGTACACCTTGAATGGAGGAGCAATGTGCTGGAAGAGTTCCAAGCAAGAGACCACTGTTGACTCGACCACAGAGGCGGAGTACATTGTTGCATCAGATGTAGCAAAGGAGGGAGTTTGGGTGAAGAAGTTCATCACAGATTTGGGAGTCGTGCCAGGTAGCGAAGAGCCGATCTCCCTATATTGCGACAACAACGGGGCGATTGCTCAAGCAAAGGAACCTAGGTCTCATCAGAAATCTAAGTATGTTCTGAGGAGGTTCCACCTTATCAGAGAAATCGTGACCCGAGGATATGTAGTAGTGGAAAGAGTTCCATCCAAAGATAACATTGCAGATCCACTAACAAAGCCGTTGTCTCAGATTTGTTTTGAGCGTCACAGGGGTCTGATGGAGATCAGACATATAGGTGATTGGCTTTAGGTCAAGTGGGAGATTGCTAGTCATAGGTGCCCAGCAAGCCAATCACGTGAGTGATGGCACGTGTGACTTAATATAGAATCTTTTTGCTTATTATATTATGACATATATCACTTTATAACTATTGCATAAATGCATACATATATTGTGATGTCCTTGGATTTATGCAATGGGAATCGGATCGCGATGAGATCACGATAGTGAGATCGATTCACCTTTAAACACATATCCTTAATAATCCCAGTCATAGGTTACTCGAGAAGGATATCGTGATAACCGGACAGACTGGTGTGCTGTATACTCGTCCATATGATGGATGCAGCTGGTCTCAAAGCTGCTTGTGTAGGGACACTAGGGATACAATACAAGTGCTCATTGGATAATGAGTTCACTGATTGATCCGCTTACGGAATGCTGGATGGTTGATGATGCCTTATTGTCAGACAACAATTCCGTAGTCCTAGTGGTGTATCTGGTCCTTAGACTTGAGACACCAAGGATATCCTGTATGAGTGCTCCACTCTTTGATACCAGACTTATAGGTTTAGCTGTCCCAGATCTAGTACAGCTGGTCATTGGGAGTGGTAGTCGATCTTACGAGGGCTATTGAGTGTCGATAGAGGATCATCCACTCTCGGCGTCATGAGAGGAATATCCCATGTGTTCTTACTCGGACAAATCCCTGGCCAGGGTCATTCGGGTTGAGAGAGAAAGAGTTCTCCGGGAGAATCCGATTAGAGCGAGACTCGAGAAAAAACCGTATGGGTCTAACAACACCATGCTCGATATACGGTCTCTGGTATATTAGATGGATGAGGGACTATAGGTACACGGTAACTGAGGATAAACAGGTCCAATGGATTGGATTCCCCTGTATCGTTTGGGGACTACGGCGTAGTGGCCTAGTACGTCCGTAGTCGATGAGTCAAGTGAACTATTACAGAGATAATAGTTCACTGAGTTAGAAGGAGTTATGACAGGTATGACTCACGGCCAGCTCGATATTGGGCCTAGAGGGTCACACACATATGGTAGGCATTGCGATGAATAGAGGTTCGGATATGAGATATCCGACGGAGCCCTTGTCTTATTAGATGCAGATCAAATACCCACTAGGAGAGGACCCATTATGGTTTGACAGGGGACCTCTATAAATAGGAGGGATTCAGAGCCCCATGGGCTAGAGAGCTTTTGTTTGCCTTTTCCTATTCTCCTCTCCATCTCCACCTCAGAGAAGGTCTGGAGTTTTGAGGAGCGACGTCGCAACCCTACTGTGTGGATCACCGCTAGAGAGGAGGACGCTTGACCTCCTTCACCCTCTCCTAAAGGATCTGCAAGGAAACAAGGATATACGATCTCCCTAGGTAACACAATCTACTCTATACGCAGTTTCATGTTTCACGGATTTTTGCGTACCAATCTTCGCACGACGACGAACATCTCTTTGGGAATCGAGGATTTTGTTTTTCTTGTTCTTCCGCTGCGCATATGATGTCGCCCCCAAGGATTTCCCAACACCTTTATATGAATCGTTTTGCAACAAGAATCCAGGAATTGTCGGACGCTCACCCTTCTCTATTGATGCAGGCGTTTATGATAGGCTTGCGCCTCTCTAGGTTTTTTTGATTCCTCGTGGAGCGGCCCCTTGTTACGGTGCCTGAGATGCTCCAACGCGCGAATCATTTTGTCGTGGCCGAAGCCTGGATGGTCGGGAAGCAGCACAAGAGGGAAAGGCCGAAGCCGGCTCGGGGACAACAACCTCCCGCACTAAGGCGCAAGCTGAACCGGCCTGGTCCTCCTGCGCCAAGGCCTCCCATACCCTTTTCGGGTACATCCCGAATGGAGATATTTCTCCAAATAAGGGAAAAAGGGCTGCTCAAGGCCCCGTCCCGATGAAGAGCCCGCGGGAGCTGGCCGACCAGTCCAAGTATTGTCGATTCCACCGACAAAACGGACATGATACAGAAGAATGCCGCGAGCTGAAGCGGCAAATCGAGGAGCTCATTCGCAGAGGACACCTCAGTCAGTACGTTCAACAAGGTAGGGATCCATCGCCCCACCCGGGGGGTCCCATCGAGCGCCTCATTAACGTCATCACGGGCGGCCCGGCGTCCGGTGGGATCAGCATGTCCGGAAGGAAGGCGTACGCCCGCTCAACTAGGGACGACGCTCCCCGGCGCAGTCCCGACCCTCGCGTTGCGTTTCCCCCCAAGGGTGCTGAGCGACTGGAGCACGATGATTCGCTTGTGATAATGGCTCGAATCGCCAATGCCCAAGTGAGGAGAATCATGATTGACACGGGAAGCTTGGCTGACGTGCTATATCTTGATGCTTTTCAGAAATAGGGGCTAACTAAGGAGGCTTTGGAACCTATCTGCTCGGCGCTCACGGGGTTCACTGGCGACTCGATCTCACCGTTGGGAGCCGTCACTTTGCCCCTGACCCTAGGAACACCACCCAGAACAAAGACAGTGATGTCCACCTTCCTAGTGGTGGATCTTCCTACGGTATACAATGCCATCCTTGGTCGCCCCATCCTCAATAGAATCTGGGCCGTAATCTCCACCTACCACCAGACCGTGAAGTTCCCGACCCATGCGGGAACGGGGGAGGTTTGGGGGAGCCCTCAGGAATCCATGCAGTGTTAGCTAATGACGGTTTCACTGCACAAAAGGGCGAAGAACGATCGATCCTTGGATGATCCAAGGGAGAAAAAGCAGCCGAACCTGCATCCTAAGCCGACGGCCCATACCTGTGACGTGCCATTGATGAAGGATCGCCCGGACCGAACGGTCAAGGTCAAGTCGAAAATACTCGAGGAGGAGCGGGAACAGCTCGTCGGCTTCCTGCAAGAGAACGCCGACGTCTTCGCTTGGTCGACGTCTGATATAACAGGCGTTGATCCAAAGGCCGCCCAACATCACCTCAACATATCACCTGATGCTCGGCCGGTGAAGCAGAAACCACGACCCCAGGCCCCAGACAGACAACAGGTCATCCATGAAGAGGTGGAGCGGCTCTTAGCAGCTAGCTTCATAGAGGAAGTCAAGTACCCGCGATGATTGTCTAATGTAGTTCTAGTAAAGAAACATAATGGGAGCTGGAGGATGTGTATTGACTACACCAGTCTCAATCGTGCATGCCCAAAGGACTGCTATCCGCTCCCAAGGATCGACCGGCTCGTGGATGCGACTGCCGGGCATGCACGCCTCTCGTTCATGGACGCCTTCTCCGGCTACAATTAGATCTGAATGGCGCCCGAGGACCAGGAACACACTGCCTTCCTCACCAACCTGGGAGTATATTTCTACAAAGTAATGTCGTTCAGGTTAAAGAATGCGGGCGCAACCTATCAGAGAGCCATAAACAAGATGTTCGCCCAACAGATAGGGCGGAACGTAGAGGTCTACGTCGACGACATGATCGTGAAAAGTCGAGCGCCGGTAGACCACCTAACCGACTTGACCGAGACATTCGCCACGCTACGAAGCTATGGTCTGCGACTCAACCCAGCGAAGTGTGTCTTTGGTGTCAACTCGAGAAGATTCCTCAGATTCATCATACACAAAAGAGGAATCGACGTCGATCCAGAAAAGGTCCAAGCGATCATCGATATGCAAGCCCCTCGGACAATCAAGGACCTACAGCAACTGAATGGAAGACTTGCCACCTTGTCTCGGTTTCTATCTCGATCGAGCAATCGCTGCCTCCCCTTCTTTTGGGCGCTAAAGGACCCAAAGGACTTCCAATGGACGCCGCAGTGTGAGGACGCCTTCGGACAAGTCAAACAACACCTCGCCAACCTCCCCCGCCTCGCCTCAGTGTCTATGGGTGAAGAACTTAGCATCTACTTAGCTGCCTTACGACACGCGGTCAGCTCTGTCCCGATCAAAGAAACCTCCGGCGGACAACTACCGGTCTACTACGTTAGCCATGTCCTGAATGGGCCTGAGGAGCGATATCCACTAATTGAGAAGCTTGCTCTGGCGCTCGTGCTAGCGGCCTGGAAACTGCACCCTTATTTCCAAGCCCATCCGGTCAAGGTAATCACCGACCAACCACTCAGGCAGGTGTTGTCAAAAATTGATGTTGCAGGTCGGCTTCTCAAGTGGTCGGTGGAGCTTGGAGAGTTCGACATACATTACGTACCAAGGACCACCATTAAAGCACAGTCGGTGGTCGACTTCATCTCGGAGCTCACCCAGACTAAAGATCAGGCCCCCAGCCAGCCCGGAGAAGCATGGACCCTACAAGTGGACTGCTCATCCGCCTCGACTGGGGCCGGTGCGGGACTAGTGCTATCGGCCCCCAACGGGCGTTCGTTCGAATGCTCCCTCCGCTTCGGGTTCCATGCAACCAATAACGAAGCCGAATATGAGGTGCTCCTAGCAGGGCTTAGGCTATCCCGTGAAATGCAAGTGGATGCCATCCGCGTCCTCACTGACTCACAGCTAATGGCCGAGCAACTCAATGGCGGGTACGAGGCCAGGGAACCCACCATGGCAAAGTACCTAGCGGAGGTAAAAAGCCTAGCCTCCGATTTCTCTCACTTTACGGTATCTAGGGTGCCAAGGTGTCGGAATGAGCGAGCTGACGAGTTGGCTAAGTTGGCCTCAAAGTCAAACCCCGGCGCCCACCCCCAGATCGAGAAGCTCCCCTCTCGCGCCATCTCGGTCTCGTTTGTGTCTCCGGCCGACTCTCGAACCACATAGGTACAGGAGGTGCTGTGCTTCAAACGCGATGGGATCCTCCCCGCCGACGAGGCTTCGGCTCGGCTTATCCGTCGAACGCAGGCGTGGTACTCCGAGGTGAACGAACGACTTTACAAGCGGTCCTTCTCACACCCGCTTCTGCGCTGCCTCGGGCCGAAAGAGGCACTGACGGTTCTAGCCGAAGTCCATGAAGGGATTTGCGGGGAGCACATTACTGGCCGGACCTTAGCCTACAAAATCCTCCGCCAAGGCTACTACTGGCCCACCATGGTCCGAGATGCAAAATCTTACGTGCAGAAGTGCGGCCCGTGCTAAAGGCACGCCCGAGCACCCCGGTAGCCGGCAGTCCCGCTCGCTCCCATTGATTACGCGTGGCCATTCGCGCAATGGGGACTGGACCTCCTCGGCCCTTTCCCCCCGACCTCGAGGCAACAGAAATACATTATAGTCGTAGTAGACTACTTCACCAGATGACCCGAAGCCGAGCCGCTAGCAACAATCATGGAACAACAAGTCGAGAAGTTCGTCTGGAGAAATATCGTGACTTGGTTCGGCTTGCCCAGAACCATCTTCACGGACAACGGATCCCAGTTTGCCAGCAAAAGGTTCCGAGAGTTCTACACGAACTATGGGATTCAGTTAAGGTTCAGCTTGGTGGCCCACCCTCAAACGAATGGGTTGGCTGAGGTAACCAACCGATCTATTTTGGACAGACTCAGGAGGAGGGTGACAGCAGCCCGAACGGCTTGGGTGGAAGAGCTCCCCAGCATCCTATGGTCCCTGCAGACCATCCCCAAAACCACAACTGGAGAATCACCCTACAGCCTCTCATACGGAACCGAGGCCGTCCTGCCCCCCGAAGTGGTTTTTCCTACCCCTTGGGCAAAGGAATACGACAAAGGGATGTCGGCACAAGGACTACACGCTGGCCTCGACATGATCGAAGAGCGACGCGCTGACGCACACCTGAAAGACCTTTCCTACAAGAGGGCCGTAGCAAGGATCTATAACCGCAGGGTATGCCCTTGACTCATCAAAATGAACGACCTGGTCCTACACAGGACCGACGTCAGCGACCCGACAGGAATGTGCAGCAAACTTGCCTCTAACTGGGAAGGACCCTACTGGGTTGTTGACGTTGTCCGGCTCGGCACGTATCGGCTTGCAACCATGGAAGGCTACCCTTTGCCAAGGACATGAAACATACGAAATCTTAAGAAACTTTTTGTATAGCTAAACACAAAGTAAAGATCTGAACAAAATTTCTCTATTCAAATTCAAAAGTTACAAGACTGGACCAACATGGGACCGACCAAAATTTTACATTACGAGTACATGCCCTAGCTATTGGGGCCCCCAACACTATCGTCGAAGGGGACCTCATCTAGCATGTCCACGTCTCGGTCTTTAGGGAGTGAGGCGAAGGGGTCCGCTTCAACCTCCAAACCGGGATGGCGTGCCCTGAATCGGCCCAGGGCAATCTGGTACCCATACTCGTAGGTGACCTGCCCCAATCGAACCAGCCCCAGCTAGAAGCCCGAGGACTGTTTGTAGTCCTCAATTAGCTTCCTGTCCTTCTCTGGCCGTAGACTCTATTCGGTGACCTTAGGCCTCGGAAGTCGCCTTTGCCTCGGCTAAAGCCTATTCCAGTGTTTTGGTAAGGGTGACCGCCTCGTTCCGAGCCATACGTGCCTTGGTCCGGGTCGCCCTTAGCACCCCCTGGAGCCCTTCGTGCCGTTCTTCGGCCGCCTTTGTCTCAGACCTGAGACGTAAGACTTCCGCGTCTAGTGTCGAGAAGCGTTGGTCAGCCGTCACCGCCTCGGTCTTTAGGCGCGTCACTTCCGCTTCTAGCTCCGAGGAGTGCTGCTCGGCCGCTGCAACCGCTTCCGGAGCCGCTCCGGCACGTACCTCCTTAATTTCCCTGTGCAGCTCGGCATTTCGGTCGCACAGGATACTGAGGGCCCGACCCGTGTCGCGCACGTGATCCGCCAACACCATAGCATAATGTTGGCCCCGCAAAGAATAAACAAAACGTTGGTACAAATGCCGCCCGAATACGAGAAGGGGTCCAAAGGTAATACGCTTACCCATAGCAACGACTTGGCAGATTTACCAAGCAAAACATCCGAGGGCATGGTATACAGCTCCCGGGCCATATCAAGGTGAAGCCCGCCTCGGACAAACGCGACTGCAACATCCCCGTCAGCCCACACTCGTGTCCCGCGGGTCAGCCCCGTCCACCTGGCTTCCAACGGATCAGAGGGTTGGCCCTCTGGCAGCCCGCCCATCACACGAGCCTGGTAAGACTCGTCCTGCACCCCCACAGGGAGGCGACACAAATCTCGGATGGAAGGCTCTCGGGGCACCTTCCCTGCCCCCGCATTGCTCAACCCGACCTCCCCTCGACCGAGGCCTCGTCGCCGGCCACGGTTACCCAGCTCAACAGCGACCTCCCCTGGCTAAGTTGCTAGCGGATTTGGTTTCTTCGAGGCGGCAATCTTAGCCTTTTTCCAAGGGCGGCCGCCCTCAAGCACCACCGGCGCCTCTCTTGTGCCGACACCCGGATCGGCCAGACGACGCGGTGACGGTGTTGACGAAGAGCTCCCCCCGCGCACAGTAATCAGGTTGACCATTTTTGCATATAAACGTCGACAGAGGTTAGGATCCCAAAAAAAAAAAAACACATACACAAAACCCTGCCACTATGCGCTAAGGGCATACCTCGAGGCATTGGGCTCAGACCCCGCCTCGACCAGCCACGCCTCAGTCATCTCCTGAATGACTCGGGAGGCCGGAAGAATCTCCTTAAGTCTTTGAAGGGCCTTGCGCTCCTCGTCATTTAGGGTCGGGGCGGTGTTGTCGATCGCACGCGCTGCCCACTGGAGCCCGAAGCACCAATCCTCCGGATGGCTCACGTAGAAGAAACGCTCCTTCCACCCTTTGTTGTTGGAAGGAGCCCCGCTATCACGGAAACCCGGTCGAGCGGACAAGTAATAACCCCCCGACCCTTTGGAGAGACAGAAGCAGGAAAGGAAGAGGGACCGGCTAGGGGTAATATCGGCGTAATGACATTCCCCTAAGAATGCTACCAGATAGTGCTAGGAGTTCGGCGCCATCTGAGAGGGAGAAATGCGCCACCACGAGACGCAAGAACTTATGACTGGGTGAAGTGGGAGACGCAACCCAGCCTCAAAGGCATCTAAGGTCAAAGCAAAACCCCTTGGGATGGGGTCGTACGCCTATTGCCCCGGCTCAGGGACAATGAGCAAAAACTCCTCCGGGATACCATAGCGACCCCGGAGGCAGCCAAGCGACGACTCGCTCACACTGGAGTCGAGGTCGTGCGGCCACATTAGCGACTCGAGGGCTCGAGTCGCCTTCTCGTCTGACGATGAGTGGGGACTCGCCGGCAACGCTTTCTCTCCGACGTTGCGAGAGGTGGGAGGTGAAGAAGACAAAGGCAAAGGAAGAGGAGAGGCCATCCTTACCAAATCTTGGAAGGAGGAGAGGGACGACCGATGGGTGTGAAACAGGATCGTCCGGAGAGAAAATCAAACGAATAACAAGACGTGTAGGAAGCCAACCACACGCTATTTATAGGCCAAATCCCGCCAAAAAGACAACCCTTCCTCTCTTGGAGCACGTTGCGCCGGGAAGACCGAATGTCACTTCGCCATAAATATGTCCTGATGTGGCATCCCACCGGCGCACGATGCGAATCCTGGAGCATTTATCTTATCAGCCTCGAAAACCAGCGCTTCCCGGAAGTGGCGACCCCTTGGGCTTCCCTAGAAAAGTGACCTGGCTTCTCGCGCATGCGCATCGCTAAGTAGTGGATTATCAATCACTGACCAAGTGGCTCCTCGGTCGCATGCCCCACGAGACATGCTTGCGCGACCTGCCCGCCTACGTCGTGCTCCTCGACTCCATGCCCGAGACACACCTGCGCGGCCAGCCCGCTTGCATCGTGCTCCTCGGCCCCATGATGCCAGAGACACACCTACGCGGCCTGCCTGCCTGCGTCGTGCTTCTCGGCTCCATGCCCGAGACACACCTGCGCGGCCTGCCCGCCTGTGTCGTGCTCCTTGGCCCCATGATGTCCGAGACACACCTGTGCGGCCTGCTCGCCTTCGTCGTGCTCCTCGGCTCAATGCTCCCTGAGACCGCGCTTGCACGGACCTGCCCACCTGAAAGCTGAAGCCATGCCTCAAACTCCCGTTACAACGATTGATGCATAGCTTCTTTCCGGGGGGGAATATGATGAGGATAATAACTGCGATAAGACTCGCATGACATTAGTCGTCCCAAATGACACTACCAGCCTGCCCACTGCAAGCGGGCATATCAAAAAACAGCAAGCTTCCCTATAAATACCCTTGCATTCTGAACGGAAAAGAGGGGGGAGAGAGACCAAAAAGACTTCTTCATCTGAAATCCCCTTCACATCAACTAACTTGATCGTCGGAGGGGTCAGACTGAGCACCCCGACTCGACCTTTGTGCAGGTGCGAAGACGGTGGCTTCCTGCTAGGCACCCAAGCGAGGAGCCGCCTCCCGGAGGAAACGACGACCCTGTCCCGACTCGACCATCGCCTCAAACCACCTCGGTAGGCCCGAAGGCCGCCTCGGGAAGATCCCCCGTCATCCGAACTCGAACCAAGCCGCGTCGGCCCCGAGGCCACGGCTCAAGGTTATTTACCACAATATTTTGACGCTAAAGGAAGGGCGAGCACCCCGACCCGACCTTTGTGCAAGTGCGAAGACGGTGGCTTCCCACTAGGCACCCAAGCGAGGAACCGCCTCCCGAAGGAAACGACGACCCAGTCCCGACCCGACCACCGCCTCAGACCACTTCGACGGGCCCAAAGACCGCCTCGGGAAGATCCTCCGTCATCCGAACCCAAACCAAACCGCGTCGGCCCCGAGGCCACGGCTTAACGTTTGTTTACCACAACACCATTACACCACATCTTACCGCTTTAAAGCTCCAGACTGAAAAACTAGGGATTTATTCTACGGAAGCTCCAAACAAACATGGTCGAAAGTATTCCGATACTCCTTATTGAACATATTCTGAGAGTAGAACACTGGAAACAATATACTAAATCTTAATCCATTTTGGCTCGTCTGACAAGTGACAACTGTCATGTAATCGCGTTCTTGAAAGAGTTTATGTGATGCTTAATAAACAGATCCATTCTGTTATTCTTTTTATCCCATATTTTATGGTATTCGAGTAATCTAAAAGCTGATCTCATTTTGCATATTCAGTAGGCCGAAGTACTAATAGCTGTTCTTTTCATAATTAAACAAAAAAATTAATTTTTTATTTAGTTTCCTAAAATTATTTTTATTAGACCAAAAAGCTCTAATATCAAATCTTATCAAGTAATAATATTTTTTCATAATAAAAAATAAAATAAGAAGAAGAGAAAGATAAGAGCCAGGGGCAGTGGTCACGTCAATTGAAGAGAAAAAATGAAAAGGGAAGAGCTTGTATTGATGGCCAAATGAGACTTTAGGGTTTGGAAGAGGTAGCGTCCGTAGTTTGTTAAAATGAGAGGGAAGAGGACAAATCACATTGAGCTAATAGATAAGGAGAAAGCTAATTGGTTTGGTTCAACTCAAATATTGGTTCGGTTTGAAGGAGGAGGGGTTTTTCTTCGAGTATCAATCAGATCATTTGCCAAACTGAGCTACGTATCTGAACTTTCTATGTGAACAAGTTTGTGGGAAAGTGTGATGTTTTTATTTAAAAAATTATCCTTATTTTTTTAAAGGTGAATTCATAAAAAAATTTAAATTTAAGAAATTCTAACAGTACATCCCAACTTCCAAAAATTCTAATATTTTATTATTTAATATTATAATTTAATATAATTTATTTTAAACTGACCTAAGTTTTAGATTGGTTGAACCAATTTAATTATATAGACTGGTTCATTAAATTTTTGACAGAGAAACCTATCTTTTTAAAATGATAAATGTAACCCTCAAATAATTTTTGTTCTTTCCCCCCTTAAAAGTTACGTCTTCACTCATCACCTTTTTAATGAACCAGTCTATATAATTAAATTGGTTCAACCAATCTAAAACTTAGGTCGGTTTAAAATAAATTATATTAAATAATAAAATAAATACAAATAATAATTTTTAAAATAATTTTCTTATTATAAAGTCAAAAGATATAATAATAATAATATTTATGTATTTTTAAAAATAAAATTTAAAAATAAATATGAAAGGTCTATTTGATCATTAACTTTTATTTTTAAATTCTTAAAATATTTTATTTACTAATTTTAACTTTTAAACTCAAATTATGAGTCATATAGATAATTTATATATGTAAAAGCACGAAGTATATTATTCAACTATCTTTTAGGTTTTAATAATTAAGTTACATTGATTTTATTATTATTATTTGATGTTCTTATACTTCACAACTAGAAATGAACAGCTTGGGATTAATTAGAAAAATATCATGCGGACTATAGGGTAAGTTAGTAGCTCTAGTAATATTTGAGAGGAGAATTTTAATGGTAGAGAAACATTCACATAAATATATCAAAAAGATATTATGATTAATAGACTAACAGAGTTTGTGGAGTGATAATCTACACAAGTGTAGTAGTTATCGACCCAAAGACAAGTGGCGATGCCAATAGTAGCTTGAGTACATAATATTATAGAATTAACAAGTGAGAGGTTTAGAAAAAAATGATCCACCAATCTTTAAAGGTGATACATATCTACTCATGGTTGAGAAGTGGATACAAAATATTGAGAAAATATTTGAGTACGTAATGATTCCAAATGAAGATAAGGTTATTTGTGTAGCTTATATGCTAAAAAAAAAATCCATCATTGGTTGGGTGCAAGAATGGGGACCGTAGAATTTATTAACCTCAAACAAGAAGATCAATTAGTGATGTATTACATCAAAAAATTTAAGAATTTTTCTTTATTTGCACCCCACATAAGTTAATACTAATATCTTGAGGGTGAAATAATTTTTACAAGGACTCAGAAACAAAATTTATCAGGATATGAAAATGATAATGAATGCCACGTATATTCTTTATTCCCTAGTAGTAGAAAAAGTTTAGGAGATGGAGGACAAAAAATCAAGTTTTTGTAGTCCTCAACCCTAAGGCTACTTCCTCCATATACCAGTAAAAGATCCTTAGTCCTTCTCAAGTACTTAAGGATATACTTTACTATTTTTCAATGTTCCAAACCTGGATTTGTTTGATATATGCAAATAACACTGAGAGTATGAGCTATATTAAGTTTGGTATATAGCATAACATACATGATAGATTGTATCACTAAGGCATAATGTATCATATTCATGTCTATCATTTTTTCAAAGTTATTTGGGGACATACTCCTAGAAAGTAATATTTCATGTCTCATCGGTACGAGGCATCTTTTAGAATTTTTGATGCTCAAATTTTTGATGCTCAAACTTTTGACAATGATGTGTGAAGATTGATAATCTTATTCACTAATTGAACAATCATTATTCTAAAAAACTAATTTATATCCACTAATTATCAAACATGAAATAAAAATAATATTTTTGATAATAGAAGGTACAAAGTAACATGCATCCAATACAATAATAACTCCACCAAACAGATGTAGGGTGATTTTGTTAGAAAATCTAGGGTCACATCACATACGCAATAGTGTAACAGAAAATAAAAATCTTAAAATTTCATGCAGAAAAAAAGATTTTATTATTGTACGAAGATTTGTGCGTAAAGCCTCGTTAAACTGAAAAATCGCGCATGTTAAAGAATATATGTTACTCAAAGAGATTGTATATTCTTGAAATTATGCATATCTGTAAAGAAAATGAAGGATATCAACTATCCTCCTCTCTAGTAGTGATCCATATTGCAAGAAATACGAAGATGCTCCTCAAATCACTACTCAAATCTTCTCGCTACACGCACCACATAATCAAGAAGGGGGTAACCCTTCTTGCTGTCCACCTGCTCTAAATAGGGGCTATTGGCTGAGGAGGAGATAGAGAGATAAGAATATAAGGTGACAGTCAAGGGTCTAACATATAACTCTTTAGTTCCCTCCTATTTATTGAGACTCTATATCAATTTAACCATAATGGATTTTACCCAATTGGATATTGGATCTTTATCTAACTACCCAAGCCTATTAGATTAGAAGGTCTCTACCTAATAATATATCATTAGCTATTATTAGATCTCATCCATAAGATCCAATAATTTGAGGGCTTATCGGATATCCAATAAGATAGAGGCTCCAACGGATATCTCATATTTGAACTTCTACTCGTGGCAATACTTACCATTTGTGTGTGACCTTCTAGGCCCAATATCGAGCTGGTTGTAAATCATACTTGTCAAAATTTGTTCTAGCTCAGTGAATTATTATCTTAATAATAATTCACTCGACTTATCGACTTAGGTTACTACGCCGTAGTCCCTAGACGATATAGGAGAATTCAATCTATTTGATATGTTTATTCTCAATTACCATGTATCTATAGGCCCTCATCCATCTAATATCTCAGAGACTGTATACCGAACATGATGTTATGAGGCTCATACGGTTTCTACTCGAGTCTCATTTTAATCGGATTCTTCTGGAGAACTTTTTCTCTCTTAATCTGAATGATCATGGCTAGGGATTTGCTTGAGAAAAAACACATGAGATATTCCTTTCATGAAACTGAGAGTGGATGATCCTCTATTGACACTCAATATCTCTTGTATTTTTGGTTGCCACTCCCGATAATCGATTGTGCTAGATCTAGAACTTCAAAGTCTATAAGTCTGACATTAAAGAGTGAAGTACTCATACTTGACATCATTGATGTCTTAAGTCTATGAATCAGATACACTATTGGGATGACGGAATCATAATATGACATTGAGGTATCATCAACTATCCAACATTCCATGAGTATATCAATTAATGAACTTATTCTCTAATAAATACTTATGCGGTATTCTTAATGTCCTTACATAAGCAGCTCCGAGACTAGTTTCCTCCATTATATGGACGGGTATACAACACACCAATCTATCTGATCATCTTAATGTCCCTCTCGAGTGACCTATAACCAAAATTATTTAAGGTGCGTGTAAAGATGAATTGGTCTCGGTGATCTTATTAGGATTAAATTCCTATTGCACTATTACATGTGATTGATTTACAAATATTTATGATTAGACATATATATATATATATATATATATGTTTTAGATTAGATGGATACTTTTGTTTATTAAAATGATAGAGTTCCAAAGAAGCAAATGTAAAATTGTGGAAAGATTATTTTTGTTATTTTGAAAATGTTAGGATTGTCAAAATTTTTGAATAGAAGTGCTATCCGGAATTTTAGGAGTTTTCAGAAATTTATTTATTTTTATACGCAATATATGCGAGTCATATGATCCTCTGCCTCCATTTTATACCTCACCCAACTCCGCGATTCCCTTCCGTTTTAAACCCTAGGATTTCATCTCGTCCGCTTCTAATTTCTACCGCGCTTTCGATGCCGAAAAGCGATTTCCATGAGGACGACGACGACGACGACGACGACGTCGTGTTCCTTGGATCACCGCCCGGCGGCGGCGTCAATTCAGAAGATCCATCGGTGCCGAAGCCGGTGGAAGCGCAGCAGCGTTACCGCACACTCGAGTGCCGTAACTTCTGGAGAGCTGGGACATATGAAGTACCCTCAGGACCTTTACATCGTGCCCGGCGCGGTTCTTCTTCTTTCCTCTCATGCAGAACAATTCAGTTATTTCCTTGTTCTTCTTTGTAGTTTTTTCTGCTGTTTTCAAATTTGTGACTCTTTTGCTGCAGCTGCTCTGGAATCGTATGATTTTGATCGGGCGCGCGTGCACCCGAAGTTCTTGCATTCCAACGCCACGTCTCACAAATGGGCTTTCGGTGGTATATCTCCATACTGTTAAATCTTCTATTTGATGAAAAGTCGTATAGTATGAATAGGATGACAGGCATCATTGGAAAGATTGGCAACAGCTTATATGTTAGTAGCTCTGGTGGTTCTTAAAAGTCTTTTCCTCTCCACTTATTGATACTATAATGCATTTCTTTGGAAGATCTTCCTTTAGCATTATTATCATATCAAGTTGGCATATCTTTTAGGTGACGCCATAGATTTGAGATAGTGTCAACTATATATGTATTTGTATATGTTCATATATTCAGATATTATTCTTCTTTGCTAAATGTTCAAAAAAATATATGTAGTAGTAAAATTGGCAGGTTTCTTCCAAGGATTTTATGCACTAGTATTTCATTTAAATTAATTAAGACTAATTCAGAGTTAGCTATATTCCAAGATAATTCAGATCCATTGTTTGAATCTTGGTTTAGATGTTGGGACATTACTGCTTTTTGTTGGTATCAGGAAAATCATTTACCATAAAGTTGATGAAAAATTAGGACTTGCTTCAACAAACATGTTAAGTATTGCACATAGTTGTATGCAGGTTTTGTATGTGCATAGAAAATCCACTTTTGTTTTCATTGAAAGTTGAACAGCAAATAATATGTTGAAGGCCAACAGAAGGTTTGCTGTTAATTCTGATCAAAAAAAGGAAAGAAAGTTTGATGGTTGTTTAAGAGGATATTGCTTATTTGCTGCAGTAATTGGGAAAGACGAGCAGATGTGGAATAGAGTTGCAAGGAAATGGCACTTTAAAGCTAAATGGTAAAGAAGCAAAGAGAAAAAATAATTGGCTGTTAGTTCAGATATGGAAGAATAAACAATAAAGAATACATAAGAAAATAAAAAATATATTAGAGAATATGGAAGAGAGAGAGAGAGAGAGAGAGAGAGAGAGAGAGAGAGAGAGAGATTCTAGCCATAGGTGAAATTTGTGCTTTCATCAATTGTCAGCTATGAGATTGTGATCCTTCATTACACATTTTGTTGACCAAAATCCTAAATAAGTTAGTATTCATAATAAAAAAAAAATTGGATGATTCACAAAAAAAAAGGATGATAAACTGAAGCAATTTTCACACAAAAAGGGGACATGGGAACTAACTAGCCCATTCATCCATTAGTTGGTTGTCAATGGCAATATATATGCAGCTCAAAATTTAAATATGAATGATTAAAATTCCCTAATTATACTAGAAGGAGGATTCATTGGCGGTGATGTAATTCAAAAATATTTTGCCAGAACACTATAAAACAGCCATAAAAATTAATAATACTTAGAATTGGTAAGAGTCAACTCCAAAATCAAATTTTCTTAAACTTGATCAAGTCCAAACTTGTTCTGTACAGTGTTATTAATGGGTACTCAAGCGCTTTCCTAGGTGCCCGAGCAAGGAGAGGCGATGCTCGACTACCTCCAATTCGATATGGGAGTGGTTGAGTTCGCGTGGCGCAGGCATTACGGCCTTAGGCTTGCCTAAGTTAAACCTTGTGGGTTTCATTTGGGTTCGAACTAGATGATTCGAGTGAACCAATTCAGCCAACTAAAACCCCTCTCTCAACATCTCTGGAAGAAACCCTAGCCATCAACTAACATTTCTCCTCGACGGTTGCAATCTCCATTGTGTCCTTTTCTGACTGAAACTTCTCCCGTGATCAAAACTTCATTGATGATCTCTACTATGCTCTATTGCTGCCACAATCTCTCCTAATTCCTCCACCAATTGCTCACTAGAACAAGGTGATCGATGATCAACATTCTTGTGCAAGGCGGCCCTTCGGTGGTGCCTTCCCTTCGCACTCCCTCCCCCTCGTTCGTGCTTCTCCCCCCCACCTTCCCTCCCATTGTCTCTCTCTTTCTCCTTCGTCGTTGTCCCTCATTGAGCCTCCCTGACAGCCCCCTCCCCCTACCTCTTCCTCCCTCCTAGAGCCTCCCTTATAACCCCTTTCCCGTAGTGATCATATGGACTACTAAGCATTTGCAAACGATATTTTAGTGATAATTATTTCTCCTTAATTATATTTTTTATAATTCTAATATTCATGAACACCTAGTACCTCAAGAGTTTTGGCCCCTTGGTGCCTTTTAGTGAAAGCACATAGTACCTTTGACTACATTGCTTCTGAATCGACAACTAAGATCTAGTGGCTGATACTAGAAAGCTTTGAGCTAACTTGCCCAATACTGCAGATGATTCATTGGTTTGTTTCATTTCTGCCTAAACATGACTTTTAAGTACATTTTCATCTGTGTGATATAAGTCTATGGATATTTTGGCAGACTGTTTTAGGAAATGTAGGTGTGATGACCATGTAGAGCAATTGCTTGATATATCTAATCCTGTGTATGCCTAAAAATGACACCTTTTCTTCAGCAAAGCTTCAGTTTATGCATTATGTGGATGTACTTCTTGAAGCTTCTCCTTCTAGCTGTCATATCTGATCCAATGTATTAATTTATTAATGGATGTAATTGACCTTTGAGCGATTAAAAATCCAAGGTTGGAAAATATTATTTAACTAGTACATTAGAGAGTAAAAAAGGGAGCAAATATTAAAAAAGAAAGAGAAGATAAATATGAAGTTTGTGATAAAATAACATTATTGAGCTGCCACCTTTTAGACATATCCAGATCGCTTTTGGTCTGGGCAGTTGGACTTTTACCTCTTGAGGATTTATCATGGTATCTGCACAAAGTGCTCGTTTTAGCATTTACTGAACGTATTGGAATTTTCCACCCTGTGCTTTTCATTTATTTAAAAATATGTTGTTCAACTCATTTTCTCTTAACACCAGCCAATTTCCTTTTTATGAGCTGTGAGTCACAATAGTCATTATCGAAAGGTACTAGTTTTCAGTTTGATATTGCAAAGAAAAAGTCTTAGATGATTAATGCTACAATATTGTGTGCTATTCAAGTTCATTTTAAGGTATGTGTGGACTAATGGATGCTGATTGTCATTTCTGTGGTTTATGCAGCTGTAGCTGAACTTCTTGATAATGCTGTAGATGAGGTATGTCTGGCCTCTTTTACTTATTGGAGTTAGCATTTGTATTAATTGAAAAAAAGAGTACAATCATGTTGGTATATAACCAATTTTATCAAATGAATGCCTTTTAATTATTCTTTTACATTCTTATTCTTTATATTGGTTGCTTCGAGGAAATGTTTGAGGAATTTTCACTGAAAAGGTTTTCTCACTTTCAGTTCTTAGGAATTTGCCATTGAGAAGTACATATTCCCATTTTGTTGTTTGATTTACCAGATTCACAATGGTGCGACGTTCGTGAAGGTTGATAAAATCAACAATCTGAAAGATAATAGTCCTGTGTTGCTTTTTCAAGGTACTTGACATTCACATAGTTGTTCATATTCTTCTGCAACTAGGGACCAAAGTGGATAAAAACCATTGTACAATACCTGTTTGAGTTTGGTTTATATATAAGTGGAGTCAGACTAGTATATGTTATATAAACGTGTGCCAATCAAATTGCCATATTTGTATCTGAGTTCTACTACCTGTGATATATGGAATATGAGTACAATTACGGGTTTACTTCTGTCTGTATCAACATATGTGAACATTTTTATTAAGTGTTAATTTATGCCTATGTAAATATATTTACAGACTTTAGCATTCATTCAATTTTTGGTTGTGAATTTGCGTTCTCTAATTGATAGTCGATATGGAAATGACTCTTTTCGACTTTATTTTTTGGGCCATTGTTGCTCCCTGTCTGCAAGATTTACAATTTAAAAGTACAAAATAGTTTGTTGGTTTTGTGACATTCACTAAGGGCAATTTTGTAGATGATGGAGGGGGAATGGACCCTGAAGGTATACGGCGATGCATGAGCCTTGGTTTCTCATCAAAAAGGTCGAAGACAACGATTGGCCAGTGTAATCACCTCTTTCTTATGTTGACTGGCGGTGCCAATAATGCTTTAGCTATTTAATGATCATGATGCATGAAGTTCTCTACAGAAGAATATGCTATGAGACTGTCCTTTAATAAGAATTTTAAATAGGATGTGATTGCTGTAGAATGACTTGTTGTGATAACCCATTATTGGTCAACAACTGAGCTGTGTTAATGGAACACCTAAGTTGATTAATTTAACTAGTTTTTAACTACTTGTTAAACGATCTTTAGATGAATTGATTGATGTGTCAATCGTTTGGTTCTAAGTTAAATAATTTAACAATGTCATACAGATTGTTTCTTTTGTTGTAAGCAGGGTTCTCAATTTTGATGTGTACCGGACGGTACGTACTGGTCCGAGAGGATACCGATATGCGGACCACCCTCTACCGGGTGGTATTGAGGCATACCGACTGGTATTGCCCCGGATTTCGACCTTTACCGAGGCATACCGATCGATAAGCCATAGTGTGATAGGTGGACGTATTTTTAAGATTTTAGGATGTACTGTTGATACGCCTTGGCGTACCGACAGTACATACTGGTACGTACCATACCGAGCAGAGCTTGGTACGTTGGTACTGACCTGTTCAAAACCCTGGTTTGTAAGTATCTTTAGATGAATTGATGGATGTGTGAGTCATTTGGTTGTTTGTGTAGAGTTTTAGTCATTCTTTTTATTTACATATAGTCTGCATAATTGTTGACCATTAAATAGGTAAATGCTAGTCCATACTGCTAAGAAAGAGGAAAGGAAAATATCTGATGCTAATTGTAAAGAATTATGCTTTCTAACCTATAAAATATATTTGATCTACATCTCATGATATATTCTATCAATTTTCTTTCAGATCGATCGCTTGTTAGACTGAACACAATCAAACTGAATCATGTACAAGCTTCCCTTATCAAGGAAACAATTACTATGTTCCTATTTGAGTCTGATTCAGTGTAATGCCAAACATATTCCCTTGAGTCAAACATGAGCTTAAGTATGAGAAATTTATGAACATTGAGATATTTTCCAACCCTATTCTCTAATAAAAATAAAGATAAAATTAAAATGAAATAAATTAGGAGTTTTTCCAACCCTATTGTATCAATTTTCTTTCAGATCGATTGCTTGTTAGACTGAACACAATCAAACTGAATCATGTACAAGCTTCCCTTATCAAGGAAACAATTACTATGTTCCTATTTGAGTCTGATTCAGTGTAATGCCAAACATATTCCCTTGAGTCAAACATGAGCTTAAGTATGAGAAATTTATGAACATTGAGATATTTTCCAACCCTATTCTCTAATAAAAATAAAGATAAAATTAAAATGAAATAAATTAGGAGTTTTTAGGTCTAAATTGTTAAATGATAGGTATATAGAACTATGGTTAGGAACTTTTTTTTTTTTCCATATATACATATATTGATTCAGGATAATTATAATGGTGCTTTCCAACTTATTCTTTCTGCCTTTTGATTTGGTTGATTGAAAACCATATAAATCAGGAGCTGAATTTTGTTAAATTATTTAACTGGTCTGGTGCCATAGTTGGAGAATCTTGCTTCAAAGCTTCTTATGTACGGAAAGGCAGCCACCTTAATTTGTAATAGAATAATTTTCCATATCCACTGAATGTTTGGAAAATCCCTAAAGGGAATTCAGTAGAATTTAGCTACAAATCTGTTGACTTATAATGTGGCAGCTATCTTTGACTTGGTGAAGTGCCCTTCTGCTTGCATGTTATATTTGTCATGCTTCTTTCTCAAAACATCCAGTTTAAGATGCTAAATGGTGAATGCCATTTACAATGCATTTCAGATACTTTCTTTAAGAAATATTAGTTATCATAATATCACTGAATACATTTTGAATGTGATTGCTGCTTCTATTTTAATCTTGGTATTCAAACTAATATTTTGAATTTGGATTCCAAGAATGCTTAGTTCACTGCAATCGTGTTATATGAATCTAGATCTTTTTGATGTTACCCTTGTTTGTGAATATTTACTTAGGTTACTCACATCATACTTTACATGCTACTTTATTTGCTTTTTCATTGTCGTGGTTTGTTCTACAGATGGAAATGGCTTCAAAACAAGTACCATGAGATTAGGTGCTGATGCAATTGTATTCAGTCGTGCTAGTCGTGGAAGGTAAGTCTTTGCTTTGATGTCAGTGGCCATGTTAACATCATCGTCGATAAATTTTATCATATATGAAATGTCTTCATTTTAGTTCTGTAAGAAAGATTTAGAGGATTTCTTTGTTGAGTTATAACATTTTTTTCTACTAGAATTTGCAATGTGTCTTATGGTGGTTCCCTTGGGATTTTAGCACTTCGGGTCTCTAGGCTCGCTCTGCAAGAGTAACTCTGCTTGCTAACTTATTGTAAATGGCACTAGCACAACACTACCTAGGGTTTCCACATTGGCACAACAATTCTGTTAATTTCCTTTCTCCTATTGGTTTGAGGACCCGGTGTGGCACTGCAAAATTATCTTCAAGCTGTTATGTTCAGAGACAGAGTCAATAGAGACTATGGTACCACATTGCTTGAATGAGGGGTTTGGCCTTGTTGGCTTTATGCTGGAGAAGGTCAAAGTTGGCTCAAGGCATATATGATCCAATTTGGTAGAAGGCCACCTTTTGACAATTTTTTTTTGCTTCTTTTTTAAAAATCAATTTTCCCTGTCATTTAATAGAAATTTATTTTAATTATGTAATTTCATAATGGAATTGGCACTTTTGGGCTTATCAATCTAGTTCCAAATTAAAATATGCTGCCCGCATCTTAACTTTTACTTTGCCAATCAAACTTATAAATGCTAATTGCAAGAATTTATATTTTTCTTCTTATGTTTTCTGTTTGCATGCCTGTCGTATTTAGTTCTAGTGGCTTCTAGTTTTTACTTCTTCTTGAGTAAATTATTTGATGAATGAAAATAATTGTCATTTTCATCCATCTATTGCTTTTATGAAACTTGTTACCCTTGTTACATATTACTAGTGCTGTGGAGTCATTTTGGACATTCTCATACTTTTGTTGTCTTTGAAGTTGTGTAACATTAAGCATTGGCCTGCTGTCTTATACATTCTTGAGAAGAACATTGAAAGATGATATTTTTGTCCCTATGGTAACATCATCCTTTTTCAATCCTTCCAATTCTTAGAAGTGTTTAGTTTTGTTTGAGTTGTGAACTTTTTTCATGTCTTTTTTGCAGCTTGATTTTCAAATAATTAATGGTCAGATAATACCGTTAAGCTCCAATTCACAGGATGAATGGGACAGTAGCTTGAAAACTATTATAGAATGGTCTCCCTTTTCTTCAAAGGAGGAACTATTGCTGCAGGTATGGTATTGTCTTGTCGGCCTAGTTTAGCTTTTTGTCTATTGTGTTTTATGAAGCAACGATTTAAATACCAGTTGGATCAGTACATATTCACTGGTACACATTGGTACTATACCAATTTGATAGGTTACAAAACTTGGTTTTGTGCTAGCATCTAAATCCTTGATATGAAAAATATTTTGTTCTATTTGATGCTATGTTGTATTCCTTTTCCCTCTACCATTTTGATTTATCATGATTCATATAAATCTGACATTCTTTTCACAATTGATCACATATAGGTCATGTTGTTACAATTCAAATTATGTGCACCACTTCTTCTGGTGATATATATGTTTTGTTTAGCTTATTAAATCTTGTTGGAATAGGCAACCCAAAAGAAAGATACATTTTCTTGTATAAAAGAAAACTGGATCAATAATTGAAACTCATAAACAATTGCAGACAATATTACAAGCACTTACCTTATAGGTAGCTCAAAATAATTAAGCCTCAAGGACAACTACAATAGTTACCAGAAGTGTAAGAGACCAAATAAGTAATTGTGTGACCAATGCATATATAGTGGTGTTGCCACACAATGGCCTATGGACTATATGGATCATCGGGTTTGGAATTCTTTATCACCCTTTTACATGTAAAGACAAACTTCTTATAAGCTTTGGCAAACCCACAAAAGATGAATGAGTATCACCTTCTCAAGTGATTTAACTTCGGAATGCACATTTGCTTGGATTGGTTCGTACCAATACTTATTTAGCAGTTCTGGAATGAACCAAGATGCAGACTGCCTCTTTCCCTGTGATTCCTTTTTAAAATTCTGATTCTCAGTGCTTTGCACAAAGACTCCTCGACTTCTTGACTACTCCACTTCCCAACGATGCTTGCCCATGCTGTGAGCCTCTAGTTTGTTACCCATCGCTTGCTTGCTGCCCACCACTCGTGGCTTACTACCACTAAAACTTATGGTGCTTCTCTCCTTCTTTGCATTCTCTTTTCTTGCTCCTCCCCACATCTGCTTTCATTTCTCTTCCTCTTCTCATTTTCCTCTGCTCCTCTTCTTCTCCTTCTGCTCCTTTCCTCTTCCTCTTCTCCTTCATTTTCCTCATCCTCTTCTCCTTTTGCTCCTTTCCTCATCTTCCTTTTCCTCTTCCTCTTCTTCTCCTTCTGCTCCTTTTCCTCTTCCCCTTCCTCTTTTCCTCATCATCATCATTGGAGGACTAAAAGATCACTTAGAAGAGCTCCATTGGAGGACTAAAAGATTTTGGAAGGTTTCCAATCAAAGTACCAAACAAGGCCTAAAATTTTGGTTTAGTGCCAATAGCGGTTCATGGTCACACCATACAAGTATGGTAAGAACTGTTATACTGAGGCTTGGTACAGATACCACATGACAAAGAGAAATAGGGAGGGAAAAAGGGGAGGAGGAGAAGGAAGACTGGTGGAGGGGATGGGGTAGCAGAGATGGAGAAAGAGGAGGCAGAGAAACCAGAGTATCAAATTAAGAGGAAGAGGAGGAGAAGATGAAGTAGGAGGCATACAAGAGGTGGAGGAGGAAGCTGTCACCCTTATGAGGTGAAAGAAGCGGTTGCTGTTGGGATGAGGTAGAAGAGGTACGTAGTACTAGTCATAGGTGCCCAGCAAGCCAATCACGTGAGTTATGACACGTGTGACTTGACACACAGTCTTTTTGCTTATTATATTTTAGTATTTATCACTTTATATTGCTTGTTGTATATATATATATATATATATATATATATATATATATATATATATTGTGATGTCCTTAGATCTGTGCAATGAGAATCAGATCATGATGAAATCATGATAATGAGACCGATTCACCTTTATACACAGATCCTAAATAATCTCGGTCATAGGTTACTCGAGAGGGACATCGAGATAACCAGATAGACTGGTGTGCTGTATACCCGTCCATATGATGGATGCAGTTGGTCTCATAGCTGCTCGTGTGGGGACATTAGGGATACAGTACAGGTGCTCATTGGAGAATGAGTTCATTGATCGATCCGCTTACGAAATGCTGGATGGTTGATAATACCTTATTGTCAGACAATAATTCCGTAGTCCCAATGGTGTATCTGGTCTTTAGACTTGAGACACCAAGGATGTCCTATATGAGTGCTCTATTCTTTGATACCAGACTTATAGGTTTGGATGTCTCAGATCTAGTACAACCGGTCATCGAGAGTGACAGTTAACCTTACGAATTCACTGAGTCAGAAGGAGTTCTGATAGGTATGACTCGTGGCCAGCTCGATAGGTATGACTCGTCGCAGCCCTGCTGTGTGGATCACTGCTAGAGAGGAGGGCGTTTGACCTCCTTCACCCTCTCCTAGAGATCTACAAGGATTCAGGGATATACGATCTCCTTAGGTAACAATCTTTACTATACGCAGTTTTCTATTTCGCGGATTTTGCGCACTAATCTTCGTACGACGACGAACATCTCTTTGGGAATAGGGGATTTTGTTTTTTGTTCTTCCGCTGCGTGTATGATGTCGCCCCCATAGATTTCCCAACAAGTAGGAGGCATACAATAGTAGAATTGTAGTAGCAAAATAGGAGAAAGAGGAGGAGAAGACAAAGTAGGAGGCATATGGAGGTGGAGGAAGCTACAACACCTATGAGGAGGAAGAAGTGGCGGCTAATGCAATTAGGTGGAAGAAGTAGAGGTGGGGAGATACGAGACATGTGAAAGAGAGAGGGAGAGAGAGAGAGGAGTGTGGGAGGAAAAGAGAAAAAGGAAAAACAGAAATATGACAACTATTTTAAATAAAAATATAGATGTACTTGATCAATTACTTTATCCTTAGTGTTAGCAAGCTCTAGTCCTTAGGTCTCCAAGATAAGTAATTATTGGGATTTCTAACGGATGAATTTGGAAGTCCATTATTGATGGCATGAATTGTCATTAGAAATTTGAGGTGTCCAAAAATTGGCTAGACAGTATGATCATCTACAAGTAACTGCTTATGATTTGAACTAGCAATAGAAAGGCGCTGAGACGTGTGGTTGTCTCTATGTGCTATTGCCCTTGGAATGACAATAGATTAGGTTGTATCTAACATTGGGTGCCTATAATGATAATGCAGTTGACTGCATGGACTTGTCGTCTGCTATTAACTATTTAGACTTAGGTGCTAGTTGTGCCATATGTATTAACATTTTGGGCATGACTTGAGTTCCTATATAGTGAATTGGTTAATGATCCCAAGTGATTCCTTATGCTATTCATTTTAAACATAGATGCTCTTAAACATAATTTACAACGACATAAAAGTGATTAGTGTTAAATTAATAATCTTTGTTGAGGGGTTACATTGCGTTATTCAAGTGTGCCAAGAGGTCTTCTTCATGAAACTCAATAAATTCAAGGGAAAATCTTTACTTTTTATAAGATATATTCCTAATAATATATTTAAAATCAATCTAAGGAAAAAACCTTGGGAGTCAATTATCTAAAGGTTGTTTTTTTTCTGCTTAATTTATTGGGTTGGTTAGAAAATTTTAGATGTAATAAGATTTGTGTTTATAACAGATTTTGGGACTTATAGGCCGTCATGAAATCTTTATTCAACTGTTGTACGTGTTTTATTAAGGAGAGACTTACAGTGAGACCTCGTTATTGCATGTCTCCCACCTATGTTTGGCAAAGGTTAGGTAGCTGTTAGATGAGCTACACAATGGGGTCTCATCTGTGGCTCGAAAGCTTCTTATGGAGCTTTAGTTCTCTTTTACAAGATACATGATGCGAGTCTTTGATTATGTGTGGATTATTGTTTAAGAAGCTGACGGTGAAGAACAAGTATTATATCTGACACATTGCATACTCGTTCAACCAAGTACGCAAAGCGAGGTACTTCTCAAAACACAATGATATTGGTAGGCACAACTTGCTAAAGGTGATAAAGCGAACACTATCAGTGTGACCAAGTGTAGTGTTTGAGTTCTTGATGATGCTCTTCGACCATGTTTTGCACTCTAATGAACTAACTGTTGAAGGAGTATCTGGATATGTGGTCAACTATCTTGATGATATCTCATCTACACTTAAACTTTGAAGGAGTATGTTTTTCGAGAATCTTTAAGAGAATACTTTGTTCGTATAGAGGGAGAAGTGTTACTTTGCTTAGATAAAAATTCTATTCTTGGGTTATCGAGTCGATGAAGGATCAATTCAGATGGACAAATCAACGAAGCTGTTGAAGAAGCAACCTTGGCAATGGTTCGAGAAGTGTGAAGCCACATTCGAAGACCTCAAGGCTGTAGTTTCGAAAGAGCTTGTACGTAAGTTTTCATATTCCATTCGAAGTCTACACACATGCTTCAAATTTTGCTATCAAAGGAGTGTTGATGCGCCTATTAGAGCCACCTGGTGGCCTATGAGAGCTACAAGCTTTATGTCATATTTATAAATATCTCAACTCGACCACCCTTACTTGAGTGTCTTATGAAAGGTGAGTTGAAGCTATCCTAGCAGATTGTAATACGAAGTCAATAAACGAAGCGGAGTAGATTGAGTACTGGGTAAAGTGATGTAAGCCTCCCAGAGCTAAAGCAACTTGGGTGCTAGAAGTCACCCTTCTACATGAAGAAGTGATCGTTGAAGCCTACCAGCAAGCATTGACAGATTAAGTTGGGGAGAATGTAACATATGATGATCGTGTTCCCATAAAACCTTTATCATCGGATCGTTCAATACTCTTGTTTTCTTGTACAATAACTTTTTCTTGTGTTTTGCTTGGTTTTCAGTGGCTTTCCCTTGTTTTTTAAACCAGTTTATAAGGCTATGCAATGATCTGTCGCCAAACAAGGCAAAAGTGGGCTAGAACAGTCCTGTTTTTATGTGTTGTAAGTTGTAACTTGATTTTTTCTCAAGCTAGTGACATAACCAAAATGTCAGCCATCTCAGCTCCTTGGAACCAATCGGGTGGCACAGGGCTAGATGGTGCTCTCGTGTAGTGCTGGGCTCCGGTTTGGAAGCACAAGCTTGTATGCAAATCGTGTATAGGCTTACCAATAATTCCAACACTAGTTAATAGGTCGTTGTTGGATTGTGACTATCATTTTATTGTTTTAAGTCCTTGCCTTCCAAGTGTTTGCTAAATTCCACCAAGTCTATAGTTATTATGAGTGAGATAATGGGACTTGTCTGTCGCTTATTTTTGAAGCTAATAAACTTCATATTTTGCAAGTCTTTCGGGTTGCATGAGGTTGTGTAGGATTGCACTTAGGTTGACCCTTTGCTGATATTGATTTAGGCAATTCCATTAGGTCTTATGATAATATGTCACCATCGCATGCTGCTGAGAGGGTTTTGGGTATGCTACCTTTGCCTCTCCTCTTTCTCTTCCATTGCCTCCCCTTCCTCTTTGCTTCCTTTTTCGATCATCTTCTTCCTTCTTCCTTTTGTACTTCTTCCTCCCCTCCTCCCCATCCCCCCAATCAGTTCCGAGCTCGTTTTGCCTAAGTCGTACGACACCTTGATGTGTCCGTCTATAAAGGGTCAACCTCGTTGTAGCATCTTAGGGGCCTCTAAGGACCCCTTTCAAAAGAGAAGAAGATGAGTTAGAAGAAGCATTTAACTCAGGATTCCATTGGTAGATATTTTATCAAACAATTGATAGGTAATACTAATTGCAAATATAGACTTCGGAAGCTCTGAATAGTCGTCCGACAAAGGGTCTAAGGTGGTTCGCCACGGCCAAAAGTCTTAACAAGTGCCCACATGACACTATTGTAGAACAAGACAACGATCTAGCCCTAGATAATATCCTAAAGGCCCATCTAGTCATGTGCCACCCAGGTAGCTCCACGGTGTTGTATTGGTTGACACTTTGTACCACTCTACGGAGCTAGAAAACACCCAAAATGGTTGTCTACATGCCCTATTTTTAGGTAGTTTTGCCCAAGGATTACAATACTAAATGATACTGCCTGTACCGAGTGGTATGTATCGGTCCGCTAGCAGATCGGTACGCAAAGCGCCTGCTACCAGGTAGTATCATTGATCTAGCCTCTTATCGGACAATACAGGGCTGTATCGGGTGGTGGTAACGGTCAAAGAAGGCTTGGAGGTACTCTACCAAGGCGAAAGAAGGCTTGTGGTAGAGAGCTGACAAGAAGAAGCGGAATCTCGAATTGATAAGGTCAAGTCCCTGGTCGATCGACTGACGGAAGACACCAAAGACTCTGTACAACACCTGCAGGAAGTCATGGTAGAACTCACTTCCAAAGTGACAACGCTCATAAGGGCACTAAATGCGAGAGGGAGCAACACCCGCGTTGCGCAGCTACAAAACATAAGGACACCTGAGCCTCATTGCTATGGAGGTGCTAGGGACGCAAAGGAGCTCGAGAATTTCTTGTTTGACATGGAACAGTATTTTCGAGCTACAAGGCCCAATTATGAAGATACTAAAGTATCAATAGCGACCATGTATCTGAATGAGGATGTAAAACTTTGGTGGCGAACCCATTGGGAGGAGATCCAACAAGGTCTGTGTTGGGTGGACACATGGGAAGACTTGAAGCGGGAGTTGAGAACTTAGTTCCTACCCGAGAACACAGAGTTCATTGTATGGAGGAAGCTAAGACAACTTTGCCAAAGTACTTCCATTCAAGACTATGTGAAGCAATTTTCTGTACTGATGCTGGATATACAGGACATGTCTGAGAAGGATAAGCTGTTCAGCTTCCTTGATGGCCTGAAGCAAGGTCTGCCGTACTGTACCGTACCGGCGTTTCGACCCGGGCTCGGTACCGGTACGGTACGGTATACCGCTCGGTACACGCAGGTGTACAGTGCTACAGTGCGGACCGGTACAGGGCGGTCCGTGTACCGCTGGCCTGTCGGACCGGTACGACAGACCTTGGCCTGAAGTTATGGGCTCAATAGGAACTGCATCGAAGGAATGTCACCAATGTGATTGGGGCAATTGCGGTCGTAGAAAGGCTCACAGATTTTGTTTCCTCGGAGGACTTAGGGAAAATGAAACAATCTTCAGGAAATCGCCCTCCAAAATATTCTTGAGGGAAGAAGCCCGGGGACGAGCAAAGGAAGAAGAGTTCCCACAAAGAGCCAAGCTCAAAAGGCAAGGCCTTAAAACCTGGCAGATGCTTCTTGTGCGGAGGGCCGCACATGGTAAGGGAGTGTTCATAGAAACAAACACTCAATGCCTTAACAACTTCAATCCATTCTCCCAAATCAGACAAGGGCAAGGCTGTCACCCTTAGTTCAAGTAATTCAGAATCCAGCAGCGACGATAAGGAGTTGCAAGGTTCCCGGATGGGAGTAATGCGTTTGTTGAATGCATTACGGGATCAAATGAGGGAGAACATGAAAGCAAAGCCATAAAAAGCAGGGAGTAGCAAGCTGATATACGTGGACATTAAGCTCAATGGCCAAACAACTCGTGCAATGGACACGGGCGCTACCCACAATTATATTGTCGATCAAGTAGCAAAGCGACTTGGGTTGATCTTGGAGAAGAACCTAAGTTGGATGAAGGCGGTGAACTTGGAGGCAAAGCGGATCTCCGGGCTAGCAAAGGGAGTCCCCATCAAGATCAGAACATGGAGCAGGAGCACAAACAAGATGGCGGTGCCACTGGACGACTTCCAAGTGATTCTCGGAATGAAGTTCATGCAAGCGGTGAAGTTGGTGCCAATGCCGTTCCTGAACTCCCTATGTTTGATGGGAGGTGACGACCCCTGTGTGGTTCCCATCTCTCGGAGAGGAAGCAATGATCCCCAATAAATATCGACATTATAATTAAAGGAAGGGGTATGAAAAGGAGAATTAACCTTCGTGGCTGTTGTGAAGCTTGAGCCACTTGATTGGGAGGCCATTCATGAACCTGCTGTGGTGGCAAACGTTATGAAGGAGTTCACAAATGTTATGCCACCCAAGTTGCCGAAAACTCTACCACCACGTAGAGGCGTGAATCATCATATTGAGTTGGAGCTGGGAGTGAAGCCTCTAACATGACCACCTTATCTCAATTCCCCTCTAGCGTTGGCAGAACTCAGAAAGCAATTAGACGAACTGCTAAGCGGTGGTCTTATTCGTAGTTCTAAAGCACCATTCGGAGCTCCAGTTCTCTTCCAAAAGAAACAAGATGGGAGCCTCCGACTATGCGTCGAATATCGAGCCCTCAACAAGGTGATGGTGAAGAACAAGTATCCCATCCCGCTCATCGCGGACTTTTCGACCATCTGGGCAAAGCAAAGTATTTCTCCAAATTCGACCTTCAGTCGGGGTATTGGTAGGCACGCTTTGCTGAAGGCGATGAAACGAAGACTACATACGTGACCAGGTATGGAGTGTTTGAGTTCTTGCTGATGCCTTTCGGCTTAACCATCGCTCCGACCACATTCTGCACTTTTATGAACCAACTATTTAAGGAGTATTTGGATAAGTTTGTGGTCGTCTACTTGGATGATATTGTCGCCTATAGCCAAACGCTCGAGGAGCATGTCGAGCACCTTCGGACAATTTTCAAGGTTCTCAGGAAGAACACTTTGTTCATGAAAAGGGAGAAGTGCTACTTTGCTCAAGCGAAGATCTTATTCTTGGGACATCGAATCGGTGATGGTTCCATTCGGATGGACAAATCAAAAGTGTAAGTTGTTGCGGAATGACGAACTCCAAAGAAGGTGCCGGAGCTAAGATCTTTACTTGGTTTCGTCAACTACTATCGACGCTTGATAGTTGGGTATTCGAAGCGCATAGCTCCACTGACGGAGTTGCTGAAGGAGCAGCCTTGGAGATGGTTCGATAAATGCAGAGCGACATTCCAAGATCTAAAGGCTGTTGTGTTAGAAGAACTGGTGCTCAAATTGTCGGACTATGGGGAGCCCTTCGAAGTCCATATAGATGCTTTAAACTTTGCTATTGGGGGAGTACTCATGTAGGAGGGTCACATGGTGGCCTACGAGAGCCGCAAGCTCAACGAGACCGAGCGACGGCATCCGGTGCACGAGATGGAGATGACAACAGTGGTCCATTGTTTACGAGTTTGGCGACACTACCTTCTCGGATCGCGATTTGTACGGAGGACCGATAACATCTCTTTGAGTTACTTCTAAACTCAAAAGAAACTCTCCCCAAAGTAAGCACGATGATAGGACTTCTTGGCCGAATTTAATATGGCAATGGAGTACAAGCCTGGAAGAGCAAATGTTGTAGCTGATGCGTTGAGTCGAAAAGTGGAGCGGGTGAATGCCTTGCGGCTGGAGGGCGGAGGCCATGCAAGTCAACTGCACTCCAACTTCTTTTCCAAGATCAGGGATGGATTGTACATTGATCCCCAAGCAGTAACCCTGATACAACTAATCAAAGAAGGCAAGGCACGACGATTTTGGGTCAAGGAGGGACTTATCTACACAAAAGGGTATAGGATTTATGTTCCTCGAGTGGACAATTTGAGGTGTGAACTTTTGAGAGAGTGTCAAGATTCCCTTTAGGCAGGACATCCGGGTATTCACCGAACATTGGCTCTCGTGGAGAGGGTTTTCTACTAGCCGAAGATGGGGAATGATGTGGAGGAATATGCTCGAATGTGCCTTACTTGCCAATAAGATAAGGTGGAGCAGCAGAAGCTAGTGGGACTTTTGGAGTCATTGCTCATACTAGAAAGGTCGTGGGAGAGCATTTCCTTGGACTTTATATCGAGCTTTCCGGCAGTAGAGGGACTCGGATCGATACTCGTAGTGGTCGATCGATTTTCAAAGTATACAATTTTCATTGTTGCACCCCTACAATGTTCAGTAGAGGAGGCCGCCAAGCTGATGATGAAGAATGTGGTGAAGTATTGGGGAGTCCCGCACAATATCATCAGTGATTGAGACGCTCGGTTCCTGAGACGATTCTGGACCGAGCTATTTAAATTGTTGGGGTTTAAGTTATACTTCTCCACAAGCCTCCACCCCCAGATGGATGGCCAGATTGAAAAGATAAACTCGCTCTTTGAGCAATATATTCGGCACTACGTGAGTTCCAACCAACGAGATTGGGTGAAGCTGTTGGACATAGCCCAATTCTCCTACAGCTTGCAGCGGAGCTCTGCGTCCAACAAGAGCCCCTTCGAGATCATTACAGGACAACAACCATCGACTCCTCACACCTTGGCTATCGGGTATACTTGGAGTAGTCTGTCAGTATATCATATTACAAAAAAATGACACTGAAATGTAGATATTACGCGGGCTTACTTGGATAAAGTAGCCAAAAATATGAAGAAGTGGGTAGACTTGGGAAGGTGACTATAGGAGTTCAAAGTCGGCGATTTGGTATTGGTGAAGCTCCAACCAGCATCATTCCAATTCTTTAGGCACAAAGTACAAAAAGAATTGATACACAAATATGAAGGGCATTTTCTAATTATCAGTAGGGTGTGCAACATCTCCTACAAGTTGCAGCTGCCGGCGTGGCTCAAAATTCACAATGTTTTTCACGCCAGCAACTTGAAAGCCTACCACTCAGATTCGCAAGATGCTTCCCGAAGTGTTCTAACTCGGCTAACCCCAACCAGAGCCTCCTACAAGAAGCGAGTTGAAATCATTTTAGCGGATCGCAAGATAAAGCTACATAATGGAGTTGAGTAGACTGAGTACTTGGTAAAGTGGCAAAAGCTTCCCTGAACCGAAGCCAGTTGGGAGCCCAAAGATGCCCTACAACATGAAGAAGCAGTCATAAAAAACTACCAACAAGCATCGATAGTTTAAGTGGGGGAGAATGTCACGAACGATCGTTGCGCACCCGCAACAATTTTGTTCAACGAATTGTTCGTCACTTTTGCATGCTTGTACAAATATATGGCTGTATGTTTTGCCTTGGTTTTGTGTGTTTTTGCTTAAAAAATACAAGCAACGACAGTTCGCAGCGCTGTAGTGCGATCGCTCGTCACGTCGGGCCAAATTGCCCCAAAATGGCTCCGTTTTCGTGTGCCACAACTTGTTTTTTTAGACCGCAGCCTCATGCAAAACGTCAGCCATCTCGACACCCTGGAACCCCTCGGGTGGCACTAGGGGGGATGAGGCTTCGGGTAGTGTCGGGCATTGAACAATCTTCACAAGTTCGCATGTTAACTTGATGGGAACTTGCCTTCGCGCTCAACACCCGGTGAGCAGTTGTTTATGGACTTGCAACAGTTCGTTCTACCTTCTAAAGTCTTTGTTTTCTCATTCCTCTCTCTTTTCTCTTGCACTCAAGGTGTTCGCTGAATTGTTTGTAAAAGCTTCCCTCTTCGCAAGATGTCGAGACTTGTCCGTCGCTCATTTTCAAATTAATCAAATTTCTGTTTTACAGGTCCTTCGGGACCTGTACGAGGTTGCAACTAGGCTGATCCTTTGCGAACGCATATGTCGCAAGGGCGCCTCATGATGTAGGCAATCCTAGCTAAGTATGAACAAAACTAGAAGAGACGGACACACAGAAACATTACATCGAACACCTTGTGCACAGACTTGTTTGTGATAATACAGATACCGTACTGTCACGACCTTAGCTGGTTTTGCCTAAGGCGTGCGGCACCCTCGCGCGTCCGTCCGCAAAGGTCAGCCTCCCCGAAGCCTCCCATTGTCCCTTAGGACCAACAAAAGAGAGAAGGGGTTAAAGAGAACGCCTCAATCGGGATCCACAAGCAAACATGTCCGAAAACACTTCATAGACAATGCAAATTACAAACAGACTTTACAAGCTCTGAATAGTTGCATAACAAAGGGTAAAATGGTCCATTACAGACCGAAAAGCTCTCGCACGTGTCCACATGACACAACCTTTATTTACAAGCCTAAAGAGGCCACCAACCCAACTAACATGGGACTATTTAGCCTTCGGCAGCCCCTCTACCTGCTGTACAAGGCATGAACATGCCAAAAGACAACGGACAGACATAAGCATTACATCCAACATCTTGTTTAGAAGTTTGTCCGTTACATTCTCCCCCACTTATCCCTTCGACGTCCTCGTCGAAGCCTTTGTGAACACTGCAACTCTTCGCCTTTGCTGAGTCTTCAATCTTCCGCTCCAGCTGCAATGCGCCTCCTGGCTCCCAGCTGCTCTCCGCTGCTGTTTTTGAGTAGTCGAACCTTTGATCCGCCATGTTGCTTCAACTCACCAATGACTCTGACTCTGGTGTGGGGTTGGCTGAGTTGTGTTGATCCTTGTTGATTCCTGCGGATCCGCCAAATGAAGGAAAAGACCATCCTTACTGCGCCAGTCTCTTAAAAATTCCACATGCTGCTTGAACTGGGTGGATGCTTGTTGGAGCTTTAACGAGCATCGTCTCGCAAACTTCTGAAGTTTTAGGTCCTTCCTCCACAAAATCTGCTCATTGACTCTTCTTTCAGTTAGTTGTCACATCCAAGTAGGTTCGCATCACTTCTGCTTTCGATTGACATTTCGTTGGGAAATGAAGCGGACAATCTACTCTCAGTAGCACTGATCACCGTTGGTGAGGATTTGACAACTATTGTCTTCCATTATCTTCGAAGGGTCTTTGAACTTGTGCAGAGCTCCTCTGCTGGATAGATAAGAGAACTGGGGTACTCGGTTTCGCCCATTTTCTTAAGAGTTGAGAAGGCAAAGGTTACTTTGACTTCGCCCGCCCCTTCGAGGTTGTACTTCATGCATCGAGCTGGTTACTGGTCTTCGCCTACTCTTTGCTCACACTTCTGAAGCACTTGAAGTGTTTGCACTCCTTGCGTTGAGTTAGCTACTGTGATTCACCTTCTCAATGCCATCAAACTTCTGGAATGCGGGAAGTTTTCACCCCAACTTGGAGTAATTCTCTGATAGATGAGGTCGCTTCTGGGATTGTACCGTCTTCTCCATCAACCCTGCCGCCTACTCCACTGAGTAGCAAAGGTACAGCACCGCGTACTGCCTGCTTCATTCCTTGGTCGTGCACTCTTGCATGACCCGAAGTCCTTCACTTACGGCTATCTTGATGAGAAACTTGTTGACACCGGTCTTACGAAGTTTCTTGGCCTCTGCCCTTCAGCCTTGTCTCGGTACTTGGAGATTGCCTCTGCATGCTCCACCTCCTCGGCCCCTTTCACGACCAAGCGCTCTCCCTCCATGAGAGCAAGGGATCAATGACTTGCACGGAAGTCCCGCCTCTGCGGTACCATGGCGCTGCCATGCCCATGGCCCTACTATCCGTCGCCTCGCCTCTGTATCCCTTTTCTTCACAATCAGTAGAGATGTCTCCGTGGCACTCCTCAGAGTCCACCTCCATTCTAACTGATGCTTGATTTTGGGTAGCTAAGTCCCTCTGGACTCATCGTCGTTTCCTCGCCCCTTTCGACCCCCTGCTTCAACACATCTGTGTTCTCCAAGCAGTCCGTTTGGTCGATGGAAAGACAAACTGCAACTCCCATGCATGGCCTCTGCCATCACGTTGTAGAGTTTGCACCGATTCTGTTCTCCTTAGCTTTCTTGGTAGCAACGTTCGCTTACTCGACCTTGTCCTCTGACTTGTCGGGCTCCCTTAAGCGAATATGAGCTCTGGAGAAGTCCAACTCTCCAGCTACTTCGATCATACCTCTGCATGATCAAGTCCCCCCCATGGAACTCACTGGTACTTGCATTCGAACTTTTCCCTTGGTGGAACCAAGCCCCCATATGCTGATGACCAAGGTTTTCATCCGATGCAAAATTCGGTGCACGCCCGGAAGACCCGCCTCTGCGGTACCATGGCCTTCACTCCTTGAATCCATAGCCCTTCCTGCCGTCGTGTTGTTCACCAAAGCGGAGCTCCCAGTAGCTCCCGATCATACCTCCATATGATCTCATCCCTCACGGGACAGATTGTGTGTATCGCATTGCCACAAACTGTTCCACCACGATCCGCTGCACCATGTCGCCTCCTGGTGACATCTCCATTGCATTCTGATCCTTGTGGAATAAACTCGAATTGTGAACCCTCTATGTGTGGCCTCTGCCAATACATCGCAGGGTCCCTTCCACCTTCGATTTTGTTCGCTCCTCTGGCAATCGACCTTCATCCACCCACTCCTGGGTCACACCTAGATGTAGCACCGCTCTAGGACAGTCCGTCGCCTAGTAGCTCTCGAAGTCCACCGACTTCACTGTAATCTGTGCACCATTGTCTGGATCCTGGGCCTCTGCCCCTACCAGCACAATCTCCGCTGCGCACTGCTTCCTTCATAGCAACTCAAATGGCAACACTGTGGCATATTCTTCAAGAGTACCCGCCTCTGCGTCCTCTTGCCCCGTGCTAAGGCCCTTTTGAACCCAACTTCGCCTCCGCAAATTGAGTTGCCTTAGTTCCTCCATCAAATGCTTCTCCGAGTTAAGGTGCATGTGCCGCGAAGCTCCCTTCGTCTTTGGCACCATGCAAGATGAGTCCGCTCCGTCAGAAAGAAGGACCCATGAAACAACATGATCCTACTCTTGCCTCTGCAAGAGTTCATGTCCTTGACCTCTGTCTAAGGAAAGCACTGTGCCTCTGCTCCATGTTCCAACTTCTATGCTGGCTCCCTTCATGCGGCTTGGGTACTTCGCCAAGTTACACCCAAGTTGTTCCGCTCCTCGTTTTTGCATTGAGTCAATGGTGGCCCTCGCGCCCACCATTCCACGGGTCAGCCCTCCCTTGAGTCCGATCTCCACATCGACTCTAAGTGTACCTTCATAAGTTGCTTTAGGTCGCTCCCCCACTTGATCTCGCAATGCATCCACCAATGCATTCTCTCGAGCGAGATCATGCGACAACTCCTCGCCGCTTGCTCAGTCCATCGAGCTTCGTGAAGTTGTTTGTGAGGTACTCCTCCTCAACATGTGAAGTCCGTCTCACATGATTCTCCCTCTGGAGTGTCGAGACTTATCCCTCCTAGATAACTGTCCCGTTGGAGCAACATCTCTCTTCGTTTCGGAGACCACCATCCCCTTGGACTACTCCGATCTGCTGAACAAACTGTGCATTGTTCTGCCTCTTGCAAACGCACTTGCTAGATTGCGCCTCCACGTCAATACAGCCACCGCTGCACCCCTCAAGGCCTAGCAACATGCTAAACTCGTTGCACACTTCAGCCTCCTCCGGACGTAACCTTTGCATGCCGAAGAGAAAGTTTCAATGCTCCATGGCGCCGAGTCTCGTCCGCCTTGGGATGGCCACGAACATTCCATCGACCGCATACAAGCCCAATGCATGAGTACCGAATTCTTCGAGTTAGCAATTCCCCTCACCTCTGTGAGCTTTGCACAACTCTTTCGGTCGCTGAGCAACTCATTCCACTTTGCATGGTCTCATCCTTTGCCTAGCGCCTCGCTTGCCTTGAGCACCATCAAGTAAAGTTGTCAACGTTGAGCCGTAGCTCAAACTCAGCCATCCCAGCCTTTGTGCGCTCCGCATTCTTCCAAGCTTGCCTGTTCTCGTGGTGCCTCTTGCGCGAAGGGTTGGCCATTCCTCAGAATGCCAATGTTAGATGCCCGCTCCTCTGAGCGACTCTTTTCCCTACATCTCCATGCCCGTTTTCCCTTAAACGGTAGCGCGTTGCTGACTGCCCTCAACGCAGCCCCGCTAGGTCCCCCACATTTGCATGTCAAGTGTTTCTATGAGTGCTTGTCCAGCTCTGATACCATAATGTCACGACCTTAGCTGGTTTTGCCTAAGGCGTGCGGCACCCTCGCGCGTCCGTCCGCAAAGGTCAGCCTCCCCGAAGCCTCCCATTGTCCCTTAGGACCAACAAAAGAGAGAACGGGTTAAAGAGAACGCCTCAATCGGGATCCACAAGCAAACATGTCCGAAAAACACTTCATAGACAATGCAAATTACAAACAGACCTTACAAGCTCTGAATAGTTGCACAACAAAGGGTAAAATGGTCCATTACAGACCGAAAAGCTCTCGCACGTGTCCACATGACACAACCTTTATTTACAAGCCTAAAGAGGCCACCAACCCAACTAACATGGGACTATTTAGCCTTCGGCCGCCCCTCTACCTGCTGTACAAGACATGAACATGCCAAAAGACAACGGACAGACATAAGCATTATATCCAACATCTTGTTTAGAAGTTTGTCCGTTACAGTACACTGAAATGTTCTAGACCTGTACTGGTTCGGCTATGGACTGGCAGGTCTGGTAATCGAAACTTTGAACTTTTGTGTATCCAGTATGTACCTAGTATAATAAGTATGACAAGCAATCCGGTTTATCCATCTTTTGTATTTTGTGGATAAAACTCGTTCAGTATAGTTTCAGAATTTTGAAAATGTCTTCGAGTATGCCACTGTTGATATCTTTATTTTCTGTTATTCTTGAATTTGAGACCTGTATGCAAGATGCAAAACTGTGGTGAGTTTTTTTAAAAGCAGTGTTTGGTAGTTAAAAGAATTGTCATAATTATATGTTATATTTCTGGCAAGGTTTTACTTACCGAATCGTACCGCCCGTACCGGGCGGTACGTACCGGTCCGAGAGGCGACCGGTACGCGGACCGCCCCCTACCGGGCGGTACACGCAAAAAATATCCCGTATCGGCCGTTACGGGTAATATCGGGCGGTAACGGTCGAAATTTCGACCGTTACCGCCCGGTACCATTCGGTAACGGGCGGTAACGCAGCGCCTTTTCGGCGACGTCGCCGAGGCGACACGACGTCGCCTTTTTCGGCGACGTCGCCGAGGCGACACGACGTCGCCTTTTTCGGCGACGTCGCCGAGGCGACACGACGTCGCCTTTTTCGGAGACGTCGCCGAGGCGACACGACGTCGCCTTTTTCGGCGACGTCGCTATATATATATATATATATATATATATAATTTAAATAAACGTCGCCTCGGCGACGTCGCCCCGTGTGGGGAAGGAAAAAGCGACGTCGCCGAGGCGATGCGACGTCGGCCATTAAAATATATATATATATAATATATATATATACATATATCACTCGGTATACCGCTCGGTATACCGAGCGGTATACCGTTCCGTACCGTACCGAGAGATCGTCGAAACTCCGGTACGGTACGAAATTTCAAACCTTGATTTCTGGTACATTGATTTGTCTAGTTTGTGTTCACAATTTCCATTTTAAATGGAAAGCAATTTTTTTACATGCTTCTTTTTCATTAGCCACAAAAATGAATTAACATACATTTTGAACTGCATGGATAAATCATTTATTTATTTTTGATGATTCAGTTTGAGGATATCGGGTTGCATGGAACCAAAGTTTTAATTTATAATTTGTGGATGAATGATGATGGCCTCCTGGAATTGGACTTTGAGGATGATGAGGAGGTACTTAATATTTTTGCTGATGTATCAACTATAAATGAAAGTTGCAAAGTTTACTATTTATTGAGCTATAAAAGTTATTCATGCATCAAACAGGAAACAATTTATTTTACCATATTTTATCTATAAGCGAACATTCTACCATGTTGGATACAAGGGTTTGTGTACAAAAGTTGTGGCACTAACCATATTCTCTCATTGCTGATATGTTGAACTTTTGCATGGGTTATTCTTGATGCCATGGGGAGTGTGGACTATCACATGTTTGATAAGATAGAGTAACCATAACCTGGAACTTCTAAAGGGCCTTTCTACCAACTGATTCGTGATCATAAAATCATTATAGTTGATTCTGCAATTGATATTTGGCTTGCAATTTATGGAGAATTTGTAAATTCACATGTGCTTTTATATGATCAAGAACCATGCTGCATACCAGGTATGTTCAGACTGTGGCCTGTAAGTTGGCAAAGTGCTGGTCTCACACTTGTTGACACCCCAAAGCAATTCTTACAGAATACAAAAATGTTGGGTTTTGTGCTTTTGTGGCAAAATATTTAATACTTATGGCAAAATATTAGTTTCTAAACTGAAATGAAGATTTTGTAATTGCATTTCATGCAAAGGCATCTTTCAAATTCTACTTGAAGTAGTTACAAATTAGTCAGTCTTCCAAATTCTACTCGAGGATGCCAGCTAGCTTAGCTGGTTAAGGCTTTGACTATTAATAGTGCCTTAAACTATTAAAAGCAAGGGTCAAATCCCATCCGTATCACTTACCATTTGGACAAAAGAAAAGAAGATTGTACTTATAATGTAAAATTTGAATCTTTAATATGAATGCCACTTTATATTTAAATCTCTAGTATATTTGAAAACCCCTGCATAGTTAAATTTGATGGGATTATATAGTTTCAACTTTAAACTTTCAATGATACAAATTGCGTGTTTCTGATGATCTAACAAAAAGTAACCCCATAGAAGTAATTGAAATTGTGTTTACTTTCTTGGGTTATAGACTTCAATAGTGAATTTGGAATACTGACATAGTTGGCTTTAGTAAAAGAAGATAGTTTCATTGACAATAAAACCACTGGAATCTTTTCATCTCACAAAAAGTAATGCCTTTAAGAAGTAATCTAAATCGTGTTTCTAATATTTTGGATTACAGACTTAAAAGTTAAAATCACTTGACTTATATAATATACTACTTAATGAATGCTAAACCATTCTCCATCATGATGGGGATCAGCCGCTGTATCTCTATTTGTTTTGTTATAGAATGCTAGCATGCACCACTCCTACCTAGGTTTTTCTTCTTTAAGGGAAAATTGGTCACCTTCTTCTTGAGTTGAAAATATTTTTCCTCCCATCTCTTAATGGGAGTCCTCCAAGAGCTGGCATACTGGATTTCAAGACAGGATGTGCCTAAAGAGAGAGTACAAGTTGGTCACCTTCTTCTTGAGTTGAAAATATTTTTTCTCCCATCTCGAAATAGGAGTCCTCCAAGAGTTGGCATACTGGATTTGAAGACGGGATGTGCCTTCTCCAAGCTATATACAAAGTTGACACCGCCATTTGGAAATGGACCTTAGAGGTGTTGTTGGGTCATATGGTCCCTTGGAGTAAGCTGGTGATAATATGGTGCATTATGATAATTCCTCTTTTTAGCTTTATATTGTCTCTGTGGCGGTGGTCCATCTAGATAATAGCATTGGAATAAGTTATATTGAAGCTCCCATATGGCTTTGTTAGCAAGATTCTAAATCTTTGTTCTTAGACATGTTTTGATAATTATTGGATGTAATGATACTGGCCTACCGGACAGTATACCAACCGGTACCACCTGGTATCAGCTGGAAATTCGTAGACATTAAAGACCAACAAGTACCAGGCCATATGGTTTATACCGGTCCATGTTTGTACTGGTAAATACCAGTCGGTGTGAACAGTATTAACCAGTTTTTAAAACCATGATCATAAAGACTGTGGTTCCATCTAATACACATCTTGATCTGTACATTACCATCAACGCAGTGTGATGACTGTATATATAGTGACCTAGTAGTTAGAATGAGGGAATATGAGGAGAATTTGAGGGGAGGAAATAAATAGACCATAAGGTCTGAAGAACTCATACCTTCATTAAATCAAATTCAATAGCATGACTAAATACTAAACATTATTCATCTAAAGTGCATAGTTCTTGACCATCATGATGAAAAGAAAGAAAACTCAAAATCTAATCAGTACTATTTTATTTAGGACTTCAAGTCTTATCCAGGTCCTAACAGATAAAAGTCCAACTAAGAATATGTGACTATTGAACATAAAATAAACAAATATTCGAACTAAATTCCCAAAAAAAAAAAAATCAAAATTTAACGAATTGGACATGTAACTCAAGTAATCTAGGAGTCAAATAGGCACTCTCCTTGGTCCCATAACATAGGTGTATATCTTCAGTTTTTAAGATTGACAGAAAGGAATGACATGATATATGACTGTTCAGGTAGGGCTTTGACTTGGATGTCCAAAATATTTCACGGATTTGTGCAACTGCAAGTAGGTTTTATCTATATGTCACTTGTTCAATGTGGTGACCTTAATTTGCAGCATTTGATTCTATTTCAAATCTTCTGCTGAAGGAGTGGGAATGGACGCATAACTAGAGCCTGATAGACCAATGTAAGAAAAAATATTAAATTAACAAAAATAACCACAAATTTGAATTTGATCTTTTGATTTTCCTTGGATTGGAAAAATTATATGATTCTCATTTAATTTGAATCTTAATTTGCTTAGATTTATAGGTTAGGAGGAGAGATTGAGAAATTTCTAAGAGGATTTGAGTGAAAGAGGGAAATAAACAAGTGGTCTCTATTGGGAAGAGGATGGAAAGGGGTGAAGATTCAGGCCAGGCAATAAGCTTATTGTCCAGTATGCTGTGTACACTTGATAGTTACCTTTCCTCCGGTCTGGTTTGTTGTTGATCGAATATTACAGGTCCTTAATGACCAGTATTTTAATCCATCTGATAATTTATTGAAGAATTCACTGTGGTTAACGTTACTGTCTGCGGCACTACAATTTTTCATTTTTTCGAGTAAGATATGCATCTAGAAGTATTGGAGAACACTCAGAATTTCAGATGATTAAATTATGTTGCAACTGTTCTTATGAAATATTCTTTTGTGAGCCGAAAATACTTTTAGTAGTAGTCATACACCCACTACGCTCTCACTATTTAACTCTATTTAATTGCAGGATATATTACTGAGAGATCAAGCCTACAGTGGAGGCTTTTCAAGGTCTAACAAAGAAATTGTACATTGTCATATTTCATATACACTTAAATATTCACTGCGGGTGAGTGTGCATGTTATTCTTGTGTATGTTGGACATATTTTGCATATATACATGTTAACCAGAATTGAATATCTGCAGGCTTATGCTTCCATTCTTTATCTACGGAAGTTTTCAAGTTTCCAGATTATATTACGAGGCAAGCCTGTCGAGCAAGTCAATCTTGCAGATGAGATGAAATTTATGAAAACAATTACTTATAAGCCTCAAGTTTGTAAGGATGCAGAAGATGTAAGTCATTCTTTTTGTCCTGTGTAGATCTTTATTCTTTCATCTACCACAATTCTTTTTCATTCATTACTTGATTTCGAAAATGCTTTTCTGTTGCAAGAATTATGAAAGTGCTTTTCTCTTTTTAATGCTTGCATGGCCAGCGGGAAATTGCCTAAAGAAATGAAGTAGACACAGACGTCACTATTCTATGATACTTCTTATCATTTAGCCATTTTTGCTTAGTATATGTTAACCAATTGGACCCATGGTAGTCCTAGCCAGTCATCATACCTGCATACCATGTGTCGGGATGTCTATTTAGTTTTGAAACAAGCCTAAAAGAAAGGTAGAGAAAAAAAAAAATACTGCCTAGTACTAAGTCCTATATTTTGCATATCGTTCAATTTACCTTGCTTTATGTGTCGATCGACTGTCGGATTGGTAACTACCATCTGTATTGAGCAATAGGTGGTATTGCAAACCTTGGTTTTGGCCAAATCGAAAGGAAAGATTCAACTTCTTGTAGATGAGGCAATGGTCATAATCAATATTCTTAATCTCGTATCGTACCGATGTACCGAGCTTTTCTCAGTACGATACGATACACCATACCGAGCGGTACGACAGGGCATATCGAACGATACGCCTAAAATAGGCATAAAACCCTTCGAAAATACCTAAAAAATTTAAAAATAAGTTTGATAGGGTTTTTAAGTTAGAAATAAATATACATTTAGCATAGTTTTAGCCAAGGTCTGCCGTATCGTACCGTACCAGCGTTTTGACCCGGGCTCGGTACCGGTACGGTACGGTATACCATACCCAGGTGTACCGAGCACTGTAGCACGTACTGCTACAGTGCACTACTACAATGCTACAATGCACTGCTACAGTGCTCGGTACGGTACAGGGCGATCCGCGTACCGCTGGCCTGTCGGACCGGTACGTACCGCCCGTACCGGGCAGTACGGTCCGGTATGGCAGACCTTGGTTTTAGCAAAACTAATGTAAATTAGGTAAGAATAGTACCACATATTTTTTTCGGGCTTTGAGGAGTAGCCTTTTGTAAGGTTCGCAATTTCAGTCCATTCTGGATTGTCCTTCCATTAGTACTGAATTATCTACAAAAAATATATTTGAATTGTTAAATTATTTTGTTTTTGTATATAACTTAAACTTTAAGATTCAAATGAATTGAGTAATTACATATGTAGATATACCTGATTCTACCACTAAAACAAATGACGAGCCTCCACAAGTGGTGGATCGGGGTCCTTGATTCTATGTATCTGTATATCAATATGATATGTTTGTCGGACCTAATCCTGAAATTGATCTCACGATATAGTGTATTGATACACTGTATGTCATTAGTGGATCAATGTGGTGATGACATAGGTTGATCGTCATGAATCACATGTGTTCGAGGTGACTTTTGAGGTATATATTAGTGAATGTTGGAATTTCTACTTTTGTTATTGATTTGTTGTACTATCGCCCAACTCGAAGGACTTTGTAGGGGTTATTATTTAGATGAAGTAATACAATATAAAATGTGGGGTTTAGAGTTTTACTTTAATGAATCCACCACTTATGACTATGTTTTTTTTCTATGCAATACAATGTAATATTTCCTGACCATATGTATATATTGACACTTTTAGATGAAGTCCGGTTGTTGGTTCTAATTAGTCCCTCGTTGTGAGCTAATGCATTGTGATGACTAGTTAGCTCTATAATGTGATAAATTGTAATGTGGAATTTTATCAGGGTTAATGTAGTCGTTTAGTTGGAAATCATTTAGGTTTTATCTTATGTAACCCTAGGCTAGTTAGCCCATCAGGCTTGAGTCATTGCCATAGGTGGCAGCAAATAGCAATGGCGGCGACGTTAGTTCCATGCTCCTCGCGAGCCTTAGTTGAAGAATCAAGGTGTTTTTCATTTTTCTATTGGGTTAGATTGGGCCGTGCGGGATGAGGACGATTTGCATACCAATCTATGCTCGGATTGGTATGAACCGCTCGTTTCTTACTAACCCGAGCAAAACAAAGAATTCTGACAATGGAATCCCTTGGTATATCTGATGAATGAAGTGTGTTTAGGTATACTTGACATGGACACTAGGGATTTAAACAAGTGACAACAAGATAATGTAAAGTGGCCCTCCACTGGATATAGATCAAAATGGGAGCAGTTAGTAGTCTTAGTATATACTTCACTCCCTTGAATGTGCATTTACCAACTACTTTTTAGGTGCAAGGCCCATGCGGTTTTACACTTAGTTCATGATAATCTAGAGATGGTTGTAGGTGAGTGATAAGACCTTAGGGTTTTATCATAGAAGAAGAGAAAGAAAAGGGATCATCAGTTCGAGGGGATCGACCTCCTAGGGTTTGCCAAAAGGTGGAATAATATTTCGTAGATAGATGAAAAGAAACATATACATCTATATTTATAGAGTTTCACCCCTGAGTCCATCAGGACTTGGACTCCTAATTAATAAATAAATCTCAAATAAGCCCCTATCTGACTCTTACTGAACTAGACAAACTCAATAAAACATTATTCAAAGCTCATAAAATAAAAGAGATCCTAACAATTCCTCCCCCTTTAAATCAGCCTTGTCATCAAGGCCGAGCAACATTAAACTCTGGGAGCTTCTCTTTCAGCACTTTAGTCACAGGATATCTGCGGCGCATCACAATTCGTTGATCAAATAAGTAGGGTCTCCACTTCTTGATAGTGTAAGCAATGGGCCGGCCTTCCGGTGTAGTAGTCATTGCAGTCTTTTGAAGAACCCTCTCCATCCGATGGCCAGTGGTAGTTGTGACCTTATTTCCACGTTTTCCCTTTAGGATCATTTGCTCTTCATTAATAAAAAAACTTCATGATTAGTTTAAAAAAATTCCAAGAAATATCACCCAAGGTTAATAGCTATTTAATTGCAAGCACCACTTCGAAGTCTTCCAAGGGTAGCAAAAAGAAATCTACAAGCAACTCTTGGCCCTGTATAATTAATTTTATCTTCGAACACTTGCTATCACAAGTTAAAATCCGTCCATCAGCGACCTTTACTTTAAATTTATTACAGCCTTCATGTAGTAGGTCAATCGGTCAACAACCTTACTGTCCATAAAATTGTTAGTTCTACTAGTATTAATCAAAACTGTAACAGGTTGATGTTCCAAAGTTTCTCCAACTTTCACAGTTTGTGGGTTAGAGTAGCCGACTAATGCATGCACTGTATGTATGATAGGTCCAACATCTTCATCAGAATCCATACCTTCATGATCAGTATCTACATTGTCAACTTTCGGTTCCTCCTCAATTGGTTGAATCATCAGAAGTTGCCATTGTTTACATCGGTGCTCCTTACTCCACTTGTCATCACAGAGCCAGCATAAACCCTTCACTGATCTTTCCTTGAGTTCTTCTCGATTAGTCTTCAGGTGTTAGGGTTTCAATTGGGAATAGATGAGACCGGTGGCTTGTTGATCATCTATTTATTGTCACTTCTGTTTCGACGATTCTCTCTACTGATTTTTTCCTCATGCAAACGTGCAAATGAGATTGCGACTGTCATAATGCGGGGTTGGCGAGCTTTGACTTCATATCGGATATCTGGATTAAGTCCTTCGATAAATGTTCCTTCCAGTTGTTGTTCGGATCAGTCTCTGGCTTGATTTGACAATTGTTCAAATCTGCTATGATATTCTAGCACTATAGAAGTTTGATGAATTTTAGCGAGCTGCCCATTAACATTCTTGTATTCAGATGGTCCAAAGCGAATGAGAAGTTCTCTCTTGAATTGCTCTTATGAGGGGACTTCGTGATAGGTTTCGTACCAATTATACCATTGGATTGCATCTCCATCTAGTTGAATCGAAACTATTTCCACTTTGGATTCTTCTAGAGTTTTGTGAAATAAAAAAAAAATTTCTACCCTAGAGATCCAACTGGTCGGATCTCCATCTTCCCATCTTGAGAATTCCACCTTCGTGTGAGGGTAGTTTGTGTCCTATTTTTGGTTCCTTTTTGCTAGTCATAGGTGCCCAGCAAGCCAATCACGTGAGTGATGACACATGTGACTTGATACAGAATCTTTTTGCTTATTATATTTTGGCGTATATCACTTTATAACTATTGCATAAATGCATAAATATTGTGATGTCCTTGGATTTGTTCAATGGGAATCGGATCGTGATGAGATCACGATAATGAGATCGATTCACCTTTAAACACATATCCTAAATAATCCCGGTCATAGGTTACTCGAGAGGGACATCGTGATAACCGGATAGACTGGTGTGCTGTATACCCGTCCATATGATGGATGCAGCTGGTCTCATAGCTGCTCGTGTAGGGACACTAGGGATACAGTACAGGTGCTCATTGGAGAATGAGTTCACTGATTGATCCGCTTACGGAATGCTGGATGGTTGATGATGCCTTATTGTCAGACAGCGATTCCGTAGTCCTAGTGGTGTATCTGGTCCTTAGACTTGAGACACCAAGGATGTCCTGTATGAGTGCTCCACTCTTTGATACCAGACTTATAGGTTTGGCTGTCCCAGATCTAGTACAGCTGGTCATTGGGAGTGGTAGTCGACCTTACGAGGGCTATTGAGTGTCGATAGAGGATCATCCACTCTCGGCGTCATGAGAGGAATATCCCATGTGTTCTTGCTCAGACAAATCCCTGGCCAGGGTCATTCGGGTTGAGAGAGAAAGAGTTCTCCGGGAGAATCCGATTAGAGCGAGACTCGAGTAGAAACCGTATGGGTCTGACAGCACCATGCTCGATATACGGTCTCTGGGATATTAGATGGATGAGGGACTATAGGTACATGGTAACTGAGGACAGACAGGTCCAATGGATTGGATTCCCCTGTATCGTCTGGGGACTACGGCGTAGTGGCCTAGTACGTCCGTAGTCGATGAGTCAAGTGAATTATTACAGAGATAATAATTCACTCAGTCAGAAAGAGTTCTGATAGGTATGACTCACGGCCAGCTCGATATTGGGCCTAGAGGGTCACACACATATGGTAGGCATTGCGATGAGTAGAGGTTCGAATATGAGATATCCGACGGAGCCCTTGTCTTATTGGATGCAGATCCAATACCCACTAGGGAAGGACCCATTAGGGTTTGACACGGGATCTCTATAAATAGGAGGGATTCACAGCCTCATAGGCTAGAGTCTTTGCTTGCCTTTCCTATTCGTCTCTCCCTCTCCACCTCAGAGTAAGCCTGGAGTTTTGAGGACGGTCGTCGCAACCCTGCTGTGTGGATCACCGCTAGAGAGGAGGACGCTTGACCTCCTTCACCCTCTTCTAAAGATCTGCAAGGAAACAGGGATATACGATCTCCCTAGGTAACACAATCTCTATACGCAGTTTTGTGTTTTGCGGATTTTTGCACACCAATCTTCGCACGACGATGAACATCTTTTTGGGAATCTGGGATTTTTGTTTTCTTGTTCTTCCGCTGCGCATACGATGTCGCCCCCCATGATTTCCCAACAGTGGTATCAAAGCCAGGTTGTTCGTGCGAATGATTGGTTTTGAACTGCGTGTGTTGTGTTTAGGAAGAATTTTGACGTCAAAATCGTTGACGCAAAAGCGAGAAAGGGCAGCAACAGTTGCTGCCCTCGATCTGCGTGCGTAAAGCGCAGCCGAAGGCTAGCAGCACAGGGGCTGCGTCTGCAGTAGCCGGCCGGCGGCCTGCTTGCAGCAGCCTTGCTGCCGGCGGGGTTGGCAGCCCACGGGCAAAGGTGCCGCAGGGCAGCGGCGCCTGCCGCCGCTGCTCCCGCGGCGTCTACCGTCGCAGGGCAGCGACGCCTGCCGTCGCTGCTCCCGCGGGCGAAACCCCCCCCCACCCCCACAGGGGCGGCCGCCAGGCGGGACAGCACCGCCTGCGGAGGCAGCGGCGCCCGAAGGGGGCGCCCACCCGCAGCGGCATCGCCGCCAGCGGGCGTGCTGCCTTCAGGCGAGGGCAGTGCCCTCGCCCCGCTGCACAGGCCGTCGCCAGCAGGGTGGCGGCGGCGGTGACAACAGCAAAGGATAGTAGGGCATTAGGGTTTTCTGGGAAAAAGATAGTTTTGCCCCTCGGAATTTGAGAAATTCTAGTTTCTGTCTTTTGTCCAAATTACGAAAATACCCTTAGGAATTGAGAAATTCCCTACATGTCCCTGATTTCAGAAAAATATTAATTAATTAAAAGGTTTAGTTGATTATTATTTTTTATTATTATCTAGTAGTCCTATATGATGATGATTATTTATACATGTGATGTATGATGTGTGGACGGATGATCATGGACCGTGTGATGTGTGTACTTGTGATTATTATTATTGAGGTCTGCGAACCTCCATTATATTTCTCGTTTATTGTCGGGCCTGCGTGCCTATGATTAAGTTGTAATCACATGAGGAGGCGCAGCGGGAGCGTGGATGCGATAGCGGGACCCACGAGACGGACGATCGTGATGCATGGAGATGCATCAAGATGTCGACGGAACCGACGAGGACGAGATGGACGATCACAGGGCATGGAGATGCACCGTTGCACACATAGATCTTGATGTGAGTGATTAGGCCTACTGGCTCGGGCCTAATCATATTAGGTTGTGGTCCATGATCATCTGATGTGATTGCTTATACACATACTAGATATGTATATATATTTGCATGCGATGTAGATATATATTAAATATGTATATGTGTGACATGTCATATTAGGAGACCAAATTATAGAAACATCTCTCGATAATATTAAGTCGGTAAACGTGAGGCAATTAGATTGACCCACGTGGCCTTCCATCGTTATGAGTAGGAACCGATTCCTGGTGTAGGTTGAGTTAGTCGAGTCCCTCGAGACTCACCTATATCGCGATTCGCTATCTTGCTTACGACATAGAGATGTCACCGGTGACCTGAGGGCATGGTATGCTTGGTCGAGTCCCTCGAGGGTATATCATCAAATCAGACTCATCTTGTAACGAAGGTGTTGACTTAACCGAGCATCATAGTTGGTCGAGTCCCTCGAGGCCATGGTGATTCGGAGGTCGAACAGGACGGGAATCACAAGGAGTTGTGATCGGCAAGAGTTGCCTACCTTTTAGGCTTAGTGTGATTGGTCGAGTCCCTCGAGGTTACACTAAGACGCTGATTGGATCCTGATCCCCACTAGAAGTCTGCCGGAGACTTCCGTTTCACGTGCTGAGGGTGTCGCGTGACTCGTTAGTAAAATAGTGGGAGTATATTAAAATAGAAGTCCATATCTTGATAGTTTATTTCTTGCAAAATCTGCATGTTATTCATTTCTGCTACATCTTTATTTTCAGAAAATGTCGCTTTCAAATCCCTTACGTGGCATACTTGATGTCAACCGCCTCACTAGTCCAAATTATATGGATTGGCTCCGTAACTTAAGAATTGTTCTCACAGCGGAGAAAATCGTGTACGTCATTGATACAGTGATGCCTACGCCCGAAGAAGGGGCAAGCGAGGATGAGATCGCTCGCTACGTGAAGTACATTGATGACTCCACTCTTGCTCAGTGCTATATGTTGGGCTCTATGACTCCAGAATTACAGAGACAACATGAAAAGATGGATGCCAGATCCATTCTCCTACATGTCCGCAAATTGTTTGAGGAACAGGGAAGGACTCAACGATATGAGATATCCAAGAGCCTTTTCCGCGCTAGGATGACTGAGGGGACACCGGTTCAGAACCATATCCTAAAGATGATTGAGTGGATAGAGAAACTCACAGGTCTAGGAATGGTCCTAGAGGATAACTTGTGTGTGGACATTGTGCTTCAGTCCCTACTAGAAACTGGATGGTTGATGATGCCTTATTGTCAGACAGCGATTCCGTAGTCCTAGTGGTGTATCTGGTCCTTAGACTTGAGACACCAAGGATGTCCTGTATGAGTGCTCCATTCTTTGATACCAGACTTATAGGTTTGGCTGTCCCAGATCTAGTACAGCTGGTCATTGGGAGTGGTAGTCGACCTTACGAGGGCTATTGAGTGTCGATAGAGGATCATCCACTCTCGGCGTCATGAGAGGAATATCCCATGTGTTCTTGCTCAGACAAATCCCTGGCCAGGGTCATTCGGGTTGAGAGAGAAAGAGTTCTCCGGGAGAATCCGATTAGAGCGAGACTCGAGTAGAAACCGTATGGGTCTGACAGCACCATGCTCGATATACGGTCTCTGGGATATTAGATGGATGAGGGACTATAGGTACGTGGTAACTGAGGACAGACAGGTCCAATGGATTGGATTCCCCTGTATCGTCTGGGGACTACGGCGTAGTGGCCTAGTACGTCCGTAGTCGATGAGTCAAGTGAATTATTATAGAGATAATAATTCACTCAGTCAGAAAGAGTTCTGACAGGTATGACTCACGGCCAGCTCGATATTGGGCCTAGAGGGTCACACACATATGGTAGGCATTGCGATGAGTAGAGGTTCGAATATGAGATATCCGACGGAGCCCTTGTCTTATTGGATGCAGATCCAATACCCACTAGGGAAGGACCCATTAGGGTTTGACACGGGATCTCTATAAATAGGAGGGATTCACAGCCTCATAGGCTAGAGTCTTTGCTTGCCTTTCCTATTCGCCTCTCCCTCTCCACCTCAGAGTAGGCCTGGAGTTTTGAGGATGGTCGTCGCAACCTTGCTGTGTGGATCACCGCTAGAGAGGACGCTTGACCTCCTTCACCCTCTCCTAAAGATCTGCAAGGAAATAGGGATATACGATCTCCCTAGGTAACACAATCTCTATACGCAGTTTTGTGTTTTGCGGATTTTTGCGCACCAATCTTCGCACGACGACGAACATCTTTTTGGGAATCGGGGATTTTTGTTTTCTTGTTCTTCCGCTGCGCATACGATGTCGCCCCCCATGATTTCCCAACACTTTTTTCGGTGTCTCCAAGTTGGTTCAACGTAAGACTTGAACTTTCATCTTGTTAAAGCTTGCTGAAGCTCTCCAGTAGACTCATTTTGAAATCATTAAGTGTTTCTTGTAGCCAGTTCTCAATTCTGGTTTCCAAGGCTTTTAGTTGAGCTTTCACTGAATTACCGTTAGCCATTACATAGGACTGTAGATCTGTAATCCTTGACTCTTGTTTCTGGTGTCTAGTCAAGGGCATCAGCACTGCCCTATTCGGTGCGACTGCTGTGAAGTTTGGCCCGAGGCAGCGTTGAGGGCGTGAGGGATCGGGAAGCTACCGAGGAAGCGGACGCCGAGAGCAGTGTGGGGGATCGCTGTGGTCACTGCGAGGAGGATGCTGCTGCCAAGGCTGAGAGGCAGCGATGGTGGCGTGGCTAGGAGCAGCATTGAGGGCGCGAGGGATCGCTGTGAGGCTGTTGAGGAAGCGGACATCGAGAGCAGCGTGAGGGCTCGCTGCGGTCGTTGCGAGGACGCTGCTATTGAGGCTGCCCTGTTTCGGTCGCTGCATGGAGGAAAGGTTGTTGTCGAGGCTAAGAGGCGGCGGTGGTGGTGCGGTTGGGAGTAGCGAGAGGGAGGTCTGCTAGTTGGGAAACAGCGGTGATCGGCGTGGGGAGTTGCCCTGTTTCTGTTGCTGCATGGAGGAAGACTGCTGCCGAGGCTGAGGAGAAAGATAGCGGTTGCGGCGGCTAGGGCGTGAGATGGCGACGGAGGGGGTTGCAGGTGTCGTTCGTGGGCGATCGCTGTGTGCGCGGTTGGAGGCAAAAGCGTTGCTGCGAATGGCTGCGGTCGCGACCTAAGGGGAGGCAGCGAGGGTCGCGGGTGATGCTGGGCGCTACTGGCGGTGGCATCTCCAACGGAAGAAACAGTTGTCGGGGTGTGAGATGGCGACGGAGGGGGTTGCAGATGTCGATTGCGTGCAGTTGCTGCATGCACGGTTGTGGTAGAAGGTGGGTTGAGGCTTGGGCTTCTATAGCGGAAGGTGGGATGAAGAATTGCCGTGGTAACGTCTAGGGTTAGGAGCAGTGAGGAGTCGCTGAGGTTAGGAAACAACGGCGGTGGCCCTTTCTCGCTTGAGCGGGTTGCCGACCCCTCTTTTTTTTTTGAGATGATGATGGCTGTGGCGACGAAGTGATATGAGAAATTGCAGCAGAAACTTCGAGGATCGTTGCTCTGATACCAAATGATAAGACCATAGGGTTTTATCATAGATGTAGAGAAAGAAATGGGATGATCACTTCGAGGGGATCGGCCTCCTTGATCACTTCGAGGGGATCGACCTCCTAGGGTTTACCAAAAGGTGGAATAATATTTTATAAATAGATGAAAAGGAATAGATACATCCATATTTATAGAGTTTCCCCCCGAGTCCATCAGGACTTGGACTCCTAATAAATAAATAAATAAATCTCAAATAAGCCCCTATTCGACTCTTACTGAACTAGACAAACTCAATAAAACATTATTCAAAGCTCAGAAAATAAAAAGGATCCTAACAGTGAGATGGTTGGTGCTGTATTGGTTCTGGACTCAAATAGCATTTTGTTTTAATTGAGAGATTTAAAGAAGTTATGGCTGTAGGAACTCTTATCATACACTAGTTCTGAGTCTTCTGACAAGTGCACAATCTAAACCTCATAGTTATGCAGCTTTTGCTCTGTATTAATTTGACCTACTTAAGTTTAGACCTCTCCACAAATCCTTCGTTTCATAGCACTTCAGGGTACAGAATTTTTATAGATAGTTCATCCCAATACATTCAAAATGGTCATGTATGGTACAATTGGTGTGAGTATGAAATATTGATATGAAGTTGCAACTTTGGAATAAATTTTGAAGTTTGAAATAAGTATCACACTGTCATTGAAATGTATTTGGCTGATTTGTGGAGGACCCAGTTACATTGCAACTAATACCAGTTCATACTGCATGGGCAAGTTAGTGGAGAAAATTTTGATTCTCCTCTATGTTATGGCAGTGTGTGGTGAAAATTATGTACAGTCATTCTGCTTAGCTGATTGAAGTTGCAATGTTGTTTTTGTTGTTGTTTAGATAGTTGGCACCTCTGTAGTTGAAGGAAGCTTTTCACCATAAGGCATTGGACTCTTGAGATTCCATAGTTCTGATAATGGAGATTGCTGACAAAGATTAAAGCAGAACAGAAAACATGTGAATGTAAATAAACAAAACTAGCACAGATGTGAATGGTGATACCCTTGACTAAGAATATAATAGGCATAATGCAGAATTATGTCCAAGGTGGTAGAGAACTATTTCATTGTTTGTGACTTTGTGGGAGAACATCATGCAATCTTCTGTGATAATGTATTTTTCCACATTAAACCATATTTCAAAGAAGAATTTAGGTTCATTATTATATGGAGCATGCTGATGGATTGACAACTACATACAGTGGTGATAGACATTGTGCTTATTTGTGGGTTAAGTGTAGAATGGATAAAAAATGCATTTTTAGCACAATTGAAGCCTACTTTGGAAGATGTATCATGACAGGAATGCAATAACTCCAGTTGTCAGCTGGAAGGCCCTCAGCATAGATAGTTGAAAATGTTATTCATGCCTAGTGACAAATGCAGCAGTTCCATTTTACATCTCAATTGGGCCTCAATTGTACATGATTGAAAACTTGACATTAGTGCCTGTGAAGGTTGAAGCCAGAAGCATTATATAGACACAAATGTTCAGGTAAATGGAGCATACTGAAGAATGTTAGATGGAATAATCATAAAAAATAAAGCAAATGAGTTGCAGAAAACAAGACTGTTGGTAAAAGTTTCAATTTCACACACTGTGTGATTATGCGCCATGATGGCAAACAAGGATTTCTGTGCCTTGTTCGGAGCACATGGTTGGCATGTTTAAAACCATGCCCTTCATATAGCCAACTGGGCAGTGCACCCTGGGTATTGTCATAGAGACATCTAGGAAATTATGTGTCTTAATATGAATGTGCATGGCTTCATAACAATTTATTATGATCTTCAACCTTGCTTATTCAGTAATCAATGCATGTAAAGAGAGTTTTTGTATCTCTGCTAAAAGTCTCAAAAGTTACTTGGTATTTAAAGTAGACTTCTGAGTTCTGATAAGAGTGGTCGACACAATGGTAATTGGTGTATGTTCTAGCTTTTAAAAAGGGTACTATGTTTTTGCTTGAGTATAATATTTAATAACTTACAAGATAGAAACTGGCTGTAGTACACATTAACAATGTTTAACTTTAACCTATCATTAACCACAGAGTAATATATGATTACCTGACGAAGGACTCTTTTCTTTCACTTTGTTGTCCATACATTGTCTTAGGTTAGTATGTTTAGTTATACTTTTCGATGTTTTGTTACTTAAAGAAAATTTCTCTATTTCATTATATTTTTCTTTTCATTCTCTCGTTTTATTTGGTTTGATACATTACCACTTTTCACAATATAGGTGTCGGTGCGGGTGACAATTGGCTTTGCAAAAGAGGCTCCTGTTCTGGGAATTTTTGGCTTTAATGTCTATCATAAAAACCGTCTTATTATGGTGTGGTTATTTTGTCATATAACTAAGTTCTTGTTTACTGTTTTTGTTACAGTTTTTTAATTTTGTTCATGCTGTTATTGAAGAGTATCATGAAACTTTTTACAATTGGGTTTGCAAAAGAGGCTACTGTTCACAGAACTTTTTGGCTTTAATGCTTATTATAAAGACAGTCTTGTTATGGTTTGATTATTTTATCATACAATCAAGTATCTTGTTTACTATTCTAGGGTATGGCTTATTATTATTTTTGTTCATTCTGTTATCCTAGAGTGTTTTGGACTTCCCTACATGTATCACTAGATAGTTATATTCAAACTTGTAGTGGTGCATGGTATAAAATTTTTATGGGATTTCATGGTAGATTTAGGTGATTCCTTATCATGGTTGGCTAGTAACTACAAGAAGATATGCTGTGTGCCATACCATGGCAATACTCCAGTTGGAGTGACATTTTCTCTTTTTTGTTATTATGGCTTTGGTAAACCCATGACATTAATTAAATAATTTGCAAGATTAGCACTGACGGACTGTTATCAGGATAGCTTACGATGATGTGATCAAGATAAGCAAATAAAATAAAATTTTATTTTAAAATAAATAATTGACATATCCAATAAATAAATTCTAAAATAAAATTTTAAAAATTATAAAGAAGTAAAACCTTCAAAATTAAAGTAGAGTTTATTGAGAGAAAACTATTACATACTAAGGATTCTTTTACCTTCATATTTTTTAAAATATCTATTTTTTTAAAAAAATTGAGACTAAAATCAAAATTAAAAAATGTAAAAGTTTATGATAAACATAAATATGCATTAATTTCTTAAAAGGTATCATAAGTATATTATTGTAGTAACTAGTGAGTAACTACTAAATGTCTTTACAAAAGATATTAAACTCATCCGCTTGTAGCTTAGCCCCAAGGAATCTCTATGTACATGAGCATAGGTAACATAGACAACTAAAGGAAGAAATCTTGTCTGAAAATGGTAATCACTGGAATTGAGATTTTTGAACTCATGATATGTTGGTACTCTGTAATAGCATGCTACTTTCTTAGGAGGTTAACAACTAACATCTTTGTATATCCTTTCCTCTTGATTGTACACAATAGTGGACAACAAAGATTGCATAATGGTGGTAGATGACAAATGCAATGGTTGCAGCAAGTACATACAAAGCTTTGTACCTCTATTTCACATACTCATTGTCTTCATCTCTTGCCTTCAGCTCAAAATTTCTTTTCACCTTCTCCTTCCATTTTTCTGCATTAGGTTGTCAATTATGCCAATCTTTGGTTGAGTTTGAATAATTAAAACAAGTTTCTAATTAAAACGGTGATAAATTTGCCAAAACTGGGTTGGTCTTGGATGACATCTTTACAATTGGACATCTTGTTTAAAATTAGGTTTGTGTGTGTGTGTTTGGTGCATATGATATTTATTTTTCACATCAGTTAAATTGGTCATGGACTTGGTAAGAATCTGAACTTTTCTGTGACATATCTCTGGGATTTTTGCTTGTTTTTTAGAGTTGGTACTCTATTTTTTTTTCTTTATTTAAACCAAAAGGAAACTATAACAAGACTTTTCTTTGGAGTTTTATTATGCTGTTGGTTTCAAGATATGCATATTCATAGCCACGTATTCTGCCTTGCTTGGATTGGTGAATTTTTTTATGCAGATGCATTAACTATTGTATGCAAGAGGAAAATTAATCATATCAATGTTATTGGAAAATTAATCATATAGTCAAACCAGAGAAAAGTAAAAACAGAAAGAACTTCCTAAATAGATCTATTCAGTTAGCTAGTGTATGTAGACAAATAAGATAATATAATTAGGAATGAATCAACAATCATATCCTAGTCTATCACATCAAATAAGGTAGCATGTCGAGAATCAAATAATAGCAAATCAGATCTCAATAAATCAAAACATAACAAATCTTGACATATCTCAACACTCCCCCTCAAGCTGGCTCAAAGATAATCAACATCCCCAGCTTGCTAGTCAAGTGATCAAACTGCTGGTTTTGAAGGCCCTTTGTGAAAATATTTGTTACTTGTTGCTTGGTAGGGATAAATGGAGTCCATAATAGTCTGTCATCCAACTTCTTTTTTAATAAAATGCCGATCAACCTCAATGTGCTTTGTTCTATCATGATGCACTGAGTGGTGAGAGATACTCATTAATGCCTTATTATCTGAATATAACTTTATTGGCTGATTTCAAGAAACTCTTAACTCACTTAGAAGTCTTTTTACCTAAAGGAGTTCACATATTCCTTGTGCAATAGCTCAAAATTCAGCTTCGCACTACTTCTAGCCACTACATCAAGTCAACTCGAAATTCAGCTTCTGTTCTTTTACTATCCCAAGTCACCAAATTCCCTCTATGAAGGTACAATATCTAGATGTAGATCTTCTATTATCTATACTGTCGGCCCAGTCAACATCTGTATATGCTTTAACATATACATTGTTCCTCTTCTTAAACATCAACCTTTGTATGAAGTTCGTTTGAGATATTAGAGAATTGTAAAGATTGCCCCCATATGTTCTTTCTTCATTGGGTGAGTGCATAAACTGACTTACAACACTAACATCGAAGGCAATGTGGGGTCTAGTATGTGACAAATAAATTAATTTTCCAACCAGACTTTGATACTGTCCCTTATCCACCTCACTACTCAATAAGTGTTTCAGATGGTTTACAACCCAACATCATACTAGTTCCCCTCCTTGGTTATAGCTACCTCCATACCCAAGAAGTATGCTAATGATCCAAGATTTTTTATTTCAAACTCCTTGACCAAGAAGGTTTTTAGTTTCTCTTGTTTAACAAGATCGTCACCTGTCAATATAATGTTATCCACATACACAATGAGTATTGAGTCCTTTCCACTGGCAGCATGCTTATAAAACATGGTGTGATCAGCCTAGCTTTGTAAATATCCATAACTCTTTATAGCCTTAGTAAATCTGTCGAACCATGCTCTAGGAGATTGTTTTAGTCCATAGAGTGATCTCTTTAGCTTGCAGACTTTATCATACCGTAATGTTCTTTCAAAACCTGGAGGTAGATTCATGTAGACTTCCTCTTTTAGTTTGCCATTAAGGAAGACATTTTTCACATCTGACTACTGTTGAGGCCAGTAAAAAATTGCTACAAGAGACAACAAGGCTCGGATGCTATTCATCTTTGCCACAGGTGCAAAAGTCTCTTGATAATATATTTAAAGTGTTTGAGTGTGTTCCTTAGCCACTAGCCTTGCTTTATAAGTCCCAATTGACTCGTCAGCTTTATATTTCACAATGAACACCCATTTATAACCAGCAGGTCTCTTTCCTTTAGGAAAATTTACAAGTTTTCTAGTCTCATTCTTCTCCATGCCCTCATCTCCTCATACATAACCTTTATCCATTCAGGTACAGCTAGGGCTTCCTGTATAGACTTAGGAATATCTGGGTTTGACAAGTTAAAAACAAAGGATTTGAAAGAAGAAGAGAATTTGTGATATCACACAAAATTGAAAATAGGATGAGTAGTACATGACCTTGTTCTACATGTAAAGAATGGTCTGGAGTACTTCAAAGTTTCATGAGCAGTTGCACTTAGAGCTGACTCTTAGTAAACATAGTGTGGTTGTTGCCCCAAACCTTGTTGATTTTGCCTTATTGTATAGACACATAGTTCTGATTGCTGTTTATCAGTCACTAAGTCTCTCGTTACATCATATTTTTTATGTTCTAGCATAATAGATTAAGGTTGCAACATTGGATTAGTGGTACTAGGGATAGGTTGTGGCTGAGAAGGTAGAACTGTGATAGGAATGGATTCAAAAGGTGATTTCTGAGATGTACCTGTGATAGGAATGAATTCAGGAGAATTCATAGGTAGGGTTATAATAGTTTTCCAAAACTTCTTTTCTGTATGATTCTACCCCTTAAATAAAGTTTTGGAGAAATAAGGTTGATTTAAAAAAAAGGTGACGTCCATACTTATATAAATCTGTTTTGTAAGAGATCAAAGCAATTCTATCCCTTTTGAATTGGTGAGAAGCTTAGAAAAACATATTTTTTTGCTCATGGATCAAATTTGGTGCAGTTATGACCGTATATGAACAAATGCTACACAATCAAACACATTTGAATTCAAATTACTAAAGATTCGGATTTGTGGATAGGTTTGTAGGAGGATGTTTAGGGGTTTTTGAAAATTATATACTCGGGTTAGGATCTTATTGATTAAATAAGATGCAGTTAGGATAGCCTCTCCTTAAAAATGTTTAGGAACTCCTACAGTAAACATAATGGCCTGAGCTACCTCTAAGTAATGACGGTTTTTCCTTTTAGCGATTACATTTTGTTCGGGTGTATTAATGCAAAATGTTTGATGGATAATACTCTTTTCCATTAGAAAGCTTTTAAGAATGGATTTGAAGTACTCTCCTCTGTTATCAGTTCTAAGGATTTGTATTTGGGCATGGAATTGGGTTTTGTCCATGTTATAGAAGTTTCGAAACACAATAGTAGTCTTGGAATTTTCTTTTAACAAATATACTGATGTAGAGTAGAGTAGGGAAGTAGAGAGAAAGAGAGGGGAAGAGAAATAAAGAGAAATGTGAGATACTAGAGGAGAGTAAGAGACTAGAGAAGATGCAATTCTTTTCATTCAAATCTGAAGTGTTTGATCCATTGACAAGCCCCACTATTTGTAGGGGTTTAAAAGCCTTGATACAATTAATGTAGGTAATGATTCTCAAGAGTAATCTCCTAGGGAATTAGTATGTCTTATAGAAATAAAAAATATGACTTCTAGGATGCCTAAATAGGAAATGGGTGCACATAATACAAGAGTGCACTTAATAGAAAAGGAGTCCCTAGGTTAGTGAAGGAGACATAATCACAACTGCGAATCATGCAACTTTTTAAATGAATTTCTAGGGATCTCTCAAGGCAAATGCGAATCAAGACATAATCACAACTTTAAACTCTTGACTTCTATGATGTGCATTTACAGCAAGTTTGTTCATTACTTAAGGCAATTTTACATTGAGTCTCTGCATGCAAATCATAGATATATTGAGTGAAGGAGTGGGCTGGTTTTGAGCCATGATAGTTAAGTGAAAGGGGTGCTAGGTCAATGAGTATATGAGTATAGCCAAGGATAGCTTAAAATGGGTTTTTTCTGGTGGAGCGATTGATTGAGTTATTGTATGCAATTTCTGTAGTGGATAAGGTTAAATCCTGGTTTTCGGGTTTCTCCCCAACTAAACATCTAAGAAGATTTCCTAAGGAACGGTTAACAACCTCAGTTTGACTATCAACCTAGGGGTGAAAGGCTGAAGAGAACTTTAATATTGTGCAAGTTTGTAATTTGATCCTTTGGTTCTTATTTTAAGATAAGGGTACGTTGAGAACAACGAGAGACAATGTACGAGAGCAATAATGACATTGAATTGAAGATGAATTAGTTTGAGAATAAGTGGTTGTAAGAGTTGGATAATTTATGGCTGGGCTAGGATTGTTGTTAGTAGTGTGGATTTTTGGCTTCACAGAGCCACTACTTGGGATGGATTGAGAACTAGTTCGATTGTCGAGAGATTAAGAAGATGCTCGATATGTTGGATACAGTTTGAGGTACTTCTCAATCTCAAGGACTCTTTAAGAAGCTTCCCCTTTAGTGTCAAGGAAACTAAGGGAGACTTCTTGTTCGATGTTAAACCTCAACTCATTAACAAATCTTCGGACAGTGATGATTTAGTCCTCTTCTATTCCACACTTAAGTTTCTCAAATCGGGCTAAATACTCTGTCACACTAGAATTAAACTATTTACGGTTTAACAATTATTCAATCAGTTGGCTTCGAAAGTAGGTTAGTAAATATTTTTTCATAATTTTTTCTTTTCATGACTTCCCATTGCTGATTCTTGGCTACATGGAATGAAGCAGTCACACATGACCATCGCATTATCGATCTCCCAAGTTTCGTTTGAGGCTAGTGCCTTCTTAGCTCATTCACATATTTGAACTTTCCTTTACTCATTAGAGAGCTCTTCATGGATTGAGACCACTTAATAAAATTTCTCTCGCTTAGTCTAATGATAGAGATCTAGAGGGTATGACCTTCAAATTGAAGGGAATATTGAGTGAATAGTTTTTGGAATATTGAAAACAAACTTTAGAGTTTCAGACATGGCTAGAAACGAGGAGTCACCAGAGAAGATTTTCGACAATAAATGCTGACATAAAGAAACAAATCTATCATATACCATTGTGGGCAGAGAGAAGAAAAATCAAAACCTAATTTTGCTCTGATACCATGAAGAAGAGAATTTTATTTTTCTATATTGTTGCTTGTATACAAGATGAAGTACATATAGTCGAACTAGAGAAAAGAAAAAAGAAGAAAGAACTACCTAAATAAATCTAGGTGCTAATCTAGGAAATATACAACTTGTTGATGTAAACAAATAAAATAATATAATTAGGAATGAATCAACAATTATATCCTAGTCTATCACATCAAATAAGATAGCATATTGAGAATCAAATTATAGCAGATTAGATCTCAACAAATCAAATCACAACAGATATCTCAACAACCGCATCCAGAATATGGAAAAAAGGATATACTTGTCCATTTTTTCCCATAGATGAACTGGAATATTGGGAGTTGCTTTAGTCAATGGATGTGAACACTGTCATTAGTCTAATCTTCCATTGTTTAATAGACGATGAAGTTTGTGGCAAAGCGTGTGATGTTGGGTCATAGGGGCTCTGCATATATGAACTTCTACATCGAAGCTTACACCCAATGATGGCCGTTGATGTAATTTGTGATGCTTTGTGCCTTTTTTATTATCATCTTAACTGTTGGCTTATCAAAATATCCTTTATCATCAGGTCTATGCAGCGATCTGTACTTGTTGTTCAAAATAAATGTTGTCAAGACTCAAGACTATCAGTTACTGATCAACCTTAAAGTTTGCTCCACTATTATCAGGACTTACTGAAACAAATTTTGGTCCGACCTTTGCAACCATTGTGTCCATCAACCCCTCATTGTTGTTGGCATCATGGATTTTATCGGGAGCATCAATACAATTATAGAATACTATCCTTCTCTTGTAATATATATGGAAGTTGATGATGTTCATTTTACCGGATGTCACAAACAATGGTTGCACTGTATTGAAAGATTTTATCCAATCTCAAAGTTCTTGAACCTCTTTACCTAGATACATGTTGTGTATCTCTCTTGGTGTAAGGGGCTTGAATATTGGGAGCTGCCTTTTGGATGGACAAAATCATGCTTTGGTTGTAAAGGCTTTGGGCTGTAATTGAAATTCGATGAAAGTTGAGCCACCGTGCAATTGCCTTTCTAATGTGTTTATTTTGGTGTCTGTGTGGGCTGTAGTAGGATCTTGATCAACCATATTAAGAGCTACCTTATTGCCAAAGTCCTATGATAAATCCTGCAGGTTGGACTACCCAATGCTAATTGTTCCACCTAATTGAGAAGCTCTAGTTGATTACCTCATTCCAGAATTCCTTTCTACATCCTTGTGCACAAATACCATTGGCCTCCCTTGTTGATCTACTTAATTGAGTCATATCACTTCACTTTGACTATTGCTACCACTACCACACTGGTACCGCTAGTCAATCAATATATGTTCCATTGCTTCTTCGTACTATATATATATATATATGTATATATATATATATATATGTATATGTTATACAGACATGTACTCTTGTTTTTTCCCCTATATTTATGTTGATTGCTTATGTATGAGTTTTCGAATCTGAATATTGATGATTAAGAATAATATATACAACAAATTCTAATCGCTAATTGTTTTATTTTCTTAATTTCCTTTTATAGCCATTTTGGAAAGTTGTTCAGGAAGGTTCGAGTCGAGGGAGGTGTGTTATTGGTATGTATCTTGTGGAAATTTGCTTCATCAAATATTAATTAGTGTTCTTTTAAAAAAAATATTAATAGGTGTTTCTTAATAAATGCTTCATGTTAATCAATTTACAGGAGTTTTCGAGGCAAACTTTATGGAACCTGCTCATGACAAACAGGACTTTGAAAGGACACCATTGTTCATTCGACTGGAAGCAAAACTTAGGCAAATAGTTCTTGATTACTGGTAAATTTTTACTAGAAAATTGATTCTTGGATTTATTCCTTTACATGAGCCACTCTTTAGAATGCTAAGAAATAAAGTGTCATCCCACTAAACCTTTGGTGAAAATGCAGCCCCTGGCATCACTCACTTTCTCCTGTCTAACATGGTCATAATTGCTGCCATTCCACTGCTTGAGCTTGGGTCTTGCTTTATGAACACTTAACAGTTCCCAGTTCACTATGATTCTCTTCTTTGATTAACAGTTGTACTTAATTTAAAGAGAACTGTAGATATAAATTTTGATATGTGATAAAAAGAAAAATATTGAAATATTATAACCACTAATATAGATCAGGAATTCAAGAAAAAGGATGTAGAAGTTAAATAGATGATGTAAGAGTTCTTTACCAATATATGTAGTTATTGTTCCTCAAACATGTCAAGATGATTAGTATCATATCATAATTTTGGGAACACTTGGGATCATTCAAGTACCTGCTAGTGAAAAACATTTCATCGGAGGGAATCTAAATGATCATATCTTTTGGTAAGCATGCATTGAATTTTAATTACTAAATGCAAGATGTAACTAGCTTTCTTCTTGATTGTCATACCTCGATCTCATAATTGTAGATATAAAGAGTGGACCATAATTCATTTAGATTTTTTTTTCTTGCTATGAGGTTTTAAGGATTTCATAATCCTACCTTGAAGGGTGGATGGTTACACTTGATTAGATTGATGTTCTTCAAATCAGGGTTCTCAATTTCGATGTGTACCGCCCGGTATAGGCGGTACGTACCGATCCGAGAGGATACCGGTGTGCGAACTGTTCTCTATTGGGCAGTACCAGTATTTTGATCGGTATCGAGGCGTACCGACCGGTACCACCTTGGATTTCGATCGTTACTGAGGCATACTGATCGGTATGCCCTGACGTGGTAGGTGAAGGTATTTTTAAAGTTTTAGGGTGTACCATCGGTATACCATAGCGTACCAACAGTATATACCGGTACGTACCATACCGAGCTCGATACAGATCGATATTCAAAACCTTGCTTCAAATTATATCTTTGGAATTGTAAAAGGAAACGAAACAAATGGTTATATTATAATTGCATGGTGTAAACTAATAAGAGAGACAAACAAAATGTATTTTAGAAATAGTATGGTATGCAGTACCGAATGGTACTGCCCGGTACGGGCGATACGTACCGGTCTGATGACATACTGGTACGTGGACCGCCCGGTACCGCTACAGTGCTACAGTGCTATAGTATGAAGAAAATATATAAAATTGTTCGATACACTAGGGTGTATCGCTCGGTACACTAGTACCGTACCTTACCGAACCAACCTCGAAACACCGATACGGTACGGTACGGTACCGGGCTATACATTTTGTTTGTCTATACATTTTGTTTGTGAGATTGTATATGGAAATTAATGGTTTATGAGATTTTGACAAATGTAGTTCTTAATAGTCTTGAGGAGTGAGAAAAGTAGTTCAAGTAGAATATCGAGGAGTGACAAAAATTTCTTAAAGAATCTTAAGGTAATGGTATCGCATTGAACTCAAGTTGGTAGGTTAGTGATGAAATTTAACATGCAATTGCTAAATAGAATTTTAGAAGATATAAATCCTCTAATAGAGTGCCAGGAAATTGTTAACATGGCTAATTATAAAGCTTATGATAGTTTCTACAGTAAATTAGATTAAAGTTAAAGAGAGGAGAATTTGTATAACCTTTCTAAAGTTAGGATAGGTTAATAAATGTGATATCTTGATGATAAAATCAATTGATGAATTGATAAGTTAATTATTGTTAGTGATTTAAAAAGGCGCTCAAGCGCTCGGGCGAGGCGAGGCGAGGCTCGAGCGCCTCGCTTCACTTCCAAGCGGCGCCGCCTGGGCGCTCGCTCGAGCCCAGGCGCTGGGCGCTTCGGGCGAGCGCCTGGGTTAAACTAGGTGACCGAACCAGGATTTTAGGTCTGGTTCAGTCTCCGTTGGTTAGTTGGTTCAATCGAACCAACTAAAACCGATATCAGCTGTTGCTGCCCAACCCTAACCCTGCTTGTTGCCGCTGTCGCTGCCGCTCCCGCTCTCGCTGCTCACAACCGCTGCCGCTGTCACCGCTCACCGCCCCCGTTGCTCGCCGCACTTACTCCTGCTCCTGCTCCTGCTCCTGTTGCCGCTGCTCGCCGTTGCTGTTGCTCGCCGTTGCCGCTGCTGCTATCGCTGCTCGCCGCTGTCGCTGCTGCTGCCGTTGCCTCCTTACACTCCCACTGTTGCTGCCTCCTTACACTCCCTCTCTCGCTACCGCTGCCTCCTTACACTCCCGCTCCCGCTACCACTGCCGCTTCCTCTTTTCTTTGTCAGCACCCCCTTACACTCTTCCTTCTTCTCCTTGTGTATACTGTTAACAGTATACTGTAGGTCGATACATGGACCACCTCCGTTTCGAGCGGTTCGATTAAAATAAAAAAAATAAAAAAAGTGGTGGGGCTTATCTAACTCATTATTAAAAAAGGAAAAAAAAAGAGTTCACAAGCCCTCTTCTCTCGTACGATGTCGCTATCCCTACGTCTTCACCACTGCCACTACCACTTCGTCGTTGTTGATGATGCTTTGCCATTGTCGGTGCACTTCGCTGTTGTCGTTGCCAATTCAACATTGTCGATGTTGCTTCAACATTGCCACTGTCGTTTTAACGTTGCCGCTGGTTCTCTTCTTTCTTCTTCCTCCACGACTTCATCTTCTTCCTTCTTCTTGCCTCCTTCCTCTCAGTGATTTAAAAAGGCGCTCTCAATTGAACCAACTAAAGCACTGATATCAGCATGACTTCCCTAACCCTAACCCTAACCCTGCTCGCCGTTCACGCTACTGCCGCCGCTGCTCGCTGCCATTGCTGCTGTCGCCGCTCTGTCACGACCTTAGCTGGAATTGCCTAAGGCGTGAGGCACCCTTGCGGCCAAAGACGCGAACTTAGCTTGCGTTGCCTAAGTCGTGAGTCACCCTTGTGGCAAAGACGCGAACTTAGCTTGCGTTGCCTAAGTCGCGCTTCGCCCTTGCGATCTTGCTCCGCAAGGATCAGCCCACTTTGTAACCTCTCGCAGGTCCCGAAGGACCTGTAAAAGAGAAAGAAGTTAGTTCGAAAGAACGAGCAACGGACAAGTCCCAAAGTCTCGCGAAAAGGAAAGCTTTACAAGCAATTCGACGAACACCTTGTGTGCACAAGAGAAAAGAGGGAGAGGGAGAAAAACAAGGCTTTCAAGGATGAACGAACAGCTGCAAGCCCACAAACAACCGCTCACCTGGTCCCGGGCGCAAAGACAAGTTCTCGTAAAGGTCACGTGCGAACTTGCGAAAGAGATCTCAACGCTCGGTATATAACCGAAGCCCCATCCAGCCCTGTGCCACCTGGGGGGTTCCTGGGGTTTGAGATGGCTGACGTTTTGGTGAGCGGAGGCAGTTCTCCGCTCACCTCCCGCGGCACGCGAAAACAGAGCTGTTTTGGGGCTGTTTTGCTCGGTTCGGTGAGCGGTCGCTTTGCAACGCTGCAGCTTGTTCGAACTTACATATTTATAAGCAAAATGACCCAAAACTAAGAGAAAACATACTGTCAAGCAGCTATACATGCAGGTGTGAGCGACGAACGGTTCGTTGAACGGAGTTGTTGCGGGTGCGCGACGACCGTTCGTGACAGCTCGTCGCTCTCGCTGCCGCTACTTGCTGCTACCGCGGCCGCTCCCACTATCGCCGCTCGTCGCTCCCGTTGCTATCATTGCCACTGTCTCCGCTCGTCGCTTCCGCTTCCGCTCCCACTACTGCTGCCGCTGCTTGCTACTACCGTTGCCATTGTCTCTGCTCACCGCTTCCGCTCCTGCTCCTGCTGCTCGCTGCTACCGATGCCATTGTCGCCGCTTGCCGCTCCCGCTATCGTTGCTACTGCCGCTGCCACTGTCGTCATTCGCAGTTGCCGCTCCCGCTCTTCTCAATCAACACCCTCGGTCTTCCGACTCTTTCCTTACACTCTTCTCCTCTTACGATAGTATATTGTTAACTGTATACTAGTAATAGTATTTGTATTTATTAGATTAATTTAATAGCATATTTTTATTTAAAAATTTAAAAAATTATATTTATTAATTATATTATATATTTTTATATTTTGGTGCCTTCGCTCGGGCGAGCGCCTCGGGCGTTTTTGGATCTTGGCGCCTTTTGTTGCCTTACGCTTTTGAAATCACTGCTTTCTCTATTCCTCCACCACCCCTTCCTCTTTTTCCTCTTTTTATTCCTCGTCGAAACATTGGTACAACTAGTGTACCATGTGTTGGTAGATTGGTATAGACCCATATTACCGGTTCGATAGATTGCCGAAATGGGTCCCGTACTTGAAATGGAAATCCTTGATAGGTGCTTTGTCTAGCGGTGACTGAATTCCATGAGTTGAGTCCCAATTAGTTTAAATAATAACCATATCACTTATGTACTTTACATAAAGGAGATGCTTTAGGATACATTGGACGCTTTTGATTCATCTTTGTTCTAAGCGGATGCATCATTGTTAACGAAATAATTTGCGATGCTTCGAGTGGTTTAGCTTCTTGGTTGTAGGCAAGTGTATCCCATATAATGGAGATGCTATGAGATGTTTTGGGTACTTCCAGATGTAGTTTCATCCTTGGCGGATGCATTAAAACGGGAAGTTCTGGGATGCATTTGGCACTTCGGATGCTTTTTTTGTCTTAGGTGAACTCATCGTGCACAAATTTGATACCTTGGAATGCGTCGAGCGATTTGAATGCTTGTTTATGATGGGCAAATGCATCACGGTTCAATGGGATGTCCTTGTGATGTCAAACTTTTGGTTTTTTTTGTTAGGGTGGATGCATCGTGATCAAATGGGATGCTTTGGTATACATTGGGTGTTTTATATGCTCTTTTATCCTAGGCATTTCAGGCAAGTGAAGAGGTGGGGTGATTGAGGAGGTAGATGCTCGACGACATTAGATTGGATGATTGAGGAGCTAGTGGGTTCAACCTTTTAGGTCAAATCAGACTGTAACACATTGGAGGTTTGATATGGTCATAGAGGATTTCATTTTAATGTGAAGACTAATGCTCGAAACCTCAATAGGGGGAAAGATATCTTTTTTCTCTTTTACTTTCACAAGTTATAACCATTACCATGTATGCTCTCAACTTGCACCTTGTCGTTGCCTTCGATAAGCTCCTCATAGCAAATTGACCAATAGCAAAATTGGTCAAATCAAACTTTGACCAAATCCAAAATATGACATGGTTGTTGTGTAGTTATGCTCGACATAATGACATGGGCATTTTTAGGGCATAATCATCTTTTCAAAGAGGTGGTCGTATGATCATTTTAAGGATGTGACCAACTTGAGGAGTGATGGTCTTGATGACGTGACCAACTTGAAACAACTGTTATATGAGAGTGGTTGTTATGATGGAGTAGTCATCTTGAGGAAATAATTGTCCAGAGACATGATTGAGTTGTGGAGCAATCTTCTTGACTATGCAACTAACTAAAGGAGAGGTCGACTTTGGGAAGCCATTGTCTTAAACTCTTAATGATGCAACCAACATGAGGCATGGTCAAGTTGCAGTGAGATACAGCTTAGGGGCCGCATACATTTGCATCTTTTGAGATGACCCTCCTTCACGAGATGGAGGTTGAAGTCAAGAAGGTTGTTCTCACTTTGTAGTGTGGTCCTTTTTATGACTTAATGGCTTCAACTACTATGTGGATTTGTCCTCTTGGCTCCTCTTGACTATACAATCAACATGAGCAAAGGTTGAATGGAAAACCATGGTTCACCTTTTCGGTCTATACTGGTGTACCAACCAACTGATGGTATGATACGTACCAAGCTGTACCGAGTTATATCGAGCATACCAACACATGGTACATGGGGGGCATACCAATGTATGTACGGCCTATACTAGTCTCTTGTCGGATCGATATGTACCGACCATACTGAGTGGTACGTTATGGTATGACGAACCTTATGGAAAACAATTGTCTTAATGATTAAACCAAGTTGGAAATTGAGATAATTCAGCTTCACGTGATGATGAAGTCATCAAGTTGGAATACTCCATTGAGGGCTTCATGGCTAGTAACTAGAGGAATCATAATAACCTTAAGCCATTGATGAATATGTGGATCATTACGAACAAGTGTGAAATGACTATTTGTTGAGTCTCGTTGTTGAACAATTGTGAAATTTCCTTGTCAGACGATCAACAGTTGGAATATCATTTTGCTGCACTCTAGATTGCTTTCGCAGCTGCCCAATGGATGAAGTGGAGATCGATTGCTTTTGCAGCTGCCCAATGGATGTGATTGAGGCAGGTGGAAGGTAGAAGTATCATTCTCAAGCATTTTATTTCACAGTAGTCAGAAAATTACGACAGATGAGCCATGAGGGTATCAGAGATGGCACACAACGCCATTGATACTGTGAAACATGACATGTTATTTTGCTACTCTCTAGATTTGGAGGAAAATTAAGGAGAGGTTTCATGAAGCACATAATTGGCTTTTGCTTGGATTTTTAGATCCAAATACTTGAAGAAAGAATCAGTTTGGGATTTATTAATCGACTAATAAAAATTTGGAAGTTCTTTTCGGAGGAAGAAGTTTGATATTTTGTTGTGTGGTTCTATACATATATAAAAGGGGATATAAGCAAATTTGTATCTAATTTTAGGATCTGTAGTTTTAAGAAAATCTTCACAAAACATAACATTTCAAAACATTTAAGTTGAAATAAATTAGATGACTCTATAACCTGGTAACTTTTCAGCATTGCTCTTGTAGGAGTATGCTTCAATTATCCATGTACGATGATAGAAAAATGTGAATCTTCATAGAATTTCCCAAGTCTTGGACAGGCAGAAAAATGGAGCTGATGGCATACTTCATCAAATATCCCAATGTAGTACATAATGTCCAACTTTTGAGCACTTTGTCATTTCTTACTATTATTATTTGAGATTCACAAGGATTCTTCCTAAAATTTTTTCATCTATTGCAGGAGTTCATCAAGTTGAAAGATGAACTGCTGAATGTACAGTTGTTTATTCCCAAGTAATTCATGATAAGTTCTAATTATATTATCTCATTAGAAGTCAAGAATAGACAGATCAAACATACTAATACTGCTCATACAAATTGAGTATGTTGATTGCCCTGTCAAAATTTGTTGGCATCAATTGAGATTGGTCTTGCTTGGAAAATCAGTTATGATCGTTTGAGCCTTTGACACTGTCCTCTTAACCGATGTCATTTCATCAATTCACTAATATTTTCCATCATCATGGGCTGCATATGGTGTTCTAAATTTTCCTATGCTCCAATTATTATCCATCCCTCTTGATACTTGCTCCATAATTGGTCACCATCAGTATAATATATTTTGGACCAATCTCCCCAACGACACTGTTCATCAAACCCTTTGTGTGCATCATGAATTTTGGACACAATTGGTTTATGAAAAACTGTCCTTGTAATAAAAAAGGTATTTGATTATGCTCGTTCTTATCGTCTCGGACAACTATGGCACATTAATCTAACACTATTGCTTCTTGAATTATTTAGTCCAATCTCTAGGCTCTTGAACCTACTCATCTACATAGTGTCATGTTTCTCCATTGGATTAGCAGGTTGTGTTCTTGGACCAAACTTCTGGATAGATGGTACCATGCTTGGTAGGAAGGACATTGGGTTGTATGGGCTAGGATCTTATTGAAGTTGAACTTCCTTCAAATTCTAATTTTCTTCTTCTCCTTGCTGTAGACATCATTAATCCGTCTTTGTTTTGTTGTCTATGGTGGGTTAGCACCAAGATCCAAATTTAAGATACTAAGAGTTGACCTTTGAAAATCCTTCTGAAAAGTTCTGTAGTCTAGGCTGCCTTATACTTATTGTCCCACCCAATTCTTATGCACCAATGTTGGTTTTCGTTGTAAATGGTCCACTAAATAGATCTGGTCCGTTGCCACTATTATACTGATACTGCAAGTTGATCAACCGATGTTTCATCATTCCCTCATACATGTGTTGATGCTCCAAGGAAGAACATGTTATCAATTGTGAGGCTCGAGTCAACATTATCACCGTGCCTCTCATACTTATCATATACTTTCATCTCTATAGCACTCTTGTTAGGTTTCTCACAGTTTGCTTTGTCTTATAGTTATAGGGCTTTCTAGGCATCAAGTTATTCTCAAAAGGTCCTACTTATCTTTTGAGGAACTATTATCCATTTAATGACATCAGGAAATCCATCAATCAAGTGCTACTTCAGATGGGTTATTCTTCTACCTTGATCAACATAGTCGCAATGGACACTTTACAAATGATGGCACTGCCCCGAGCGATGAGTGTGTTGTTGTGTCGGATTATACGATTGATGCCTTGGGGTCATTTTCCAAAAAAAGTAAGAGTAAATCCATGCTAAATCCTCAAATTTCCCGGATAGATCCACAAAGTCAAGCATTGATCCGAATGAATCCGCAATGGCAAAGGCTAGATTCATTCAAATATTTTGATCAAGCCAAGATCAATTCTGATCAAGGCTAGATCCAAATCCATCTACCCTTAGTTTGCATAGATTAAGCCTAGATTCACAAAGATCAAGTCAAGGTCCGAATGGATCTAGTCGGAACTAGCTAGATCCAGTGATTTGAAAAGCGTTAGGCGCTAAAAGATGTCAAGGTCCAAAAACGCTCGAGGCGCTAAAATATAAAAATATATAATATAATTAATAAATATAATTATTTAAAATTTTAAATTAAAATATGCTATTAAATTAAGAAAATCTATTAACAGTATTGAAAATTAATAATTTTAAATAAACCTAACAATATTAACAATATATAGTATACTGTTAACAGTATACTGTTAACAGAAGGAGAAGAAGGAAGTATAAGCGGGTGCTGAGCTTGCTGACTGAGAAAAGAGGAAGCGGCAGCGGAGTGTAAGGAGGCAGCGGCGACAGCGGTAGCGTTTGCGAGCAGCGACAGAGGCAGCGTTTGCGAGCAGCGACAGCGGTGAGCAGCTGCAGCGGGAGCAGGAGCGGCGAGCAGCGGGAGGCGCGAGCGACGACAGAGACAGCGTTTGAGAGCAGCGACAGCGGAGAGCAGCGGCAGCGGGAGCAGGAGCGGCGAGCAGCGGGAGGCGCGAGTGGCGAGATCGGGATCGGGATCGGGAGCGATGAGGGTTAGGGTTGGGTTCTCACTTATATCGATTTTAGTTGGTTCGATTGAACCAACTAACCATCATAGATCGAACCAGGACCGAACCAGACCTAAAATCCTGGTTCGGTCGCCTTGGTTAACCCAGGCGCTCGCCCGAAGCGCCCAGCGCCTGGGCTCGGGCGAGCGCCCAGGCGGCACCTGTTTGAAGCGTGCCGCCTGGGAGATTAGCGAGGTGCTCGGGCCTCGCCTCGCCCGAGCGCCTAGGCGAGCGCCCGAGCGCCTTTTTAAATCACTGGCTAGATCTATCCTAGATCAATGATGAACAAGTCTTGATAATCATAGATCTTGCTTAGATCTTAGATCAACCAAAAACTAAAGATAATTTCATATAATTAGCCTTAAACTAGGTGTACATCAAGGAGTTCTAACTTCTAACCTAATCATTCAAGAATAAACATTCTCCTTAAGCTTGATAAGAGTATAAATTAAATCGGCTTTAGAGATCTAATTTTGTTATTTAAATCAATCTTTCTTTTTAAAGTGAATTAGAGAGTAAGAGAATAGGATTAACAAAGCAAGTGAATATATTATCTTGATTTAGTTAAACCATTTGCATATCGAGCAAGGTTCTGAATACTGTACCGTAACGGTGTACCGATCAACTATCGGTACGGTGTGTACTGAGTTGTACCGAGTGTACTGACATACGGTACACTAAGGTGTATTGATGTACCACTCGTATCGGTCCTCTATCGGACTGGTATGTACCACCCGTATCGAGCAGTACGATACGGTATTGCAAACCATGATATCGAGATCATACTTTGAGATAACAACAATTATGACCATCATGATAAGAGTATAAAGCGTACCGATGTATCGCCCATATCGGTCCTCTATTAGACTGGTACATACCGTCTATACCAAGCGGTATGGTACGGTGTTGCAAATCATGATATTGAGATCATACTTTAAGATAACAACAATTATAACTATCATAATAGGAGTACAACCGCATTGGTGGACTCAGTCAACCTCACAAAATTTAAAATTACAAAATGACTTGTTAAATTACCTTATGCCTAGTGATCATCAAGATGCTAAAATGATTTTCTATGGCCATATCATTCTATAATGAATATTAGAAAAGAATTTGACATAGGCTCTAAAAGATATTATTTCACTTGAAGAAGAGCCATATTTATATATATGGATATATATGTAAGGTTTAGGGTTTAGGGTGTTATATATATATATATATATATATATATATATATATATATATTAAGGTCTACCATATCGAAGCGTACCGCTCGTACCGGGCAGTACATACCGGTCCGACAGGTTACCGGTACGTGGACCACCCGGAACCGCTATAGTGTTACAGTATAAAAAGTATAAAATTGTTCGGTACACCAGCGTGTACCACTCGATATGCCCTGATGTACTGCTCGGTACACTGGTACCGTACCGTACCGAGCCCAGGTCGAAATGCCGGTATGGTACGGCACGATGAACCTTGATATATATATATGTATATATATATATATGTATATATATATATATGTATATATATATATATGTATATATATATATATATATATATAAGGTTTGTCATACCGAAGCATACCACTCGTATCGGGTGGTACGTACCGGTCCGACAGGTTATCGTGCTACAGTATAAAAAAATTTAAAATTGTTCGGTACACCGTTACTGTATTGTACTGAGCCCGGGTCGAAATGCCGGTACGGTACGGCGAACTTTGTATATATATATATATTGTGACACCTTGATCTCAAGCTAAAATGTGGAGTGTCAATAGTGATATCATGAGATGAAATCGTGACAAATGGTATCAAAGCCGATCTAGTATTAAAGGACATGATGTGGGGCTCAGGTAGTAAAGGGCTTCAGTCAATCTAGTATTAGGTATGATGAGGGGCTCAAATAGGAAAGGGCTACTCATGAACGGGATTAGAGGACACGTCACAATATAGAACCACTATTGGGCTAAACCTAACTACGGTCTAATTTTGGGTTATGTTTGGCCTTGACAAGAACGTCAAGACTTTAAGTGGCAGAATAAGTGTGTGAGATTATGACTTCAATTTAGTGACTTAGTCCTACGGGCGAGGTTAATTTGACTATTAACCTAAGGCTCAAGCATTTTGGGTAGTGATTCAGACTCAACAAGTTAACAGCGGATTGGTTATACCATTGAATTAGGTGGTGTGGTGATAGTGAAATGGGTGAGAGTAAAAGATGGGGATAGAAGGTTGAAAGGTGGAGGTTAAATAGACCCAAAAGAGAGCCCAATGGTTGGATTTGAGTCTTAACCAAGATCCAATCGTTTTTGATCGGAATAGGTCGGTAATGATCGAAATTTGATCGATTCACTTAGGAGTTAGGACACAGGCTAAACCAGGTGGTAGGCCTTATATTGGGCTTGAACTGCCCAGTTTTGGGTTCTCTGCTAGCTAGTTGGACCAGTAAATGCTAGTCATATCAAATCAAAAGTCCGACATTCTGTGGCAAATAGTTTGAAGTTACTGAGAAAATAAATCAAACTGTATATGGGCAATTGGAAAAATACCAGACCATGGTACTTGGAAACAAAAGACCTCATACTTTCATCTGAAGAATAAATCAAGCACTCCCATATGTCATCATGTTTTAGAAAATCCACTTCCAAGTATTTAAATGAAATGAGGAATATATTTTCTAGCAATCCTCCCATTTAAATTTGTAGCACTTTCTTGGAAATTCTGTAGAGGTTATATCATTAAATGGTGATGTTCAGTTTTACTAAGAACATAGATAATCTCTAGTTTTCTAAGTGACAATTCTGGATCAAGTATTATCAGCTTTCTTCTAAAATAGCTGCACATAATGGAGTTCAAGTAGGATGTTCCCAAATTACCTGCACTTTACTACAATACTTTAGTCCAATAACAACTACTGGCTGGACCATCTACATAATGATCTCACCAACAGAAATCCGTTATATTCATGAGCTCTTCAATAATTCAGTTCTGGAAGAACAAAGAGAAAAATGGACTGGTAGCACTAGAACTGTCATATCCTAAGTAAGAACAATGGATAAGGAGACAAACTGCTCTGTTTCTTCTTGAGAAGAGTCAGAAGACAATGATCTCAGAACTGACTGGCTGAAAAAGATGTCAGATTCTTTTTTTTTTTAAACATTTGTAAGGATGCTTTGTCATCTCAGCTGTTTTAAGGTTTCAAATGTTCTTTTATCTAGCTTTCATGTTAAGTAAGTGTTTTTTGTAATGATGAACCAGCACTTTAGTTTACAACTTTGATTCTGATTGCTATAATCAATATATTCAGATAGGAAACTATAATGGAGTAACTTTGCTTTCTCAAATACATGATTATATAACTGTAATTCCACTGATTAATTTAATCATCATAACAGTGATGCCGTTCTTTTCTGTTACAAGTTTAATTGTTATTTAATTTACTTTCTGTAATGTTAATGGTTTCTTGGTTTTTGCAGGAAACATAATTGTCATCTGATTGGCTATCAATCCTACAGTACAAAAACAGAGAAACGGAAACTTAAGGATTCTGATAAACACTCTTATGAGCATTCATCAAAAACACAGCACAAAATGCCTTCTGTACATGTTGATGGAGTTACTCGTCTTGATGGTATCATGTTATCTGAAATTGTGTTTAGCAAATATTGTTAAGAGAAGCTGAAGTGTATGTTACCCATAACCTAGCAACTGAAAATTAGATTTTAGAATCAAAAGTATTTGAACTGTGATGAAAGATAATGTTGATACATGTTGCTGATCTATGCAGTCAGCTTGATTTTTATGGTTGTTAGATGCACATGCTTAGATGAAGAACTGACAACAAACACTGTGGTAGGATTTTTGTCACTGGATGAAATTCAATCTGTAAGGGAAGTCTTATTGGAAAGTAATCCTGGATATACCTTTTAAGAAATTTGCTAAAAATGAAATTTCAGTATTACACTGAGAGCAGATATATATGGCCATTATCAGCTATGATGGCCTTTATATAAGAAATTAACACTAAGGCTTTTAGTAAGGTAATTTTGGTGGAAGATATCATCATAGGAAGTTAAAGGGTGGTATGGCAATTGGCATACTTGTTTATGAGCACAATTCAGAAGTTTACACTAGAAAGGAGACTAAGAACATTACAAGTATGAGTGAGGAAATGGCTTATGATAGTTTCTATAGGCTTACTAAATCTAAGGATATTCTCGTACTATTAGATTTGTAAAGGATGAAGGCCGAGAAGTGCTTCTTAATAATTCTAAGATAAATCAAGAATAAGTTATTTAATGAATATCCTATAAGAAAGATAGCTTTAAGGACCGAAAATAGTGAAGGATCTGAAACCATTGATTTCTTGTAGAAATAAGCAATTGAGAGTAAATAAATTATTTTATAAGGAAAATAGGTAATACTGTACATTTTGATGAAAACTCTTTCAAGATAATTTGGATTTTAGATGATCAGTAGTTTGGTTAAATATTGATTTATCACTTTCAAAAATTAAGAAAAAGCTTGATGATTAAAGAAAGCTCTTGATGCCAATTTATAAAAATATGGGAGGAATCACTATTCAAAATTTTGAGTTAATGTACCATATTATAATACTATATGAAAGGATTACTAAATGAAAACTAGAATATAATACGAGTCTTCTGTAAATCAGTTTTGGTTTTTCTTGAACTATCAACAACAAGAGCTTATTTGTTGGGACAATGAAATCAAGTATGGAAAGAGAGACTCGCAGATGTCTTTTCTTAAAAAAATTAATGGTTTAGTTTCAAGATAAAATGTGGTGGGTATTCAAGAGATGGAGCTAACTAGAAGTCGTATTTAGGTGGTATATGATATAAATGAAGTTTTCTTCGGAAGATAAACAACTATATCATTCAGCTACTTACAGGTGAATATTTATGGGGATCCAAAACTCATTCCATATGTGAGATGCCAAACTTGTCCTTGCCAGATTAGTGAAGTTGTGGCCCAAAAAATTCTGCTTCTAGGGAAATAAGTCCATTGGTTTAGTAAATTATTCACTACATACTGTTAAATAGAATGGAACTTGATATTACTCATTCTTCAAAATTTTGTGAATGCCTAATCCACTACATACTAGTAAGGTCAATGTAAGTTTTCATGCTCAATTCCATGATAGCTCAATATTCTAATAAAGCTGCTAATTGCACAATCATTCAAACTTCCCTGTTTTTGAGATGTGTGCTCTGATACCGGATATATACATTCCCGTTCATGAACCACAACTCATGAGCTATTTCTTGGTCATCGATGATGTTGCTTCTGAAGTTTAAGCTTTTTCTAAGTTGGCAACTATGCATTGGAAACATGGCAGAATGCACTCTTTATATGTTTTTATTATTAATATGCTTTGCCTATTTTGAGAGGAATGATGTGCTTGTTTGGAAAATAAAAATTCTTGATGGCTATTATATTCAGTATGGTTTTGTTTGAGGAAAGGGACAATGTAAGAACTTATATTCCTCCTTGTTTAAGGAAAATGTGTCAAAATGATGGTAATTGTTCAAATCATGTGTTTAGCAAAGATGGTTGTGTCAGTGGTTAGGAAATCTTTTAAGGAAAAAAAATGGAGGATTTGGTGTAAGTAAAGCAAGCAATATACTAGAAATGTACAAGAGACAAATCTGAGGATGTCAAGCCAATGGCTAAACACAAATGAACTATGAAATGGTTGCTGATGATAGATCAAACAGTTTTGTTGGTTAACATAAGTAACTACATAAGGTTAATTCACAGTGTGTGTATATGTATACTTAGCCATGCTCATCAAAGTTTGGCATGCACAATGCTTTTACTTACAGGCTGTCCCAAAATATTTTGATCAGTGTCGAGGAATTTCTGGACGAGGAAATGCTGTTATCAGCTAAAGACTGAGCATCAAAATGATATACCTTCAAAAGATATACCAAGATTTTCTAGACCAGTGGACTCAGGAATCACACTTGTTTCATGTTTGAAAATACAACTACAGAAGCTTTTATTTGTTAAGACAATAAATGAAAAAAATATAGAGAGTAGAAGGAAAGAATTGCATATAATTTTTTATTGACTTGGAAAGAACTTCGGATAGAGTCCTTAAGACTTATAATGATATCTATTGGAAAAAAAATCTACTAGTCTATTAATGTCATTAAAGATATGCATGACAGTTAACTCATTAGTGTTAAAACTATATTGTCTAGAGTCTCTAGACTCTAGAAAGTTATTATTATAATACTACTTCAGGAATCAACTATAAGTCCTTACTTTCTGATATTCATAATGGACAAACTTACAAGCCATATACAAGATAGACCCATATGATAAATGTTATTTCTTAGTAATATTATTCTGATTGATGAGAGTTTTGATAAGTTTTAAACTTGAGTTATGGAGACCCAGGTTTGCAGTTGAGTATCAGACTTGTTCTGGTCCATGATCAGATTGGTACAGGTCCAGTCCATGCTGTTGTATCGATAAATGGAGACGAGGACAAGAAGAAGAAAGAAGTCAGGGAGAAGAGAGGGAGAGGACAAGGAAGATGAGGATGAGAAGTACCTGGAGGTCTGATGGTGACTCCATACCTTGCTTGCAAACCTTAAGTGGTAGGCTGAAAAAATTAATAAATAAACTGGACCACATAGCCCAAAAAGGGAAGGTCTATGTCTTGATTCATGCCCTAATAGATACCGGTCGGCATATATCAATCTGGACCAAATTGCATTCCATGATGAGGAAAAATTTTAGAAACTAAAGATTTTAGATTAATTAGGACTAACATTAAATAGATGAGATATAATTTTAGTAGTAATAGCAATAGAACTGAGGACAGTTAGGAAGAATGGATAAGTTCATATGACAAAACCTTTTAGATATCTTGGATAATGTAATTATATCATGTAATTCAAGTTATGTGATTAAGAACTTGCATCCAATGGTTATGGATAATAATTTCTATATCACTTCTATGATCATGTTTGTCTCTTGACTGATGACTTTTGTAGCCCTTGCCTCCTGCATTTTTGCAGTTGTATTTGAAGTGTTTGTACAAGCTACTTCAATCATTGCAGTTTCTTCATGCTTATTCAAATTTGTGAAAGTTGTTCACCATGGGAGAAACTTGTGAAAACAAATATGATGCTCATGCTTGTTTATGTATTATAGGAGAACTCATCAGTAACAAGTCGGTTAGAGCGCTTGAACCTATTAGCTATTCGGGTATACAAGCTGTTGTGCATGGCCAAAAATTTTGAAGTCTGTGTTGCTAGTAGTGAGTCTATTTAGTTCTATATGACTCATAATAGTTCTTGGTACAATGATAAGGTTACTGCTTTGTGATTTCGGTGATCAGGATTCAAGTCTTCAAAACAACCTCTCTAAATATAAAGATAATGTTGTATTTATTGACATATCGTAGACTCCACATTGGTAGGAATTTCATACGCTGGGTTCACCTTTTTTTCTAGACCTCATTTTAGTTCTTCCATTTTTAGTGTGGAAGTAATTAGGCTGTCACAATATTTTCCATTTAAAGGCTTAATTTGCTCATCTACCTTCAATATGTAATCCAAAGCCATTCTCTAATGAACATGTGAAGCCCACTTCATTTCTTGATGTGTCTCTTGTACCATCCACTCTAACTCTTCCTACTTGTCCCACTCATCTACATACATAGTATTTATTACCCCCAACCACTCAATTCTGTTATTACTTCCAGTAGTAGTAAAAGCATAATTTTGGCTTGTTCCTCACTGTCATGAAGAGATTCTGGGTTCAAATATTTGCAGAGATGGTGTCGAAGCATATGCAGAGATTCTGGGTTCCTCACCAGTCTTTTAAAAAATAAAAAAGAAAAGCTTATGGAAATTAAACTGGTTTTGTGTTTATGCCCAACTAATTCCATAGATTTTCTGTATTCTCTCCACAAAAGAATAATAGAACAGTTACCCAGAATACTTGCTGTAAATTACAATTGAAGGTCCTTACTTGGAATGATTTATGCAGCATTTCATACATTATCTCGTATTCTAATTTTTCTGTTTCTGTGTTTATTAAAGTTTCTGCTGCAGAACCTTCTGGTCAAGCTTGTGCTCAATATTCTATCGTGGAGCAATCTGAACTAGGAGAGGTAAATTTTTGCAAGCTCATATTTGATATTGTGCTGTTTTGCTATTTAAGTAAAATTTTAATGTCGTTAATGATATTTTATATCAAGTAAAAACTCTAATGTAAAAATCCTTTTTTAGTTTTTGGTCAGTATACTCTCACATGTTTGATATTGTTCTTTGAGTATTTTGAATATTGGTAAACTCCTTTCTTCATTATACTACTGCTACTTTCTTTTTGACGTTACATTATCTTGATATGCAATGGAATTTTTATCTGTACCCTTGTATCCAACTGAAAAACTATTGCCATTTGATTAGCTGTTACATTTTTTTTCTAGCAAACTGGTGAAAGGTTATTTTCTCTATCCTCCATATGATCTTAAAATATTAGCATCTTGGTGATAGGCTTATCCTTTCCAGGGATAATATCAAGATGCAAGGTTCATGCACTTGGTTGATTCTTGCATACTTTTAGAGGCTCGATCATGTATTGGGAGAGGATGTGTGGATATGTTTAGGTTTGCTAGAGCTTTGGAAATTAAGTATTTTCAGATAAATATAAGATGCTTAAAAAGTGAAGATCGTGTTGTTAGTGATATTGAGGATCGAATGAGAGAGATTGTGTTATTGAATAATTAAATGCACATTCATTAGATAGCTTTAGAGGTCAAGTGATTAGTAACAAAATTATGAAAAATTGTGCAATCGATATGAATAATAACTTAAAGAAGATTAAAAATAGATAAGAATTGAGGATCGAATGATATTTGATCTTCAAGTGGCAGTTTGTTTAAGTAGTTTTCTACAAGGTTTGTAATACCGAATGATACCAAGCGGTATGTACCGGTTTGTCAGCAGACCGGTATACGGATCGCTTGCTATCGAGCGGTACTGTCGATTGAGGCTTATCGACGTTGTTTTCGCTCCGTTATCATCCTAAATCAGATGGTGACCGAGGGAGAAGAAAGAAGAGGGGGAAGGGGAAGAAAGATAAGGGAGAAGAAGAGGAGAACCTGGAGATCGGCGTCACTTTCCTCCTCGTTTGTTGGCGACTTCTCATCCGTGCGTTGGGAGAAGAGAGGCGATGCCTCGGCGAAAACCTTTATATATATGTATATATATATATATATATATATATGTATATATATACTGAGTGGTATACCGAAATATACCGCTTGGTTTACAATACCGTACCATACCGTACCGTACTTAGTGAATATCGAAATTTCGGTATGGTATGAATTTCAATCCTTGGTTTCATGAAAAATAGAACTAGTAAAATTCTTGATCTTTTGAGATGTTCTTGGTATTTGTCTATAAGAATATTGTAAATATTGAATGTTGCTCAAATTATATAAGATTTAAGTTAAGAAGCCATATTATGAGACTGAAAATTAGTTTCTATGATAAAATATGAAATGAGTGCCACTGAATTTTATGTCTATTATAAAGCTTCTAGAGATAAATTTGTTGAGTTTTAGAAAATTAGTATCTAGTGGTTTAAAAGTAACAAAATTATGTTTGATGGTGTTGTTGCTAAAGCAAGGAGTAACTTTATTGATATACTGTTTTCTGATGAGAACTTAATTGTGATATACTCTTGCTTGAACTATGGAGACTAATCTTAATAGTTTATTGTGTAGACGAAGTAGATTAAAATCAAACATACGACGTGTAGTTTTAGCAAATCTTTGGGACTTAAAAGGTTTTACACATTTATTGGATCTGCCATTAGCACGATGGGAAGATGGATGAAAATTTAGTTCATAGATTGAGAATAAGATAGTTTGGTAGAGGGAGATCTCACTAGTATTGCGTAACCTCTCATATAAACATGGGACTTTATAAGAAAGCTGCCAACTATATGCTTTGTAAGTTGGAATATTAGGTCTCTGGAATGCAACATATACAAAAGATTACTTTCATTGACATGAGGATCTTGAGATTACTGTATGGCTTAGTAAAATATAATAGATAAATATATATATTTCGGAAACAACTTAGTATGTTCCTATTGTAGATTCTATTATCACAGTGCTAAGTGCTAACCATACATGTCAGTCCATTACCATATCAGTATACAGGAGTGTCAATCATTCTTTTCAACAGGACAAACAATTTGTAAGTAATTTCTAACAAGTGTACTCAGGTAAACCATACCGTACCAGTCAATATGTCTGTCTACTAAAATTCCAGTATGGATATGTAATACTGTATTTAAAAGCTTGGTCCCTGTTCATGACTAAATAAAAGAAAATTATTTAAAGAGGTCTGAATATACTCATGAGAAAAGGCCAATAGATGCACGATCTAAACGGGATAATTAGAATAAAGATGCATGAAGAAGAAGAGGAAGACCCAAAAAAACTTATTAAAATCAGTAGAAAGATAATGCTCTCAATCAAGGTATGCAGTTTCAAATAATACCGTCCGGTACGGGCGGTACGTATCGGTCTGTCAACTGACTGGTACACGAACCGCTTGTTACCGGATGGTATATATATATATATATATATATATATATATATATTTATTTATTTATTTATTTATTTATTTATTTATTTATTTATTATTATTTTTTAAGCGACGTCGCGTCACCTCGGTGATGTCGCCGAAAAAGGCGACATCGCCCGGAGAAGGAAAAAATATATATATATATATATATTTTAAAGGTGACGTCGCCTTTTATAAATATATTATATATATATATATAATCTTTTATATATATATAAAATATTTTTTTTAAAAAAATTATATATAAAAAAGAGGCGACGTCGCCAAGGGAGAAGAGAGAGGCGACGTCGCCGAATTATATATATATATATATACTGAACGGTATACCACTCGGTATATTGTATTGTACCGTACCAAGCAAATGTCGAAACGTCGGTATGGTACAATATTTCAAACCTTGCTCTCAACCATAATTTAATTTAAGAAGGTCCATGTAGGTGGCCAAGGTAGTTGCGACCGAATGGCTTGTTGTTAATCATTTTTGTAGGTATTGGATGCTGCACTTCCGAGTACATATGTAGACTTTGAAACGTAGTACTGCAATTTGATTTTCTGAGGTTTCAAATCTTGATTTTATCAGGTGGTAACAAATTGGGTTGAGCCTTATTTTTTCTTAGTGCAACCACTATGCCTGAGCATTTTGCTTGCACACTTCTACTCATAGGTGCCTTTAAAGCACCCCTTTGTGGTATGAGGACATATAGCTACAACCTAGTCCTATCCTCAGCTCAGTATGCAAGCTGCAACTCGCTTGTATAAAACAGAATCATTCGTAATTTTCGGTCAGCCATACGGTGCAAGAGGAACATTTGCTTGTCCCATCTTTTGTGCTTTTGGAATAAGCTACTTATTATTTGTGTCAGTTTAATTTTTCCTATTAGCAGATGTAACCAAATGATTTTCTTTCTGTTTTGGAGACATTGCAGGAGATTTTGTGTTTGCTTTAATTGATATTGTGAAGCATCTTTATATTGTAAATTTTCTCAGTTACAAGTAAAGATTAAAGCAGGACCATGCATCCTTGATTGTAGATTAGCTATATTCAATGTATTGAAGTCAACTAAAAACAAATTATGCTCCGCTGAGACAAACTTTGAGAGCTCTTGAGTTTAAGCCATATGCATTATTTGGATTAGTTTCCAATAAGTATGCAATCATAATAAGAGAAATCTAAAGGTCCCTTACAACAGGATATTATTCTTGTTAGCTATTGTGCCTGAAGCAAGAGATATCAGTTGTATCTTCTTTTCTAAAATATGGATTACACATGTATGATCTGCATTCATGACTTTGTGTTTTGTAATTTGTACTATATGGGAATGTGCTTCTGTGCTCCATTATACTGCAATTGGGAATGTGCTTCTGTGCTCCATTATACTGCAATTGTATCAATGTAATTAGCAGTGTGATAGGTTGCTATTTAAGTATCTTCTTACATGTCTTTCAGGATTCTGAAGATATTGAGATTATGGATATCTCGGATCCAACATTGATTGAAAAAATTAGTGAAGAGAGTATACAACTTTTCATGAGGTAAAAACTTTATTGTAGTTATAGATTATCGCATTATTGATCTTTGGCGAAAACTAATAAATATCGTCGCTGTTTGAATTTTCATAGTGCCTAAGACTGGGAAGGCATGATCCAACTTTAGCATATTTATTCACCTGGTTTGTTATGCTTGTTTTTCCAGCTATTATGCTTGTATTAGGTAGCTGTAATGATGGCACTTGTAGTAATTTTGACTCTTAACTTCACACAATGGCCTTACTGTTTGCTTTACAATTGTCTTCCTTGGCCAAACATTTTTTATTTGTCTTCTGATATAACACAGGCATCTCAATTCTGTATATCTAGCTGTATCATAATTAGTTTTTCTTCCTTTCAGGATCTTAGTTTGAAGACAGTTAAACAATCCTCTTTTACCCCTCTTCTCACCTTATACATTCCTCTCTTGCTCAAATTTCTTAAATTTCTAAAATCTCTCAAGTCATCTCCTAAACTCACTCCAATCTTCAAGGTGAGGCTCGATTTCTCAATAAGAAGGTTCAATATCAAGACCCAATCTAATTTTTTCCCAACTTTGGCAATGAAACCTAATGTTTTAATAATTCCTGTAATCTCTTTCATTTTATTGTTACTAAGTTAGGATTTGTATAATTTCTTCCATTTAAAGGCTTTTCCCTAATTTGGGGTTTGATCCACAAAAGATAAAACCTTGAACCTTGCAAATCTGAGATAGATTCCTGAGGATCAAGTCACAGATCTAGTACAGTTCCATTTGGAATAAGACTAGACCCATGTGGATCAAGGTTAGATCCGCAAAGATCTAGGCTAGATTGTTGTAGATGTAGCCTGGATTTCTGAAGATCTAGGCTAAATCCACAAAAGCCAACCATTTACCTGAACTATTTTAGCCTAGATCCACATTGATGTAGCATGGGACCATGCATGGGTCCTCTTGAAATACCATATTGATCATGTTGAGAACCATGACTTTTTTTCCATGGATTCACAGTGGTTATTTTGGTCATAGAACCAAGTATAAAATCATATTTTACATTTTATAATCCATCTTGTATATACATTTATGTTAGATATATCTTATTATCCATATCCAGTACATCTCTTTGATCATATTTATTGTTTTCTATTTCTAGACCGAAAGCTGTTAAATTTAATGTTTTGACCATTTGTAAATAGAAAAGGTCAGAAAAGCCCCAAACATGGTTTTTCATTATATACTCTATTTTTACCATGACATATATCAAATAAGGTTCAAACATAACAAATTACATCTAATATCAAAACATATACCCATTCCTACCCTCAAAGTGAATGATTTTGTAGACTGATATAGTGTCTTCAAAACTCATGCATCGAACTCCCATGACATCTAATACTTGTAAAAGAGTGTCCAATTGATGCAACAATGTGGTTGCAGTCGCTGCCTCATCATGATGAACCACCCATGTGGTAGAAGGCACCTGACACAAGTAACGACCATGACATGTATGACTCTGTACAATGGAGTGCCTTGGAGGGCCTCTCATCACTACACTACTGTTGGCCATAAGATCCACCATGAAGGTTACAAGCAAAATAAAATTATATTTGATTCAACCATCAAATGTTGTTTTGCCCTGATCGGTACAAAATGAGCATGAATTGATACACGATGCCCCTGTTTTGGGTGGTTTATCCATTTTCTTAAAAAAAAATATACATGTCATTAGGAGCCCTTTGCCCTTGTAAGCCTCCTACTATGGCCCATTGCCACTCACCATCCAACGTGCGCTATTGATTCCATGTACGCTACCTTTTCTTCTCCCTGTCATCCTCCACTCCCTCCTATTTATTCCCTCTTCTTCCTTCCTCTTTCTCAATCCTTCCTCCTCTTCTCCCTCTTCCTCTTTCCTCCTCTTCATTGCTTCCTCTTCTTTATTCCTCTTCCTTTTCCTTCCTTCTTCCTCCTCTTCGTCTACTACCGTATGTTCCTTACTCTTGGAGACTTTCATATGTACCAGATGTACTAGTGCATCGTGTGTCAGTATATCGATACTGATTAGAACCTACCAATCTAAGCCAAGGATCGATACAGGTGGTCAGTATGAGATGACAATCCTTGGTCTCAACATCATGTAGGCTTTATCACATTTGCACGTAGTCATCCATTACCTTTTTTCCTTTATCTTTGTGGCCATAAACGAGTTGCGTGAATTAGTGAAGTCACCAGGTGCTTGGGTGCTTGCCTAGGTGCCGAGGTGAGGCAGGGCCTAGCCTGAGTGTTTGCCCATTGGGCTAGGCAGGCGCCTTCAATCAAGAACGGCCTGGGCACTCTCTTGGGCCCAAATGCTGGGTGGGTTGGATGCATGCCTGGTTCAACTCAGGCTAGGTCGAACCTGTGTCGAACTAAAATGCAGAACCAAGCACTCTTTGGTTTGATTAAACCTTGTAATCTCATGCTCGAACACCTCGAATGCCCGTGTGTGAGTAGTGCCCTAAACGTAGAACTGAGTCTTTCCCCAGCAATTCTGCACGACGGCAGACTTCCTCCCATCAGTAAACAACGGCAATAGCAGTGATGTCTTCCTCTAATGGCATTGGCGATGTCTTCCTCTAGTGGCAACATCAACGTCTTCCACTAGTGACAGCGGCAATGTCTTCCTCCGATTGCTGCGGCGGCGACTTCTTCCTCTCCATGTATATCTCTCTCTTTCTCCTCTCTCCTCCCTCCTACCTTTGCCCCGTTCACTGCAACCCCGCATCCCCTCCAAGGTACTTGCAATGGAGGCATCAATTATGGTGATGCTTCAAGTGATGAGCTTGCTACCATGTCCAATTAGAAGTTTGCTGCTCTAAGCCATTTTCCAGCAAAAGAATTTCCTGATTTGTGGAGATTATTTCCTCTTGTATGAGGAAATTACTTTTTTGATTTTGAAGATATTATTTTCTTGATTCCAAGGAGATTATCTTCTCGATTATATAAATATTAGTTATCTATTTTTTCAGAAGATTAGTTTCCTTTTGTATGATTTAGTTTTTTATTCGTCAAAGTTGTACCCCTATAAATTCAGTTGGCTCTCTTAATCGAAAGTTTCAAAGAGAATTCCTTTCTACATGGTATCATAGCTTGCTGGATACATGGCCCAAAGCTCTTTCTTTTCTTTGTTGCCCTAAATCTCTCTTTCTTCCTCATGTCTTCTTCAACCCAAACCTCTGTTAGTTCTGTCCTTAACCAAACCATGTCTCAACCATTCCCTAGTGAATTCAAAGCATATCCCTTCTTTAGATTCAATGGTCGAAACTATTTTGTATGGTCTCAACTCGTTTCCACTTTTCCTAAAGGAAAAGGAAAATTAAGGCACTCAGTTGGACCGATGACCAAGCAAAGATGACCGAAGTTTGCTACTTTGGACAAAGAAGATTTGTTGATCATGACATGGCTTTAGAATTCAATGCAACTAGAGATAAGCCAAACATACATGTTTCTATCTACAACAAAGGAGATTTGGAAGGCACAATCTACGAGATTAAAACCAAGATTCATTCCACAAAGCAAGGTACTTTATTTTTAATTGAGTGCTACAATATTATGGAAGGATTGTTGCTTGGACTTGATTATTACCAAAATGTTAAGATGAAGTGTAGTGAACGAAAAAGAACTCATTGAATAAAGTTTAAATTTCGCTTCAACATATGCATCTTGGACATCCATCAGTTTCCTTATTGAAAAACATGTTTTCTTCATTATCTTAAGGCTTGGATGTTAATGATTTTATTGTGATATTTGTCAGTTGGATAAATACCAACTTGTTTCCTTTTCATGAGTAACAAGAAATCATATAATCCATTTTCATTAATTTATATCAATGTTTGGGATTCTTCACAGATCCCTAATATTACTACAGTTCGTTGGTTTGTTTTCTCATTGATGATTTTTTTCAAATGACATGATCTTATCTTTTGAAAATATATCTTATGTTAGTTCCAACTTTATTACATTTCATAAAATGGTTCAAATCCAGTTTGGTGTTCAGATCAAAAGTCTTAGGTCAGATAATGGAAGAGAATATTTTAACCATGCTTTTATCTAAAAATTGAAGGAATAATACATCAGTCATTGATACTCCACAACAAAATGATGTTGAAACAAAGAATCATCATAATGTTGAGGTAGCACAACCATTACTATTTCAAAAAAAGATGCCTAAGACGAATTGGGGAGTAGTATTAATTACTACTTATAAATCAATTACTTTCGAAAGTTTTAGAAAATAAAATTCCACTTTTAACCTAATTTTCATGGTTTTAGTCACATCCCACCAAAGATTTTTGGTTGTCTCTTTTGTTAATATTTATTTGCAACATCATTGTAAACTTGATCCTCGAGCTCTTAAATGTGTATTCCTTAGTTATTCCTCCACACAGAAATGATATGTGGTATCATCCTACTTCAAAATTTTTTTTTCCTTCAATGGATGTTACTTATGCTAAAAATCAATATTTTTTTATAAATTCTTTTTGTCAAGACGAATTTTTGAGTTTTGAACTTTTTGATCTTGATCTTCTTATTTCAGATACTACTAGCCTTTCCATAGTTCCAACAACTGTATCAAAATCTAATATCATGAATGAGTATAACATAAATGGTGTTATTATTTCAGAGCAAAGTTCGCTGTACTGTACCGTACCGGCGTTTCGACCCAGGCTCGGTACGGTACGGTACCGGTGTACCGGGCAGTACATCAGGGCATACCGAGCGATACGCCCCTGGTGTATCGAATAATTTTTTTATTTTTTATACTGTATCAGTGCTACAGTATTTTTATTTTTTATATTTTATATTTTATATTTTTTTATTTTTATACTGTATCAGTACTATACTGTAGCATTGATACAGTATAAAAAAGATAAAAAAATATTTGGTACACCAGGGCGTACCGCTTGGTACGTCCTGATATATCGCCCGGTACACCGGTACCGTATCGAGCCCGGGTCAAAATGCCGGTACGGTACGGTACAGCGAACCTTGAGTAAGACAATTCATACATTTTCCTAAAGAGGTTCATTTGGTGGCCGTTCAAAGAATTCTTTGATATTTTAAGTCCAGTCTAGGAAAAGGCATCTTATTTAGAATAAAATGAATAGTTGATGAGTGTAGAAACCTACATCGATTGGATTGGATCAGTAGTTAATCAAAGATCAACCTCCGGTTATTGTACTATTTTAGGAGGGAACTTGGTGACATGAAGCAAGAAGCAATCATTAGTTGCTCGATCTATAGCAGAGGCACAATTCAAAGCCATGACACATGGTATTTGTAAGTTATTGTGATTGAAAATAATCCTCGATGATCAGGGAGTAAGATGGGAAGGAAATATGAAACTATATTGTGATAATAAGTCAGCTATCGACATTGCTTATAATCTAGTTCAACATGATCAAACAAAACATGTTGAAGTGGATTCGACATTTTATTCAAGAAAAGTTAGATGATGGATTGATCTGTATTTTTATCCACAGGTAGACAACTTGCTGATATCCTGACTAAAGAACTTCTAAGTTGTTCCTTTCAAGATATTATTGGTAAGCTAGGAATGGAAAATATTTACTCACCAGCTTGAGGAGTGTTGATTTGTGGAGATTGTTTCCTCATTTGTTAGGAAATTACTTTCCCAATTTTGAAAATATTATTTTTTTAATTCCAAGGAGAGTATCTTCTCAATTAAAAAAAAGTTAGTTTCCAATTTTTTTCAAGAGATTAGTTTCACGATTTTGTATGATTTAGTTTCTTCATTTGTCAAATTTGTACCCTATAAATTCTGTTGGCTCTCTTATTCGAAAGTATCAAGGAGCAAGATATACAGTTTCGAATGATATCACACAGTATAGGCAGTAGGTACCGGTCCGACAGCATACCGGTATGTGGACCACCCGCTACCAGGTAGTATTATATATATATATATATATATATATATATATATATATATATATATATATATACATATACATATACATATATATACATATACATATATATACATATACATATACATATATACATATATAGGCAATGTCGTCTCGTTTTTCTACGACATCGCCCTTTGTGGGGAGAAGGCGATGTCACACGTTTTTCTTTTACTTTTAATAAAAAATATATAAATATATAAATAAATAGATATATAAATAAAAGATTATATATATATATAGACGATGTCGTCGAGTATGGGGGAGAAGGGAGGCGACGTCGCTAAAGCGACGTAGCTGATATATATATATATATATATATATATATATATATATATATATATATATATATATGCTCGGTATACAGTACCGTATCGTACCATATACTGCTCGATATACAATACCATTTCAAGTGGTATACTGCTCGGTATATAGTACCGTATCGTACCGAGAGAATTTCGAAGCTTCGGTATGGTACAATATTTCAATCCTTGTCAAGGAGTATTCCTTTCTATAGAATTATTAACATATGATTTGACCTGCATATCATAAGATTCATGTTTGTTTCAAATATAATACTAAATCTGTAACAATCCACCCTAAATTTGTAAAGATCTAGTCTGGATACAAACTGATCTAGGCTAGATTTGCCAAGATTTAGTATAAATCTACAAAGATGTAACCTAGATCCATTTGGTTGTCTAGCTTAGATATTAGCTAGATCTACATGGTAACCCTTGTTTTGACCTTCGACCGCTCGAAATGTGATAGTGCAAGTCTCAAGTTTTTCCTTGAGCAATAAATACTGACTAGTACACCAGTCCCTTGTTAAAATTCATAGTATGGATCTGATTGTATATAGTGCTACATGGTCTATTATCGCAAACTTAGGGTTAAATATCTTTTTGTCTCGTTGTTCTCGACTCATCAATTTAGTGAATCAGTTTATCTGATGGGCTGGATTGTGACATAACTCAATATTACAATTTGTCAATATAAACTCTAGTGTTTAGTTGTCAGATGTAATGAAACTCTAAGTGTTTAGAGAGCAAAAGATGTGAATGGAGTAAGATTAGTTAAATTACAAAGGGATAATTTCTATCACTTGAAAGATGTAACAATGTTTTTTCTTTTCTATATGTTTGATTAAGAACCCCAAAGTATTGTCCTTACAATGAAAATTTTCTTTTAGAAAATTAGAGGTAATGGGTCTTTACCACTAGAGCACTGGACTATACCGATGGACTGATGTGCAGAAGTTAATTCCAACGTTTATGATTTCGAATCATACCGCTCGTACTGGGCGGTACATACCAGTCCGCCCATGAACCGGTATGCGGATCGCCCGCTACCAGGAGAAGGGCATTCGAAGAAGGAAGGAGAGGGCATTCGAAGAAGAGGGAGAATCGGAAGAACCTCGACGCGAACTTGTTTCCATTCCCTTTCTCGATCCCGATCTAGCGTCGCCCTCACTCGATGATCTCGATCCAGGAGGTAACTGCGAGAATTGTCGTAAAGAGAAGGATCTAGAGGCACGAGGATCAGGGGAGGTGGTGACTAGAGTAGCGGAAGAGGCGCTCTTTGATTGCCTCGTCTTCGACTCTGCGGCCTTCTTCGTCATGTTCCTTGCCGAAAGTCGGAGACGTCTGTAACCTTCAACATCTTCGCTGCCTTCTTCGCCAAATGCCGCAGATAAGGCGACAAGGAGAAGAAGAGGAGGTGACGTTGCTAAGGTTGTATACCAATAGAGCACTGGATTATACCGATGGACTGATGTGCAGGAAGTTAGTTAGTTCCAAGGTTTGTGATTTCGAATCATACCGCTCGCACTGGGCGGTACATATCGGTCTGCCCGTGAACCGGTACGTGGATCGCCCGCTACCGGGAGAGGGTGTTCGAAGAAGGAAGGAGAGGGCGTTCGAAGAAGAGGGAGAATCAGGAGAACCTCGACGCGAACTTGTTTCCATGCCCTTTCTCTATCTCGATATAGCGCCGCCCTCGCTCGACGATCTCGATCCAAGAGGTAACTACGAGAAGAGTCGTAAAGAGAAGGATCTATAGGCACGAGGATCAGGGGAGGTGGTGACTAGAGTAGCGGAAGAGGCGCTCTTTGATTGCCTCGGCTTCGACTCTACGGCCTTCTTCGTCATGTTCTTTGCCGAAAGCCGGAGATGTCTGCGGCGTTCAACATCTTCGCCGCCTTGTCACAGACAAACTTTGAAACAGGATGTTTGATGTAATGCTTATATCTGTCCGTGTATGTTGGCATGTTCATGCCTTGTACAGCGTGTAGAGGGGCAGCCGAAGGCTTATAAGTCCCATTTTAGTTGGGTTGGTGGCCTCTTTAGGCTTGTAAATAAAGGTTGTGTCATGTGGACACGTGCGAGAGCTTTTCGGTCTGTAATGGACCATTTTACCCTTTGTTGTGCCACTGTTCAGAGCTTGTAAAGTTTGTTTGTAATTTGCATTGTCTATGAAGTGTTTTTCGGACATGTTTGCTTGTGGATCCCGATTGAGGCGTTCTCTTTAACCCGTTCTCTCTTTTGTTGGTCCTAAGGGACATTGGGAGGCTTCGGGAAGGCTGACCTTTGCGGACGGACGCGCAAGGGTGCCGCACGACTTAGGCAAAACCAGCTAAGTCCGTATCATATGGTATCAGAGCGGGACAAGCACTCATAGAAACACTTGACATGCAAACGTGGGGGACCTAGCGGGGCTGCGTTGAGGGCAGTCAGCACACGCGCGACCGTTTGAGGGAAAACGGGTATGGAGATGTAGGGAAAAGAGTCGCTCAGAGGAGCGAGCATCTGAGTTTGGCATTCAGAGGAATGGCCAACCCTTCGCGCAAGAGGCACCACGAGAACACGCAAGCTTGGAAGAATTTGGAGTGCACAAAGGTTGGGATGGTTGAGTTTGAGCTACGGCTCAACGTTGACAACTATACTTGATGGGGCTCTAGGCAAGCGAGGCGCTTGGCAAGAATGAGACCATCCAAGGTGGAATGAGTTGCTCAACGACCAAAAGAGTTATGCAAAGCTCACAGAGGTGAGGGGAATTGCTAACTCGAAGAATTTGGTACTCATGCATGGGCTTGTATGCGGACGATGGAATGTTCGTGGCCATCCCAAGGCGACCGAGACTCGGCGCCATGGAGCATTGAAACTTTCTCTTCGACATGTGAAGGATACGTCCGTAGGAGGCTGAAGTGTGCAATGAGTTCAGCATGTTGCTAGGCCTTGAGGGGTGCAGCGGGGGCTGTATGGACGTGGAGTCGCAATCTTGCAAGTGCGTTTGCAGGAGGCAGAACAATGCACAGTTTGTTCAGCAGATCGGAGTAGTCCAAGGGGATGGTGGTCTCCGAAATGAAGAGATATATTGCTCAAACGGGGTAGTTATCCAGGAGGGATAAGTCCCGGCTCTCCAGAGGGAGAATAATGTGAGACGGACCTCACATGTTGAGGAGGAGTACCTCAACAAACAACAACTCCACGAAGCTCGGTGGACTGAGCAAGCGGCGAGGAGTTATCGCATGATCTCGTCGAGAGAATGCATTGGTGGATGCATTGCGAGATCAAGTGGGGGAGCGACCTAAAACAACTTAAATGAAGGCACACTTGGAGTCGATGTGGAGATCGAACTCAAGGGAGGGTTGACCCGTGGAATGGTGGGCGCGAGGGCCACCATCGACTCAATGCAAAAACGAGGAGCGGAGCAACTTGGGTGTAACTTGGCGAAGTACCCAAGCCGCATGAAGGGAGCCAGCATAGAAGTTGGAACATGGAGCAGAGGCACAGTGCTTTCCTTAGACAGAGGTCAAGGACATGAACTCTTGAAGAGGCAAGAGTAGGATCATGTTGTTCCATGGGTCCTTCTTTCTGACGGAGCGGACTCATCTTGCATGGTGCCAAAGACGAAGGGAGCTTCGCGGCACATGCACCTTAACTCGGAGAAGCATTTGATGAAGGAACTAAGGCGACTCAATTTGCGGAGGCGAAGTTGGGTTCAGAAGGGCCTTAGCACGGGGCAAGAGGACGCAGAGGCAGGTACTCTTGAAGAATATGCCACAGTGTTGCCATTTGAGTTGCTATGAAGGAAGCAGTGCGCAGCGGAGATTGTGCTGGTAGGGGCAGAGGCCCAGGATCCAGACAATGGTGCACAGATTACAGTGAAGTCGGTGGACTTCGAGAGCTACTAGGCGACGGACTGTCCTAGAGCGGTGCTTCATCTAGGTGTGACCCAGGAGTGGGTGGATGAAGGTCGATTGCTAGAGGAGCGAACAAAATCGAAGGTGGAAGGGACCCTGCGATGTATTGGCAGAGGCCACACATGGAGGGTTCACAATTCGAGTTTATTCCACAAGGATCAGAATGCAATGAAGATGTCACCAGGAGGCAACATGGTGCAGCGGATCGTGGTGGAACAGTTCGTGGCAATGCGATACACACAATCGGTCCCGTGAGGGATGAGATCATATGGAGGTATGATCGGGAGTTACTGGAAGCTCCACTTCGGTGAACAACACGACGACAAGAAGGGTTATAGATTCAAGGAGTGAAGGCCATGGTACCGCAGAGGCGGGTCTTCCGGGCGTGCATCGGATGAAAGCCTTGGTCATCAGCATATGGGGGCTGTGTCCCACCAAGGGAAAAGTTCGAATGCAAGTACCAATGAGTTCCATGGGAGGGACTTGATCATACAGAGGTATGATCGAAGCAGCTGGAGAGTTGGACTGCTCCAGAGCTCATATTCGCTTAAGGGAGCCCGACAAGTCAGAGGACAAGGTCGAGTAAGCGAACGTTGCTACCAAGGAAGCTAAGGAGAACAGAATCGGTGCAAACTCTACAACGTGATGGCAGAGGCCATGCATGGGAGTTACAGTCTGTCTTTCCATCGACCAAACGGACTGCTTGGAGAACACAGAGGTGTTGAAGCAGGGGGTCGAAAGGGGCGAGGAAGCGACGACGAGTCCAGAGGGACTTAGCTACCCAAAATCAAGCATCAGTTAGAATGGAGGTGGACTCAGAGGAGTGCCACGGAGACATCTCTACTGATTGTGAAGAAAAGGGATACAGAGGCGAGGCGACGGATAGTAGGGCCATGGGCATGGCAGCGCCATGGTACCGCAGAGGCGGGACTTCCGTGCAAGTCATTGATCCCTTGCTCTCACGGAGGGAGAGCACTTGGTCGTGAAAGGGGCCGAGGAGGTGGAGTATGCAGAGGCAATCTCCAAGTACCGAGACAAGGCTGAAGGGCAGAGGCCAAAAACTTCGTAAGACCGGTGTCAACAAGTTTCTCATCAAGATAGCCGTAAGTGAAGGACTTCGGGTCATGCAAGAGTGCACGACCAAGGAACGAAGCAAGCAGTACACGGTGCTGTACCTTTGCTACTCAGTGGAGTAGGCGGCAGGGTTGATGGAGAAGACGGTACAATCCCAGAGGCGACCTCATCTATCAGAGAATTACTCCAAGTTAGGGTGAAAACTTCCCGCATTCCAGAAGTTCGATGGCATTGAGAAGGTGAATCACAGTAGCTAACTCAACGCAAGGAGTGCAAACACTTCAAGTGCTTCAGAAGTGTGAGCAAAGAGCAGGCGAAGACCAGTAACCAGCTCGATGCATGAAGTACAACCTCGAGGAGGCGGGCGAAGTCAAGTAACCTTTGCCTTCTCAACTCTTAAGAGAATGGGCGAAACCGAGTACCCCAGTTCTCTTATCTATCCAGTAGAAGAGCTCTGCACAAGTTCAAAGACCCTTCGAAGATAATGGAAGACAATAGTTGTCAAATCCTCACCAACGGTGATCAGTGCTACTGAGAGTAGATTGTCCACCTCATTTCCCAACGAAATGCCAATCGAAAGCGGAAGTGATGCGAACCTACTTGGATGTGACAACTAACTGAAAGAAGAGTCAATGAGCAGATTTTATGGAGGAAGGACCCAAAACTTCAGAAGTTTGCGAGGCGATGCTCGTTAAAGCTCCAACAAGCATCCACCCAGTTCAAGCAGCATGTGGAAATTTTGAGAGACTGGCGCAGTAAGGATGGTCTTTTCCTTCATTTGGTGGATTCACAGGAATCAACGAGGATCAACACAACTCAGCCAACCCCACACCAGAATCAGAGTCATTGGCGAGTTGAAGCAGCATGGCGGATCAAAGGTTCGACTACTCAGAAACAGCAGCGGAGAGCAGCTGGGAGCCAGGAGGCGCATTGCAGCTGGAGCAGAAGATTGAAGACTCAGCAAAGGCGAAGAGTTGCAGTGTTCACAAAGGCTTCGACGAGGACGTCGAAGGGATAAGTGGGGGAGAATGTCACGGACAAACTTTGAAATAGGATGTTTGATGTAATGCTTATATCTGTCCGTGTATGTTGGCATGTTCATGCCTTGTACAGCGTGTAGAGGGGCAGCCGAAGGCTTATAAGTCCCATTTTAGTTGGATTGGTGGCCTCTTTAGGCTTGTAAATAAAGGTTGTGTCATGTGGACACGTGCGAGAGCTTTTCGGTCTGTAATGGACCATTTTACCCTTTGTTGTGCCACTGTTCAGAGCTTGTAAAGTCTGTTTGTAATTTGCATTGTCTATGAAGTGTTTTTCGGACATGTTTGCTTGTGGATCCCGATTGAGGCGTTCTCTTTAACCCGTTCTCTCTTTTGTTGGTCCTAAGGGACAATGGGAGGCTTCGGGGAGGCTGACCTTTGCGGACGGACGCGCAAGGGTGCCGCACGACTTAGGCAAAACCAGCTAAGTCCGTGTCAGCCTTCTTCGCCAAATGCCGCAGATAAGGCGACGAGGAGAAGAAGAGGAGGTGACATTGCCAAGGCTGTATACGCCTTTTGTTAAATATTTTGTATATTATTTTTATATTTTTATATATTGATTTTTATATTTTTTATATAAAATATATATTTTTAATATTTTTATATTATATATATATATATATATATATATATATATATATATATATATATATATATATATATATATTTAGGCATACCGCTTGGTACAACGTATCGTACCGAGTAAAGCTTGATACACCGATACAGTATGAAATTTCAAACCTTGGTTAGTCCACAATCCAGTAGAGCATATTGGGTAGTCAACAAGTAAATGGTATTGAGTCATCACAGATTTTTATTAAGGCCACTTTCCCCAGTTAGCTAACTTGTACTCGACTAGGCAAGGATTGCCATATACACATTACCAAGCATATGTTACATTTTGGTGAATCAATTTTACTCTCTGATTTGTTAAACTTTTAAATTAAGGTGTCCAGGTGTTAGGTGAGTTTGTGTGACCCCCTTTTCTTATGCCAATTAAGCATTCAAATATTATTGTTTAGTATATCTTAGAATTAATACTATAGATAGCCTTCAATGATACTCAATTTGAACTCAAGTTTTGAAGTGCTTGATAGCATAAAGTTTATTGAGCTCTATCCTTCAAATCATCATCATTCAGATCTTCCTGTAGTTCTTGGTTGGCTTGGATTCCAGTTCATTCACCTTCAAGATAGGTCAAACATGATGCAATTATGATGCTCTAAGTCATCAACAGTTACTAGCCATCACCAATCGTGTGATCATTAAGGACTTCGATTCTACCCGGACTGATTCGTTCTGATCCTTATTTATCGGTCCATGCATGGATAGAGAGATGGACTACCCCATTTTGGGCAGGTCCAGTTTTCTTTTTTCTTTAATGATGTTTGGCCCCTTTTGTGCTTTAAAAGATCCTAATCCTCTACTTTTAAGGGTTTGCTGCTCCTTGCAAGTCGGCTCTCTCTTTCTGCACTATTGCTCAACCACCACCACCACCACCTGCCTTGTCTGCTTGTCACCTGCTGCTCATCGTTTCAGACATTTCTATTCTTCACCTCCACCACCTCTTCTTCTCCTTTCCTCTCCTACTCCTTCCCTCTTCCTTCCTCTCTCTCTCTCTCTCTCTCTCTCTCTCTCTCTTTCTCTTTTTCTCTAGATCATCATCAAAATAATGCTTCCAACAAGCATAATGATATGTCTTTTATATAATCTTTTGTTCTCCAGAAATTTCTTATGAAACTCGAAACTTGACATGGATGTAATATTCTGATAACGTTAATAAGTCAACATTCTTATACTAGCATTGACCATACGACTGTCAAGATGGTTTTGTCATCATATAAAGTAAAATACTATTTTGTCTATACTTTAGTGATACATAGAAGATGATCAATAATACTTGCAAGTTGCTACCAATCTTGTGTGTTTGGTATAGTGTAAATGTGGGAAAAAGTAGAATTTGGGTAAAATTGGACTTCCATTATTTGGCACCATGAGAGTTGTACTAATAGCAAGTCACATTTCCAAAATAGAGCCTTTGTTGGAATCTGACTTCTGCTGGGAGGTCTTGAACTCTTAAAAACTAACACAGGTAAAACATTATTATGTGTTTTTTCTTTCTTTTTCCTTCTGTGGCGTATTTTCATTGAGGTTATAAAGGGCAGGATTCTGTAAATCTGTCCCAGAAATTGTAGTTTGAATTGGACTTTTTACTTCATCTTTTACTGCCTTCTTCAGCTTTTAACGTACAAAACAAGTAAAACTATTCCAGGCATTTTTCACATTTTCAGGACCAAACGTGCTCTTTGGGGTTGCTCGAATATCATAGGCTGAAAATTTATGCCTCCTAAATGTATCATTAGATTTATGCTCAGTTTCTGAACTTTATTTATGTACTTCCCGCAAAACTTCTTTCATAATAGTCAGATTTTCTATTTGTGCATGCCAACTGACAGCAAGTTGATTTGAAATATACAAGGCAGTTTTTGCTAGAATTTCCTGTTGTCTGCATATGCTTGATATTCATCCCATCATGCTTGTTTGCCTTTTTTGACCCTTTGTTCTTTTCTTTCTGCGGTAGTTTTGGACTTTAGTTTCTGCCTATAAAATAATTGTTTTGCGACCATTACTTGTAAATATGGTTCTACCAGTTTGTAGGTTAGTAGTTGAATTCAGTCTGAAAGAAGACACCATGAGTTGACTGCTTTATTGGACATTTTGCTTATTCAAGTGATGAAATTACATAAATTTTGTGGTGTTAACAAGCCATTTAAAGACTTTATCCTTGGCATTTAATGAAATTTTGAAGTTGGTGTTGAAATAAACAGGCGGGCAGAGCTCCAGTTAAAGACAGCTCAGTTAAAGCAAACTGTAAGTGAATTGTTTCATGATATTTCTGTTACGGACCTGTTCATTACAGGGTGCAACACAAAGGTCCATTATCAGCTATTGTTTGTTCGTACAGGTTGAGGAGTTGGAGCATGAACTGGAGGAAGCTAAAAATAGGTATTCCCAGCTTGTTGCTGACTTGGAAACCCGAAGAACGCAGCAGGTTAAGAAGTAGCATGGAATTACAGCGGTTCTCATGTCCAATCGAATCAGGTGCGAATCAATTGGCTTAACAAAATCGATCGAATGAGTAGATTGGATAAGTCGATGGTCTGGCTCATATTTTTTCTTCTCTGACGAAATGATCTGGTTCTGATACTAGTGGTTTTGTCTTTGACTATCGAACTGTAACCAACATAACTAATTGTTGCATGATGATTAGAAGAATAATCTCTAGTGTATTTTCAAAGCCTTTCTCTAGAATCTTATGGTAATCTTGATGTCTTAGGATTTGATTGGGTGATCAACAATTCCATTATTGACCCCATTATACTTTTACATGATGGTCCTACTATCAATCAGTCATTAAATTTATGAACTAGAGACTACTTTCTGCTTTAATTAAAAGAATGAAGGAGTAAATCGCTCTTTGAACTCTCCTAAGAAGAGATCCTAAAAATCACACTAAATTTCAGTAGTTTTAAGAAAAAAGTGAGAAACCATTTAGATGTCATCATAATTCAGTCTAAACTGGCTTGAGATCCGAAATCGTCATTAAATGATTAAAAGCTACACAACTTCCAAAAACAATTAGCGAACCCCATTTTGTGGTCCGATTGGAAGCTTTTAAAACTAGAAGCTGATTCTAGAAAATTAGATCAAACCAATTTGAACAAGAAAACAGTGTCGACACACCCAGTTAAATTATCATCAGACATTTGAATTGTCTTTGCGAATCATTTCAAACTTACGCAATCGTGAAGCATTTCAAAACAATATTTGCAAAAGGTTTAGTAATATTTTTATGCAATAAAACATTTTGAAAGTCGGTAAATATTTCAAATAATAGTCTTTGCAAATATTATATTTTTAATTTTAGAAATACACATAATGAAAGAGACGAACTATAAGATGTTTACCTTGATTATGGATAATCAGAATATATATATATATATATCAGTAATCATACAAAAATTCCGAGTTGAATATGTGTTCTAATTGATACCAAACAAATTTATTTATTTGTTTGTTTTCTTTCCTCTTTCTTTCTCTTTTTTAACACTTTTGTGATCACTCCAATTATGTAGGTTTGCATATTTGTTGCAACCTTTCTTTTTTTTCTTTTTTCCTTTTTGCTCTCCCTCCTTTCACTATATATTTCTTTTACTTGTAAATTCTTGTAAATATATATCCTTTGTTACATGTTTTGTAATCCAATAAGTGATTCAAGTAATATGTTCCAGTCATTACTACTGTGGAAACAAGTTTGGGGGGAGTCATTGGGTCATTACATTTTATTGTGTACCATTAATATCAATAAGTAATAAAGAAATCTTCTTATTTTTCTAAATCATACAAGGTATATAAATTAATAATCGAGTACAAATGTCAAATTTTAAATGCTAATGTCTTACAGATAGTTTATTCCCAATACAAAACATTATTTTTTTTAAATTTTTTTCCCCTTGATTTTCCTTTTGGTTTCTCGAAAATAATTCGATAAGAAGCAACCTTTTGGTTTCCTATTTTTCACTTTAGAAGTCAGCCTTTCTCTTTTTTCTCTTTTCTTCTTCTTTTTCCATGTCGCCAGTCTCTTGATATCTCAAACCTTTTTCTTTTCATTAAGTTAAATATTTATCAATAATATAATATCATCAAAGATCATACTAAATCAAGAAAACGAAAACGAATAAAACTGTAATCCTTCATTTTGTGATGCTTAGTAAGACTTGATACCTCAAGAACATGCCTGATGCGAACCCAACTATAGTCCAACTTTCTTTTGGATTAATCTGAAGGTAGGTTAGTTAGTGTTCTCAACTCTGAAATGTCATTCTCTATCACCTATTCGAGATGGTACACTGATAAAGTCCCAAAGCGACTAGTTGGAGTTTGCTCCATACAAAGTCCAAACCTCTTTTGTTTGGGGTCATCAAAAAGATAACCGATTTATTACCTTTCTCGTTTTCTACTTATCTTTGTGGAAAATTCAACTTTGTCCTTTTATTATTATTATTATTTTTTCGATTGTTGGTTGCTGAAATGAAATCTGCCTTTTCCTCGGTGTTCAAATACACAGCAGGCAAGTTTTAGGTGCTATCTTGAGATCAATTCTCAGATTGTATGCAGATGACAATTTATCATATAATAATTTAAAAAATCATTTATTTATTTATTTTAAATGGTTGGTTAGCTTTTTTTTTAATTAGAGCCAAATTTAACTGGATATTTTATTTTTTTCAAGAATCATTAGATATTTTACGGGAAAAAACTCTAGTATTATATTTTTACCAAATGGCGCTTCTCATTCGGTTTTACCTAAGATGTTTTTTTATAAATAATAAAAAAATTCATGAATGAAACCCAATTGAATTAAATTGGTCTGATTTTTGAATAATTCAAAATTGAACAGATAAATTTTGTAATCGAATGTAATAAGAAAAAAAGGGATGCCCAAGTAAAAAAATAATGGGAGATGCCATTTTATAAGAAGTCAATAGTAAGAATTTTTTTTTGATAAATTATCCAATCTAAATGAATGACTTTCTAGAAAAAATCATAAGTTTTGAGTTTTCCAAATAACATCCCGTATTTACAAAATACTTAAAGAGAGTTTCATCTTTTTAAAATAAAAAATACTATCACTAATAGTTAATAGTTTAAATTTTTGAAATTCATGTTGAAACCCAATCATAACAATTCAATCAAACTATTTTAGTGCTAAATCATAGTGTATTTGGTTCAATAGAACCGATCATAGTGTTTGTTGGTATGGTGATAGTGTTTTCTTGTTACTAAACAAACAATGTACATTGTAAACCTATTTAAAAATATTATAACCCAATTGTAATTAATTTAAATTCTCACCAAACTTAATTATCAATCTTATTATTTGTTTTAAAGCTTCATAAAATGATTTATTTTTTACAAAAGGAAGATATATATCACTCAGACCAAGAGATCCATCCTACGTGGGGTTGGCATTGTCGGTCGATCCCTGAAACTTAATTATGTATAACAACATACCATCGAAGCCCGAAACAATACTGTAGAAATAAATATTTTGCTACGAGGGCCGAAGAGTCTCTACTAAGATCAAAGGGTGATCTAAGTTCCTATCATCTCCTTCTTTGAGCCATAAATAATTTTGCCAATTATCCATGTATTCGAAATAAATATTAAACTATAATTTTATTTGTGTCCACATCCAAGAGGAAAAAATCACACTTGAAGAAAATGTGATCACTTGAATCCTCATCACTTCCACAGAGGTAATGTTAACACTAGCAAGATGATGTTGGATAAGTTTCCAATAGAATATTTGGAGTTTTGAAATGGTTGGAATATTTAAAAGGTGATGCCAATCATCCCAAATCACATCAGCATCATGGCACAACCTATGAAGCATAATATAAGCATACCATGAAGAAGTTGATCCTTTTGCATCAGGCTTTCAAATCCATGTATCTACATAGGGATCCCTAGCAATGTCAATCTGTAGGATTTGCTCAACTAAAGATGGACTACAAACCTAAACAAGTTTATCTATTTTCCAACTGCCATTGGAAATAAATTCAGTTGATGTATGATAGTTAGGATCAATATAAGTAGGGATTATAGCAAGAGTGCCAAATAACCTATTGGTGGTAAGAAAATTAGTAGAAGAGCCATCACCTATGGTTTTTGAAAACTCCAGTGAGTGTTTGGTTGTGGCATGAAGAAAACAATTATGACACCAGACGGAAAGGAAATGTTCCAAAGGTTTAGATCCCATATTTAGCCCTAACATTACAAATCCAAATGGAGGAATCATTGTTTAGATATTGTATGAGCCTTTTGCATTGTAGGGCAAATTGGGTTATTTGGTGATCATGAATCCCAAGGCCACCCTACTCATTTGGCAAGGTGACTTTGCTCTAAGAGAGAAGATGCATATCTTTAGAATTGGAAATCTTCTGCCAATAGAAGTTTCTAATACACTGATCCAATTAGTTCATTATGTTTTTTGGGAGCCAAGTGATGCTTAAAGTATAAATTGGGATGGAGTTTAAGACAGATTTAATCAGCACAGTACTACCAAGCATCAAATGTTATAATCTTGGATTTTGATGATGAAGTTAATAATCATTTGTTTATCTAATCTATATGTTGAGATAAATATACAGAATTAACTACGATGACAGTAAGACATACAACAGGTGTTGAGCCGGAGTCAAGACCAAGATCACATTGAAAGTTCGGGAGTTCGTCGGAAGACTAGACATTCTATCACGGACAAACTTCTAAACAAGATGTTTGATGTAATGCTTATGTATATCCGTGTCTTTTGATAAGTTCATACTTTGACTAGCATGTAGAGGGACAGCCGAAGGCTTAATAGTCCCATTTTAGTTCGGTCTGTAATGGACCATTTTACCCTTTGTTGTGCAACGATTCAAAGCTTGTAAAGTCTGTTTGTAATTTGCATTGTCTATGAAGTGTTTTCGGAGATGTTTGCTTGTGGATCCCGAGTAAGGCATTTTCTCTATCATGTTCTCTCTTTTGTGGGTCCTAAGGGACCATGGGAGGCTTTGGGGAGGCTAACCTTTGTGGACGGACACACAAGGGTGCCGCACGACTTAGGCAAAACCAGCTAAGTCCATGACAGATGGTATCAGAGCGGGACAAGTACTCATAGAAACACTTAGCATGCAAATGTGGGGGAACCTAGCGGGGCTGCGTTGAGGGCAGTCAGCACACGCACGACCGTTTGGGGGAAAAACGAGCATGGAGATATAGGGAAAAGGAGTCGCTCAGAGGAGCGGGCATATGAGATTGGCATTCAGAGGAATGGCCAACCCTTCGCGCAAGAGGAACCACGAGAACAGATAAGCTTGGAAGAATGCGGAGCGCACAAAGGTTGGGATGGCTGAGTTTGAGCTACGGCTCAACATTGACAACTATACTTGATGGTGCTCAAGGCAAGCAAGGCGCTTGGTAAAGGATGAGACCATCCAATGTGGAATGAGTTGCTCGACGACCAAAAGAGTTATACAAAGCTCACAGAGGTGAGGGGAATTGCTAGCTCGAAGAATTTGGTATTCATGCATGGGCTTGTATGCAAACGATGGACTGTTCATGGCCATCCCAAGGCGACTGAAACTCGGTGCCATGGAGCATTGAAACTTTCTCTTCAGCATGGGAAGGATACGTCCGTAGGAGGCTGAAGTGTGCAACGAGTTCAGTATGTTGCTAGGCCTTGAGTGGTGCAGCGGGGTTGTATTGACGGGAGTCATAATCTAGCAAGTGTGTTTGCATGAGGTAGAACAATGCACAGTTTGTTCAGCAGATCGGAGTAGTCCAAGGGGATGGTGGTCTCCGAAACGAAGAGAGATGTTGCTCCAATGAGACAGTTATCCAGGAGGGATAAGTCCCGGCTCTCCAGAGGGAGAATCATGTGGGACGGACCTCACAAGTTGAGGAGGAGTACCTCAACAAACAACAACTCCACGAAGCTCAATGGACTGAGCAAGCGGTGAGGAGTCGTCGCATGATCTCGCTTGAGAGAATGCATTGGTGGATGCATTGCGAGATAAAGTGGGGGAGTGATCCAAAGCAACACAAATGAAGGTACACTTAGAGTCAATATGGAGATCGGACTCAAGGGAGAGCTGACTCGTGGAATGGTGGGCATAAGGGCCACCATCAACTCAATGCAAAAATGAGGAGTGGAGTAACTTGGGTGTAACTTAGTGAAGTACCCAAGCCGCATGAAGGGAGCCAGCATAGAAGATGGAACATGGAGCAGAGGCATAGTGCTTTCCTTGGACAGAGGTCAAGGACATGAACTCTTGCAGAGACAAGAGCAGGATCATGTTGTTCCATAGGTCATTCATTCTGATGGAGCGGACTCATCTTGCATTGTGCCAAAGGCGAAGGGAGCATTTGGGCACATGCACTCTATCTCGGAGGAGCATTTGATGGAGGAACTAAAGCGACTTAATTTGCAGAGGCGAAGTTGGGTTCAGAAGGCCTTAGCACGGGACAAGGGGACGCAGAGGTGGGTACTCTTGAAGAATATGCCACAGTGTTACCATTCAAGTTGCTATGAAGGAAGCGGTGCGCAATGGAGATTGTGCTGGTAGGGGTAGAGGCCCATGATCCAGACAATGGTGCACTAATTGCAGCGAAGTCGGGGGACTTCGGGAGCTACTAGGCGACGAACTGTCCTAGAGCGGTGCTTCATCTAGGTGTGACCCAAGAGTGGGTGGATGAAGGTCGATTGCCAAAGGAGCGAATAAAATCGAAGGTGGAAGAGACCCTACGATGTATTGGCAGAGGCCACACATGGAGGGACCATAATTCGAGTTCATCCCACAAGGATCAGAATGCAATGGAGATGTCACCAGGAGGCGACATGGTGCAGCGGATCATGGTGGAATAGTTCATGGCAATGCGATACACATGAATGAGTCCCGTGAGGGACTAGATCATAAAGAGGTATGATCAAGAGCTACTGGAAGCTCCACTTCGGTGAACAACACGAGGGCAAGAAGGGCTATGGATTCAAGGAGTGAAGGCCATGGTGCCGCACAGGCGGGTCTTCCGTGCGTGCATCGAATTTTACATCGAATGAAAACCTTGGTCATCAGCATATGGGGGCTGTGTTCCACCAAGGGAAAAGTTTGAATGCAAGTACCAGTGAGTCCCATGGGAGGGACTTGATCATACAGAGGTATGATCGAAGCAGCTGGAGAGTTGGACTGCTCCAGAGCTCATATTCGCTTAAGGGAGCCCGGCAAGTCAGAGGACAAGGTCGAGTAAGCGAACGTTGCTACCAAGGAAGCTAAGGAGAACAGAATCGGTGCAAACCCTACAACGTGATGGCAGAGGCCATGCATGGGAGTTGCATTTTGTCTTTCCATCGACCAAAGGGAGCTGCTTAGAGAACACAAGGTTGTTGAAGCAAGGGGTCGAAAGGGGTGAGGAAGTGATGACGAGTGCAGAGGGACTTAGCTACCCAAAATCAAGCATCAGTTAGAATGTAGGTGGACTCGGAGGAGTACCACAGAGGCATATCTACTGATTGTGAAGAAACGGGATGCAGATGCGAGGTGACGGATAGTAGTGCCATGGGCATGGCAGCGCCATAGTACCACAGAGGCGGGACTTCCGTGAAAGTCATTGATCCCTTGCTCTCATGGAGGGAGAGCGCTTAGTTGTGAAAGGGGCCGAGGAGGTGGAGCATGCAGAGGCTAACTCCAAGTACCGAGACAAGGTTGAAGGGCAGAGGCCAAGGAACTTCGTAAGACCGGTGTCAATGAGTTTCTCATCAAGATAGCCGAAAGTGAAGGACTTCGGGTCATGCAAGAGTGCATGACCAAAGAACGAGGTAGGCAGTACGCGGTACTGTACCTTCGCTACTCAAGGGAGTAGGCGGTAGGGTTGATGGAGAAGACGGTACAATCCCAAAGGCGACCAAATCTATTAGAGAATTACTCCAAGTTGGGGTGAAAACTTCCTGCATTCCAGAAGTTCGATGGCATTGAGAAGATGAATCACAATAGCTAACTCAACGCAAGGAGTGCAAACACTTCAAGTGCTTCAGAAGTGTGAGCAAAGAGCAGGCGAAGGCCAGTAACTAGCTCGATGCATGGAGTACAACCTCGAGGAGGCGGGCGAAGTCAAGTAACCTTTGCCTTCTCAACTCTTAATAGAATGGGCGAAACCGAGTACCCCAATTCTCTTATCTATCCAGAGAGGAGCTCTGCATATGTTCAAAGACTCTTAAAAAATAATGGAAGACAATAGTTGTCAAATCCTCACCAACGGTGATCAGTGTTACTGAGAGTAGATTGTCCGCTTCATTTCCCAACGAAATGCCAATCGAAAGCGGAAATGATGCGAACCTACTTGGATGTGACAATTAAGTGAAAGAAGAGTCAATGAGCAAATTTTGTGGAGGAAGGATCCAAAACTTCCGAAGTTTGCGAGACGATGCTCGTTAAAGCTCCAATAAGCATCCACCTAGTTCAAGCAGCATGAGGCATTTAAGAGACTGGTGCAGTAAGAATGGTCTTTTCCTTCATCTAGAGGATCCGTAGGAATCAACAAGGATCAACACAACTCAGCCAACCCCACACTAAAGTCAAAGTCATTGGCGAGTTGAAGCAACATAGCGGATCAAAGGTTCGACTACTTAAAAACAACAACAGAGAGCAGTTGGGAGCCAAGAGGTGCATTGTAGCTAGAGCAAAAGATTGAAGACACAGCAAAGGCGAGGAGTTGCAGTGTCGGCAAAGGCTTCAACGAGGACGTCGAAGGAATAAGTGGGGGAGAATGTCACGGACAAACTTATAAATAAGATGTTTGATGTAATGCTTATGTATGTCCGTGTCTTTTGGTAAGTTCATACTTTGACTAGCATGTAGAGGGACAACCGAAGGCTTAATAGTCCCATTTTAGTTCGGTCTGTAATGGACCATTTTACCCTTTGTTGTGTAACTGTTCAAAGCTTATAAAGTATGTTTGTAATTTGCATTATCTATGAAGTGTTTTCGGAGATATTTGCTTGTGGATCCCGAGTGAGGCGTTTTCTCTATCATGTTCTCTCTTTTGTCGGTCCTAAGGGACCATGGGAGGCTTCGGGGAGGCTGACTTTTGCGGACGGACACGCAAGGGTGCCGCACGACTTAGGCAAAACCAGCTAAGTCTGTGACAATTCGTCGGAAGTTCTGTGGGAACCATCCGAGAAGTCCTAGAGCTTGCCAAAGAAGCTCGTCGGAACTCGCCAAGAAGATCGTCGCGAAGTCCAGGAGCTTGCCGGGAGTCCGCCGGAGCATCGTCGAGGGTTCGTCGGATGTTCACCGGAAGTTCATCGGATGTTCGCCGGAAGTTCATCGGAAGCTCGCTGGAAGCTCGCTGGAAGAAGCAATTGACGCACCGAAACACAAATTGCAGTAATGATGTCTTAATTGTCATAGTTAGTGTGTAGATTAAGTTAGGATTGGGAGGTGATCCCACTAACTTAATCAAGGCTAGGCCCTTAACAGACCAAAATTGGGCCGAATAGAATAG